>NC_056067.1:966562-1288750 GCF_016772045.2 Ovis aries
ATGGATGGGCCTGGATAGGCGTGAGCGCCCTGGGCCCCAGCCCCTGCCGGCTGTCTCCCCAGCCCCCACCGCCTTCCGCAGCGCTGACCTGGCTCTGGCCTCCCCCTCGGAAGGGGCATCTAGAAAGGCGGCCCCCAGACCCTCCATTCTGGAAATCGGAAGAAGGTGCTTACACGAGGCACACGTGATTTAGGTAGCCGCACAGGAGGGAGGCTCCCACGCGGTGCTGCAGTTTCAGATCGCCCCTGGCCTGGCTGCATCGCACCCACCAGCCCCAGCCCCAGGCGACTTTTCAGCGTTGGTGCGAGGCCGGGCCTTCGTCTCCGTTGATAAGACTTTGCTCTTCTGCTCAGACTCTATTTCAGGAGAAGCCACCCCGTAGTAGGCACTCCTGCCTCAGAGTGGAGCCAGGCGTCTTCTCCTGCGAGGAGTATTATGCTAATCACTCCTTGCAAACAGGCAGACTCTGTAGGAGGTTTGCCTGGTTTTATATGAAACCTACGCCTTTGAAGGAAAGAGCCACCGCAGCTAAAAATACCGTTTCCCGGCTGTTGGTCCTCTCATCTGTGCTGTGCTTGTTTCCATTGTTAAATCTCGCTGCTCCGCCTCCGAGATCTCCACGAGGGGGTCCACAGTGATCCCCAAATGTGTAGGTTTCTAAGTGTATTGTTTATAAAAGACATTTTAACCCATGTAAGATAAAAATGGAGATGACGCAGAAGAATGTCATGTGCGATGTGAGAGGCCCTCCCCACCCCTCCTCCCCGAGAAGCAGCCTCTGCTCTCCGTTTCATGGACCTCCTCCCAAACTTGTCTTTGCGTTTACACACGTGTGACTCTGTTTGGCTGTGGTGAAGGTTGTGGTTTTCTAGCAGAGGGTTCCAGACTCAGTCATTCTGCTGCTTGCCCTGTGTTCCCTGACACGCCAGCCGTCGTTTGACAAGCAAACCCATCCGGATCCCGAACTCATCAGGACACTGCCCTCTCTTCTTCAGGCTGCAGCGGGCCGGCTCAGGGTCACCTCTTCCTGATCAAGGGTGCCATTTTGGGGTTGAACTCCATCGCCCGTTTCTCTGTGCAGCTTCCAGACCGTGATCTGTGGGCAGTGGTGTAGTGAGGGGGTGCTGGGGGTTCCCCAGCAGACCCCTTGTCTGATGCACTCTGAGGGGAAGGCAGGGGGCTGTCTCTTCTGTGACCGAGACCTGGGACCCCTCAGGCACCTGCAGGACACCGTCACGTCTGGGGCCCTTTCCCATTCCCGTGTGCTTAATCCCATAAAGATCTCCTAGGCTGGAAGGGGACATTCGGATGAAAAGCCTGTTTCATGCATCTTAAATTTCCCTGAAAATGGCTGATCACAAAAGGAATTTTTGCAGCCTCCTGACAGCAGGTGGAGGCGGGTACAAATAAGAGAAACCCCCTTTGCATTTGGCCACAGAGAACTGAAGCGGTCCCCTCCACGCTCTTTTTGTCCCGTCCCTTCGGCTGTGACCCTGCTATCCTCCCAGCCCTTTCACTCTGATCTCTTCACATTGTCCAGGAGACTCAAGCGCCAAGGCTGCTCTGATATTTGCTCTTTGTTACCAGCAGTGGGTATTAGCGTTTCACTTCCCAGTCTGTTCAGAGGTTTATCTCAGTGCCCTGTAAGTGGGCACTTGTGAAGAGCTACAGAAAATGATCTCAGATCATAAAATTCCGTAAAACTCCCAGATGAAAGATTGGAAGGCCGGAAAGGCACTGATGGTTCCAGCTCCTTGGAGAAGATTCTCTCCTTTGGAAGCCAGATGTGGCCAGGAAGGCGGGAGAGGTGCATGTGGGGAAGAGGAACGCTGTGCTTCCCCCCAGGGCCACCAGGCTGGGACCCAGGGGAGCGCTGTTCTTCCCCTCCACCCATCCCTGGGGCTGCCAGGCTGAGACTGAGGGCAGGGTGGCCGCGCTGTCCAGGCCAGAGGGCTTAGTTCCCTTGCACCCTTCCAGTGGAGCAAGTCAGGGCTGTGCACAGAGGACCTGGGACCCTAAGGCGGGGACAAGGCAGAAACTCAGGGGAAGCCAGCACACAGGCCCTGGATGGGTGGGGAGCAGTCGGAGGAGAGCAGCCAAAGCTCCTTGCCAGGCCCAGGCGCTGCAGCCCTTTGCCGGGGCTGTGAAACCACTCCCCACGGAGAGCAGCATCGCCGGGCTGGCAGCAGTTCAGGGTGGCGGTCCTCAGTCCTGACTGGGAAGCCTGTTAGGAATACACATCACCTACTCCTGGAGTCCCGGACGGTCTTTGGGTGACTCCAGTGTACAGCCAGGTTCAGGGGTGTCTCAGTAAGGGGCTGTTTCTGACGTGGAGGGCCTTCTGGTTCTGGAGGGTCACTGTGTGACCTTCTGGCTGGGCCAGGACACGGAGACAGGAGGTATGCATGGCGCCCACAGGCCGGGCACTGAGGCTGCCACCAGAGAAGATGGGAACCCTTCAAGGCACATCCTTAGAGGAGTCGCCATGGGAATGTGAGATGCAAGTGGCTCACTGGGGTTGCCTGGGACCCACACCATGAGGGCAGCCTGTTCGGGTGAAGAATTTAAGGAGGGGGATGTTCTGGCCTGGGTGGGGTGACCAGGTGGGCACCGGGCTGCTGGGCCCAAGTCTGGTGGCGGCATTGAGAGAGGGGCAACGTGGGGGGACACTCGGGCCTCTGCGTCCCGGCCCAGGGTGACTAAGGGGGAAAGGAGGCGCTCGCTGTCTGTAGGTACTTGTGGCCGCCTCACCAAGCAACAGGGAGTGATCCTTGGCCTGGAGCGAAGGACTAGTTTGGGAAGAACAGGATGGAGTAGGGGAAAGTGTGAACAGAGCAGCTTGCTAACAGGAAGGCTGGCGGGGCAGGGGGCACCCCAAAGCCATTCCTGGGGACAGTGGAGCAGCCCGTCAGGCCTCCGACTCCCGGCACTTCTGTTACCTGCTGCCTCACTGCTCCCCACCGCTTGAGGGGAGAAGTGTCAGCGACTCAGCGGCGCCTTCCCTTACCTGCCCCTCCACCTGAAGGGAGCCTGACAATTAAGGGCACGTGTCATGAGGTCTTTGTGCCTTAGGCATTCCGGTCACAGGGAGCTGGAGCCCTCAGGTGGAAAGAGGGGCTAGCCCAAGAGGAGAGGTCTGTCCTGCAGCTGACACCCAGCTGACTGTCCGGCGGAAGGAAAACTCTGGGTCAGGGATTCGACTGCACCGTGTTCCCGGCAATGTGGCTTGGACCAGTCCTGGGCTTCGGTTTCTTGGAGTGCGCTTGGTCCCTGAGGGCCTCCGTGAGCCTGGCTGGACACAGGCAGGGCGTGGATGCCAGGCAGGTCCGGGCCAGGAAGCAGTATGCCAGGCTGGATGGGCGCTGACCTTGAGGCGCCTGCAGCCTCTTCCGGGTGGGGCCCTCCTCAGTGGGAGGCTGCATGTGTCCAGGGGGAACCCCCTGGGAAGGGCAGGAGCTTGCAGGGCTTCAGAGGGGAAGACCATTCCGTGCAATTCTCTTGACGGTCCACCCGTGGGACCCCCAGGCCTGCAGGGCTCAGGGTCGTTTCCCCAGCAACTCAGCCTGGACTCAGAGCACGGGAGTCGTCGGACTGAGAGCCCCCCTCCTCCCGGACCTCAGGTAGCAGCTGGTCTGGGGCCTGCTGGTGGAGTCACCCCCATGAGTTCCTTCCTCACCCCTACTGGGCTCCCCAGCTCTACCTCCTGCTCCACCCCTTGGAGACGGGCCACCACCCCAGCAGAGCAGACTCGGTGTGGGCGCAGGTCACCACGGGCCAGGGGTGGCTGTGTGGCTGCTCAGTGCCCAGCACCCACAGAGGTACCTCGAGGGTGGGGCGCGCTGGGATGAGCTGGTTTGCTGGTAAACTGCCCCAGGGCCACAGGGATGTTCTGGAGAAATCCAGGCTCCAGTCCAGCAGAAGGCCTAGTGACACCAGTAGCCAAGTGCCCTCCACCTTCCCCCCAAACCATCCCATCTTCTAGAAAAAGTTCCTCAGAGCCCCTGGGTGAGCCAGGCGAGTGACGAGGCAGCAGCGAAGCGCTTGGGCACCAGTGAGGGCCAACCCGATGGGACCTCAGCAAGGCTCTGGCCCTCACCCTTGTTCTCCGCAGATGAGGACGGCTAAAGCCACTCCTGGCCCATGTGAAAGGGGCTTTAGGTACCTGACAGGCCTAATATGGAGGAAGCGCTCACAGACGTCTGTCTTGTGGGGCCAATGCTGAGGAAGCTGTGACTCAGCTTGAAGGGAATCCCTGTGTTGGGAGGGGCAGGGGCCAGGCCCCTCTCAAGGGCTGGCTGCAGTTGATTGTCATGGAGACCACAGGATTTCCCACGCCAGCCCTTCCCTTTCTTTTCTTTTCCCGGGAGGGCTCAAAAGATGAAATATTCTGAAGCCATGGGCTTCACCTCCCAGGGTTTGAGCTTGGAGCCTGGAGAGACAGTGCCCAGGGGCTTCCCCATCCTTCCGTGGCGTCCCCAGAGCCTCCGGCAGGGGGTCGCACCCCTGCCACCTGACATGCCTCCAGCCACGTTCAGGGCAAGCTCCCTGTGGGACCGAGCTGCAGCCTCCTTTCTAGGACACAAACTCGGACGTTGTCTGTAAGTCAGCCCTACGTGGTTCACGGCCCGCCTGACTCCCTGGGTGCCCGAGCACGCAGTTCTCAATGCCAGCTGAATGCCACACCAAAGTGACCAGGGCTACCCTGCCCTCCTGTCAGTTAACTTCTGGCCCACAAGTATTCATCTCCCCATTGCCCCCAGCGGCCCTGCCCAATGGGGCTTCTTCCCTCAGGAACCTGAGGTCAAGAAAGGAGACGTCCCCAGGGAGCGGCAGGGGCCTGGCACCCTGGGGGTGCAGGCAGATGGTGGGAAAGGCCGGGCGGGCAGGGGAGGGGTCCAGGCACAGGCCTGTTGCGGGGCCAGAGGCGCTTAGAGCACACGGGGGCCGAGTTTGAGCAGGCGGCTGCAGCACATGGGAAACACAGGCCAGTGGGGCGTGTGGCGCTGGCTGCTCTCCTGGGGACGGGCAGGAAGGAGGGAATGGGGGTCACCTCTCCTGGGCTTCCCTCGTAGCTCAGTTGGTAAAGAATCTACATGCAATGCAGGAGACCTGGGTTCAATTCCTGGGTTGGGAAGATCTCCTGGAGAAGGAAATGGCAACCCACTTCAATATTCTTGCCTGGAGGATCCCATGGACAGAGGAGCCTGGCGGGCTGCAGTCCATGGGTTTGCAAGAGTCAGACACGACTGAGTGACAGACTTCTCCCGGCTCTGCCCCCTCTCTCCGTGGTCCCTGGAGCAAACCCTGAGCCTCCAGAGAGGCCCTGGGCGCTTCCAGGAGACCACTTGGTTTCCTCGGCCCCTCCCGCCCTAAGGAGGCCTTCTCGGAAGGTCCCTGGATCAGCCCTGTTCAGGCGTCTGCTCCCCAGAGCCTGCCACACCCTCTGTAATAGGGTCAAACAAGCTGCGTGGACCAAAGCCCCTTCCTTCCCATCCCTCTGCCTCTCCCCATCCACCTCTGTCTTCACCCCCACTGCACCGACTCCCAGCAAGACCCAGAAAAACGAGTCCTCATACCCTCTCCTCCCACCACACACCCTCCTGAAAAACTTCGCAGTGTATCAGACACATTGGCTGCATTAGACATGATGAATTTTTAAGGCATGAGTTGGCAGGGTTACCATGGCTGCTTCTGCCCTGAGGGGCACACTGCTGAGGACTGATTGGAATAAATAAAACAGATTTACAACTTTCATACTTGGGAAGCAGAGAGCTGGAAGGGAAGAGAAGCCAGGGGCTGTGGGGGAGGAGGCAGGGAGCTCTCTGAACTTCAGAAGGGAGCCCATGGCCTCCTCCCCCATATGAATGTCTCAGCAACCTGAGAGCCACTTTCTCTTTAAATTCCTAAAGGATCCCAGCTGTCGGGACAAGGGGCAGGGACCAGGCAGCAGGGCCCTTTCCTGTGGGAATGGTTCTGGGCCCTGTGTGCCCTGTGCTTGACATTAGGCTGCGCTTTAGAGTTATAGCTGTGGGGCTCCTGGCAAAAGCCTGTTTTGTTGGCCTTGGGGCCGAGAAGCCATGGACATGACCTAGGCCAAAAGGGAGAGGAAGTGAGAACCCAGCCCTCCATGCAGGGGGCTAGCAGCTGGGGATGGAGATCAGAGGAGGGCCCAGGCTAGAGGAAGAAGGCGGGCACTCTGGGGAGACAGTCTGCCTGAAGCCCGCCGGCCAGCCCTGAGCGGCCCTCCAAGGCGGGCTCCACGTGCAGCCTCGCAGAGAGCCTGACCCAGGACGCCTGCCCGCTCACCTGCCGCAGCCCAACGCCCCCCCCCCGCCCCCCTGCCACAGGCCACACCACCCCTTGAAGAGCTGAGCTCAGGGGGGCGGTCCCCTAGCCCAGTCCCTCACGGGGTGCCAGGCGGGCTGGATGGCCGGCTGGAGACGGAGCTGTGACAGACCTGTCAGGCAGTGCTGGTGGAGGATGCAGAGGGTAGCGCCATGAGCGTTCAGGGCAGCCTCAGAGATGGTGGACAGACCTGCCCACATCGGAAACCATTGGTTGGGCCCAGCCAGACAGGAGGCGCCGAATAAAGTCACTGGCGTCGCCTGTCCCCCGTGTGGCACTAATTAATACAGCATGATTCCGCAAGGTCTGGAGGGGCCTGGGATGGACTGGTCCCCTGACTCCTCGGGAGGTAGGGGCCCTAGGGAGCGGCGGTGCACCCGCTGGGCCCAGGACCTGGCAGCTGAGGCTCGTTTTGAGTTCTCTGTTCGTCGTGGGGCAGTGAGGAGGGAGGCGAGTGAGGGTTGAAGCAGGAACAGACTGTATTACTAGTGACTGGGGGAGCGGGAGGCATCCCCTGCGATTATGCCCATCTCAGCAACAGCGTCCCCTTCTGCTCAAGTGGGGTGAGTCCAGAGTCTCCCCTCTAGGCCAGCTGTTCGGTGCCCTGTGCTGGTGGCCATCCCATCAGTGGGGGTAGCTAGTGACTCAGGACAGTCAAGAGTGGGAAAGCCCTCCAGCCTCCATTTCCCCTTAAACTTCTCTTGAATCCACCTGATGCCAGTTCCATGTCCCCTGACCAGTAACCTCAGACTGACCCACCAGTGGGATGAGTTGTGCCCACCAGCTGGTCCCAAAGCTGGCACTGTCAGCCCAGGTGGGGAACACTCCTGGGCCCTACAGGCTGCTTGCTCACCCAGCACCCTCTCTTCATGGATCAGACATACTGTCTGCTTCAGCTTTTCTACAAAAAGCCAGGCCTGAGCAAGGAGTGGGGAGGGGAGGGCCAGGCAGCCGCCCCCAGCACCCCTCGAGAAAGGATGAGCTCACTTTGCTTCCCAGCCAGCTCTGGGTGATGGGCTCGGTGTCAGAACCGGCAGGACCGGGTGCCGGGGGCGTCGGCATGCCTTGACTTGGTGACAGGCGCCAGGGAGACCGGAAGGAAACCCGGGAAGCCTTGGCCGACAGCATGGGTGGGGGGGTGTGACTTCACCGGTCCTGTTTTGGGAGGGTGCAGGGGAGTGGGGTCATGGGAAGAAGTCTCCCGTCTTCTCCCAAAGCCAGATGGCTGACTTCAGATTTCCCAGAGCATGGCGCGGCAGGCAGCAGGATGCTCCCCCCAGGAAGAGTACCCATGCTTGGGCCCCTGTCCCCCAAAAGCCACTCTGGGCCCCTGCTGCTCCACGCGGGCCTGGCCCCCAGCTGTCTCCACCATCCATGCCCCCCTCCTCTGTGCCAGCCCATGCCTGCCCCCCGGACCCCTCTATCCCGAAAGGACTGGGTCCCCTCCCTCAGCACCCCTACTACCAAGACGGCCTCCCCCAGGCACCCTGCCCCGTGCAGCACCCCCAGGCCTGCAGGATGAGCCCCAGTAGAGCAGGGCCTCCTCTCACGTTTTCTGCACACGGCCCGGCAGGGAGGGGTCTTGGCCCCCACACCGGGACTTGGCCTTGCCCACCTTGGTCCCGGTTCCTGGAAAAGTAGCGGCACATGGGACCTTCCCGCACCAGGACAGAGCAAGGACCCACAGAGCCTCGGAGCACGACCTGCCCTCTCCAGCCCCTGCCAGGCCAGTTGAGGTCTTCCTCCTGCCCACCCCGGCCCATGGTCACCTGAAGCAGGGGCTGTAGGTGGGCACCAGGCTGGACCGAGGGCAGCACCTCCCACCGCGCTGGGGCCATTCAGGGGCAGGGTCTGGCGGGTGCTTGGCCGGTGACTGTGGTTGGGGGACGGTGAGGAGGCTCACGCCAGCCCAGCAAGTGCGGCGTGGCCCCTGTGAGCAGGCTCTGGTCCTGAGCCTTCCCAGCCCAGCGCCTGGCTTGGCCTTTTGAGGCCGCCCCTCTCTGTGCGTTAGGAAGAGTGGCAGTCCCTCTTGTGTCCCGGGGTTTCAGAGCCGACGGAAGGTAGACTGCTCCCCTGAGAGCTCCTATGAGTGACACAGGGTCCCCCACGGGAACTCGGGCCTGGAAGCACGGGACAGCGGTCCATGCTGCAGCGGGTGGCTGGAGGAGAGGGGGCAGAGTATGCGCTGCGGGCCGCCCCAGGGCAAGTGCCGGCGGACCCCTGCTCTCCTCGGGCCTAAGGGGCCTCCAGGTTGTGGCCTCCCAGACCCCTCCCAGGCTCCCTCCCACCCCACCTCTCTGCCTTGTCCCCGAGTATTTTCCAGGCTATTGTCTCATCGCGAATAGCACGTTAATGTGGGTATTAAAAAATATGGGCAAATGTTTAATGCTCGCAAGCTGTGTTCCATTATTGATGCTCTGCTTGGGGGCCCGGCAGGTAGCACAAGCGGGCTGGGGCTCTGTGGAGAAGTGATGACGCAGCAGCCCCGTGAGGCCGCCATCTGCCGGGCCTGCTCACCACGGGCTCCTAGGAGGCAGAGTGGGGAAGGGAGCTCAGTCCCCGGGTCTGAGCTCCCCTGCGGGTGTGGCCGGGCCCCTCTGCGTGCGTGGGGTGCAGGCTCCATGAGGTCTCAGCAGATCCCACGGGGGGAGCCTGGGACTGGGCCAGGGAGGCTGGGCCGCCTGTGCAGGTCATGCCACAAACTCAGGTGGAGTGAGAAGTGGCCCCTTGTTTTCGGCCACGCTGGGTCTTCGTTGCTGCTCGCAGGCCTTCTCTGGTTGCAGAGAACAGGACTACTCTCTAGTTGCAGTGTGCAGGCTTCTCGTAGCGATGGCTTCTCTTATTGTGGAGCAGACTCTTGGTGCACAGAGTTCAGAAGTTGCCACCCAGGGGCTCATTACTTGTGTCTTGAGGGCGTGAGAGCGTGCTGGCTTTGGTAGTTGTGGCGCACCGGCTTAGCTGTTCTTCGGTACGTGGAATCTTCCCAGACTGGGGATTGAACCTATGTCCCCTGCATCAGCAGGCAGATTCTTACTCACTGTGGCACCAGGGAAGGCCATAATTTAGCACTCTTTAAGAAGCACCCCAGTTGGGGCACGGAGAGCGAAAAAGAAGCAGGGAGTCTGATTAGAAGGTGGCTTGGAATTGAGCAGGCCAGAGAGGGCTGACTGGTGGCCCCAGGCAGGATGGCTGAGACGGGCCAGGAGGCGGGCATGCGCTGAAGGCAGAGCCCTGGTGAGAGGGCCCCCGAGGGTCACGGAGGACTCCGCGGTTTGGGCTGCAGCAGCTGCATGGGCAGTGATGTCCCCTGAAGGCTGGGGGCCTGAGTCAAGGGGGAAACCAAGGGGTGTGCTGTGGCCCCGCCAAGCCTGAAGGGCCTGTTGGTCAAGCAGGCCGGGCAGCCACCAGGTGAGCGGTGCCCGTCCAGAGGCCACCAGGGCTCGAGAGGCGCATGTGGGAGCCGCTCATCTAGAGACAGCTCTGAAGACATCCACAGGGCCAGGCCCGGCCACCGAGGTGCCAGCCAGAAAGGGAGCCGAAGGCGACTGAAAGCTGCAAGGAGGGCGTGGTGGTGACGCGGGCGTGCTCAGCGCTCTGCTCTCCTGACCTTCTGAGGCCTCCTTGCACTCGCAGCTTCTTAGGGACGCCGGGAGGCTGTGGTGCCCACCTCTGCTCCTCACCACCCCCTTGCTGGTCCCTCTACACCTGCCCTGGCTGGCCTCCGGCTGCCGCAGGCCCCCCCGGGCCCGTGGTCCCCGGGAAGCGCTGCCTGGCAGCAGCCTCAGCTGTCGGCCTCCGTCATGGAGACGGCGGCAGCTGCAGGCAAACGGTCACTTGTGACCATTTGTCAGAAAGCATTCCTTCCTCCCGGCCTGCCCTCCTGCCCACTTTTCTCCCACGGCCCTGGAGAGGGGCCTGTCTCGGGCTGGGAGGGCCCCAAGGGGATAAAAGTGCTGTCCGTGCTCTGCCGAAGGGCCACCCGTGGCACCAACGCGGGACCCAACCAGGGGTCCTGTCTGCCACACACCACGCGCCACACAGGCTGTCAGGAGTCTGGGCAGCTGCCCTCCGAGTCGCTCCCACAGTGCAGGTAGACGTCACCCCCAATTAGAAGGTGGAGAAATTGTCCCACAGACACACTGGGTCACACAGCTGGTCAGGAATCAGGAGCACTAGGCTCGAGGCTGTGGCCCATCCTCCAGCCGCCCCACCCGCCCCCACGATGGCGGAGCCCTCCCCATCCCACCCTCCGGCCCGTCCCCCCAACAGCTTTGTTTCCATCTCTTTGGTGGTTTCTGGCCCCGGCCTGCTGGTTCCAGCTGGGCCTAGGCTGGAGACAGCCTGCCTGCTCTTTGCACTTCGTGGTTTGGCCTCTCTGTTACCAAAGGCTCTGGGATTTTTCTGGAGCCAGGGGTGGAGAAGAATCTTCTCCAGTCTGGCCCCAGGGCGTGGCTGGCATTCGGAAGGAAGCAGGAAGCCAGACCCTGATAATGCTGAGGTTAGTGTATGTTCAGTGGCCAGAAGCAGAGATGTTAGAGGCTCATTGGCTCCAAGCGGGGCACGTTTTGTTCAGCACCTTTGAGGCCTCAGAGCCCTGTTCAGGCAAAAAGCGCCTGAGACCAGGAGTCAAGCAAACAGACAATGACCCCGGATGAGAGACAGGAACGGGGGCGCCGTGCTGGCACCGGCCCCCAACAGGCAGGGCTCCGGGGCCGCACCGCACCCTTCTTACCAGCGTTTGCCGACTCCTGGGTTTGCGCTTCTCGCTTCCAGAGGCCTTGAGATTCCTAGACTCCCGACAGAAAGGCCTGCTTGTCCCCGCAAGGCCAGGCTTCTGTGGGCAGCTAGCAAACCAGGGAGGTCGATAGGCTCCCCCGAGCCCTGTCCTTGAGACCTGCTGTCACTGTTGACATCACCTTGGTCCAGAGACCCAGGGGAAACTGCTTTCTTCCTCTGTTCTCTGGGTTCCCAGTTTTCCCTTTTATAAAATGGAGACTCCTTCTCAGAAAGCCCGAGCCTTATTCCCCAAGCTGTCTTTCTTGAGATTTCACATTCTGGCCTGGGGTGGAGGGATAAACACAGCCTGTGGGACTCTGGAGTGCCTGGGAGCCGTGGACCCAGCTCCACTGTGAGGGGCCCCCTTGGGCACCCCAGAGGCCCAGGAGCTGGGCGTCCTGCACAGGTCCAGAAGGCTCCGCCCCCTGTTGCACACAGAGAGCGTCTTCCCCTCGCCAATCCCCACAGGCAGCTCCGCCTCCTGTTGCACGCGGAGAGCATCTTCCCCTCGCCACCCCCCACAGGCAGCTCCGCCTCCTGTTGCACACACAGAGCATCTTCCCCTCGCCACCCCCCACAGGCAGCTCCGCCCCCTGTTGCACGCGGAGAGCATCTTCCCCTCGCCACCCCCCACAGGCAGCTCCGCCTCCTGTTGCACACACACAGCATCTTCCCCTCGCCACCCCCCACAGGCAGCTCTGCCTCCTGTTGCACGCGGAGAGCATCTTCCACTCGATGGCAGACATCCTGCTCCGGGAGGAGGACCTCACGTTTGCCTCGACCATGGTCCACACCCTCAACACCATCCTGCTGACCTCCACTGAGCTCTTCCAGCTGCGAAACCAGCTAAAGGACCTGAAGACCCCGGTACTCCTCACCCGCGGGCTCCAGCCAGCGTCGTTCACGTGTACACGGGCGCGGCCGTGCCAGCCTGCCCCTCGGTCCCCAGAGATTGGCGGGGAGGAGACAAGGATGCGACCCGAGGCCTCCCGGTCCAGTGTCAAATACGGGTCCCTTTGGGTGGGCTGTATGTAAGAGCTAGCCAGGGGCGTGGGTTTCATACCGGGTAGGGCTCTGCCCACAGAAGGCTGGGGACCCTGCTCCAGGGTCCATGTGCCCTCCCTGACACCCCACCCCCACCTGGCACTGCCCCTGTGCACACAGAGGGGCTCAGCTCTGAACCCCCCTTGCAAGCCCGGTTGAATCGTGCTTACTGGGCTGTGCCAGCTGGTCAGGGTCGGGCCTGTGGATACAACCCTACCGGGGTCGGATGTCACCGCTCCCCTGACCCTCCTCCTCGGCCTGGGCCCCCCTCTCCCGCAGAGGGACACGTCTGTGTCAGCCAGGGTGTCACAGTGCTGTCTGGCCCAGGAGTTTTGAGTGCGGGCCCACCAGGGCTGGTCGGAGAGAGCAGGGAGGCGCTCTCCATTCTGCCAAACCGCTCTGGGGGAAGTGGGTCAAAGGCCTAGCTCGGACTGAGCTGCAGAGGGTCCCTGGGGTTGGCTGTCATACAGGACAGGGTGGCAGCTCTGGGGCTTCCATCTGGGCTGTGCTCATTATCCTCCCAACTCAGACCCTGCACTGGCCCATCTCTGGGGTCTCCAGGACATCCAGGCCTGTGCCTGGAGGCACTGGGGCCCGACCTCTGGGAATGAGCCAGGCCACACCCCTGCCTCCCTCCTGTAGGATGTTCCTTAGGGCAGGGGCGCTCCCTAGGGTGGGCTCAGCTCCAGGCGTGGTCTCAAGTGCAAGGTGGGCTGCAGAGGAAGGAAGAGGTGGCTTTAAGGATGACAGGAAGGCGCTGCCCAGGAGAGGAGGCAGGGCCCTGAGCAGGCTTCCTCCCCGCCCGCACCCAGGGCCCTCGTGGCCCCCCAGGCCCTGCCGTGGAAGGCTGGGAGGGTGACTGCCCTTATCTGCCAGGCCAGGCTCGCTGCCGGCAGGCCCTCGCAGCCACAGCACGTGGCTCTGTGCACCCGAGAGTAATGACAGGGTCTGAGGAGGAGCTGTCAGCGTTTCCTTTGTGATGGCTCCTTCCGGCTGGGCTGCCAAACACAGCCCGGGGGGGGGCCAGGCAGGCCCCTAGTGCCCGCAAGGTGCCCGTGGCGGGGGTGGGGGGGGAGGGGCACGGCTGGGGGCGGGGCCCAGGCCGGGAGGGGCGGGGCTGGGGCGGGGCCCGGGCGGGCCCTGTTGACAGCGCGCACACCCCTTCACCCCGCAGGAGAGCCGGAACCTGTTCTGCTGCCTGTACCGCTCCTGGTGCCACAACCCCGTCACCACGGTGTCCCTCTGCTTCCTCACCCAGAACTACCGGCACGCCTACGACCTCATCCAGAAGTTGTATCCTTCGCTCACCATTCTACCGTCCAGCCTCAGGGGGCCGGTGGGGGCCGGTCCCAGCGGACTCCCCCCAGGCTCCCCTCCAGGCCTGTGGCTTCAGGGCCCGTGAGGCCCAGTGAGGGACGCAGCCGAGGAACCGGGGTCATCTCGCGAACTGGAGGTCGGGGAGGGTGCGTGCTCAGGTGAGGGTGCCCCAGGAGAGAGGTAGGGTGTCCCCAGCCCAGTGCCGGCGCGAGGATGGGGCGGTTGCACAGCAGGAGGCGTTGAGCCCAGGGGCCTTTGGGGGCCGCCGAGCCCCGCGGAGGACGCGCCGGCAGAGGCGGAGCAGCCGCGGGGCCTCGGGACGAGGGACCGCCCCAGCGCCCATCAGGGCCTGTCTCAGAGGAAGGCGTCCACCGTCAGGTTTTGTTTGGAACACTGTGAAGCAAACCAGCTTTCTCTGCGTGGTATGTGACCCGGGTCAGACAGCTACGTAGGAGGCAGAATTGGCCTTCTCTCAGGGGCGGAGAGCTAGGGTAAGGAAAGAGGGGTGTGAGGCGCCTCCCCTGAGAGTCCGCCCTGGCCTTGCCCGGCTCCCTCAGGCGCCCGCATGCCGTCACACCTGTCTGCCCTCCATCACTCAGGCAGGAACGGGGCCCTGCCTGCCCCAGCACCCCCTGGGCTGCAGGCCCGAGACAAGAGCCCTTAGGGCCTCGCGGGCGCAGAGAAGAGGAGCAGACGGAGCGCGGGGCCGCCCTGCCGGCTCGGTCTAGAGGGGCAGAAAGGCAGAGGAACAGGCCGCTGCGCCGGGCTTTGTGGCCCGATGCTGCTCAAGCGGAAACACGGCCTGAGCCCTGGAGCCAGGGCCTGGGGCAGGGGCTGCACGCTCTGTGCAGCCAGGCCAGCCCTGGGCCAGCGCCTCCGTGCCCCCAGCCCAACCCCCCAGAGAGCAGGCTGCCCCCAGTGCCCCCAGCCCAGCTCCTCAGCGGCTGCCCCAGGGCCCCCGCGCCCCCAGCCCAGCCCCTCAGGCAGGTGGGCTGCCCTGGCCAGCAGTGAGGCTTCCTTGACCGCCCTCCCAGCGGGGACCTGGAGGTCACTGTGGATTTCCTCACAGAGGTGGACAAGCTGGTGCAGCTGATCGAGTGCCCCATCTTCACATGTGAGCGTGCGCCGTCCTGCAGGGAGGCCGTGGAGCCAGATTCAGAGAGCGGCTCTCTGCCCCTGGGGAGGGAAGGGGGGCAGGCGGGCACCCAGGGATGCTTCTGGAACATCAGGAATGTGAGAATAGGAGGACGGGGCTCAGGCGGCCGGCTAGAACAGGGCATCAGAGCCTGCCTGTGCGCTGGCAAAACCCACCTGGGGCAGGCAGGGCGGCCACTGGAGGTACCCTCCCAGGTGCCTAGGAGCCAGCCCCTCGTCCCTGCAGAGCAGAGCTGGCGTTGCCAGGAGCTGACGGCAGGCGCTGAGTGTAACACCTGAGCTAAGTGTGCGGGAGGGGCAGCTGGCCGGGCCCCGCCTCATCCAGTGCCTGCGCCCCAGAGCAGGCAGCTCGGAATGCAGCCTGTGTGCTTATGGCGTGGAAGTGAAGCCAGGCGGCAGCCTGCTGACAGCCAGCTTCCTCCTGAGCCCAGCCCCCAGGCCCCTTGCTTGGGCAACACCCCTGACCTACCCAGGCCAAGCCCTGGAGCCCAAAGGCGACCCAGGGGCCGCGGGCTGCCCCCTCATCCAAAGAGAAGGCAGCTTCTCCACACAGCCACTGTCATGATGGCAGGCACGTGAGCAGGAGGGAGACCCTGTTCCTAGTGGAGGGCATCAGAGCGTACCCAAGACGGTCCCTGGACTGACATTTCACTTCCTCAGAGGTCTCCCGGAGCAGCCTAGCTTGTGCTCCCCTGACGGCAGGTCCAGCCCAACCCTAGAGAAGCCGCAAACATCTCTCCAGGCCCAGGGCTTTCGTGCGGAGACCACAACAGAGTGGTCCACAGCTGGCCCTGCCTAGCCCCGTTCACACCCTCGGTGGCCTCGAGCCCTGTGGTGACTGGCTTTGCCCCCAGCCCAGCTCACCCAGGGTCAGAGCAGGGACGGGGTTTGGAACCAGCGCCGCTGGGCCTGGGGGGAGGGGAGGGGCTGCTGCTTGAGACCTCCGCCTCCTGCCACAGCCCGGCCCTGGGGCCCGCGCAGAGCTCCCGGGTGACATGGTCTCTCCAGCGCTGTGTGGCTTGTCCTCCACCGAGGATCCTCGAGATGGGGCCTTAGACACAAGAAAGAAACGAGTGATTCCCTGGAAGGGCTCGGGAGAGCCGAATGGCTCCGTCTAGTTGGGACTGTGCTGGGCAGGGCCCGGGTGTGTCCCTCCCGTCAGGCACAGCATAGGCAGGGCTGGCATCTGAGGCGGATGTCCAGAAGTGCCCACCAGATGCTCCTGGGCTCGGTGTGTTCAGTCACACACCAAAGCACTTCCCACCCTGCCCTCCCTTAAAGCTGCCTCAGCCCAGCCTCTCTCTGGCTCACCCTGTTTACAGCGCTCTGTGCCCACGTGTGGAGCGGGCCCAGGGGTCTGTCCCACTCCAGCCGGGGCCCCTCAGTTTCAGGGAGCGGTGGGTATGTGCCAGGCCCTGCAGCTGGCTGGGGTTGCCAGGCTGAGGTGACTGTCGGGAAGGTCGGACTGCAGGGGAGGCTGATCTCGTGTGATCACGGGAACGGCTCAGACGCCGCTGGAGGGGGCAGGCTGTGAGGAGCCCAGGCACCGCGCTGACCCTCCTGGCCAGGCTGCTGTGCCGTCAGAACTGTCCCGACCCCTGCCACCGCCCTCCCCGACCCCTGCCCTCCGCCCTCCCTGACCCCTGCCTCTGCCTTCCCGCAGACCTGCGCCTGCAGCTGCTGGACGTGAAGAGCAACCCGTACCTGATCAAGGCCCTGTACGGCCTGCTCATGCTGCTGCCGCAGAGCAGCGCTTTCCAGCTGCTATCGCACCGGCTGCAGTGCGTGCCCAACCCTGAGCTGCTGCAGACCGAGTGAGTGCCCAGCTCGGGGACACGGGGCATGAAGGGGGTGACCTGGGCCCCCCGACCTCCGCCTCGCACCTCCTCTCACTGCTGACACTGTTCGCCTCTCGGCCGTTTGCCTGTAGGCCTCCCGTTTCCGCATCAGAGCCCCTGGCTGGGAGACCTGGCCCTGTTCACAAGGTGGTGGGTAGTTGGGTTGAGTTTATTGAAAAGTTTGAATGCGTGCTGGAGTGACCCAAACAGAAAGTGCAGGGAGAGGAATTCGTGTCCCGTTTCGGAGGCTGTGTTGCCTGCGGCACGTAGTGGGAGAGCCACAGGGGGTCCCTCCCAGGCTCAGAGAGTCCTCCCCCCACGTGCAGCAGAGAGACAGCCCTGGGCCACGGCGTGCCCCGGGTCGCCTTGGACCGTCCCCGTCGCCGATTGGTGTGGGAACCAAGGGTGCACCACGGCCACCCTGCTCTCGACCTGTCCACAGGCAGGACAGGTCCCAGGCTGGCTGCCCGGAGAGGCCCTGCACGCCAGCCTCCGGGGCATCCAGACTCCCACCCTGAACCCACTGTTGGCCCGGCCCCCGGAGCCTGTTGGGTCATGTCTATATTTGGTAACCCTTGGAGGCTTTGCCTCATCCACAGGCATTTGGCATCCGAGATGGAAAATTTCACTTGTCAGGTCGCCATGGAAACAAGCAGAGCCACCGAGAAGATTTACGCTGAATGGAGCGCACCCAGCTTGCACCAGATGCCCTATGCGTCTAGAATTCCCTCCCAGGCTGTGCAAGCCCCTCGGCAGGCCGGGCTCCTCGCTCCCACAAGAGGACTCAGGCCTTTGCCCTGCGGTGGACACAGGCAGCCTTGAGATGGCCCTGTGCCCTCTGTCCTGCAGGGCCTGGGGCACCACCCCCCCACCTGACCTGGTCTGTCCAGGGGCTGGACGCGTGGACCCCGATGGGTTTTCTGCCTGCCCCAGGCCACTCGAGGGGCCGGAGCCCCAGGCCAAGGCGCAGCTCCTGCGCATCATGCCCCGCTCCCCGGACAGCGGTGGGGAGGGCCAGGTGCTGCCCCAGCTGCTCGTGATGCCGCTGGTGACCCTCAGGAGGCGGCACTCGGTGCTCGGGGTGCCCCGGGGCAGGGGCAGCCAGAGGATTAGGTGTGGGTTTTATTCCCTCTCCCAGAGCGCCTCTGGCTACTGGGACTCAGAAAGGCCCAGGGCCCGTCCTGTGTTTCACTGGCCTGGCCTCTGCTGGCCGCCAGTCCCTCATGGGTGCTGGGGTCGCCCTGGCAGCCACTTAGGAGGGAAGGTGAGGAGGAGGCAGGAAAGGCTGCTTGCCTGTGCCCTCTGGGCCGGGCCGCAGCCCCTGTGCTGATGAAGGCCAGTGCCTCCTAGGAGCTCTGTCCGCTACATCTCCTCGCATAGGGAGCACTCTATGAAAAGGAAGGAAGGCTCGGATCAGTTGGAGCCCTCCCCAAGCCAGGATAAGGCAGGTCTGCAGGTGAAAGCTGGGAAAAGGAGGCTCGCCCCTGGTCTCCTGTGATCAGCATCAGCACACCTGGGGCCTCTGGCTGATAAGTGGCTCGCGGGCCTGGACTAGGGTCTGGTCCACGCTCTGCTGAGAGTTTGCTGTGTGGCCTCAGGCCAGCCCCATGGCTTCTCGGGGCTCTCGATGTCTTCATCAGTAACGCACTGGACTAAATGGATCCATGGGGGTCTGCCCAACCTTCACGGCCTTGGGTTCCCAGGCTCTCCTTGCAGGGACCCAAGAGCTGCCCTGGAAGAAGGCAGGGAAGAGCGGCTGAGGAGGGGGCCTCAGGGCCAGCTCGGGGTGGGGGGCCGCTTGCTGGCTTAGGCTTAGAGATACCTCCACCCTGGAGAGGCAGCCCTGCGCAGGGTGGTGGCAGGAAGACAGCGGCGGGCTGCCCAGAAGGCCCACGAGCAGGAACTAGCTGGAGGAGCCTCTGCTCCTTGCCCCTCGCACCCCGCTGTGGACTGAGGGCTCGGGGATCCTGGCCACCGGTTCAGGCTTCTGGGCCATTGTCTCCTCTGTGAGGCAAGAGGGAGCCTCCGAAGCAGAAGCTGGTGACACTCACCAGCCAGGAGCCGGGTGACAGGTGCATGGTGGCAGAAGAGAGGGCTGGCCTTGGGTTCTGGAATGCCAGCCCCGTGCTGCTGGCCGGGTGTCCCCCAGCCACTCACGGCCTGAGGGTCATAAACATACAGGGAACACGAAGGGCTGAGCAGCGGCCGCACCCTGGAGTGGCAGGGGGCGACCGGGGGCGGGGGCAAGCCTCATTCCCAGCCTCCATGTTGGAGGAGCCCCACACCCCCGACACAGCCCTCCCTGCCCCCAAGACCCCGGGCGGGGAAGGGCCTGCCCACAGGGGGCTGAGTCACATGAGGGGCAGGACTTGCTGCCTTCGGGGCGCGGGAGCAAGGGGACGCCCAGCCCCCCCACCCCCGCCCGCCTGGCCACATCTGTGCACAGCACCCGGGATTTGCCGCCGTCGCTGGCATCTCCCTGGCAACCCCTAATCTCAGCCCCTCTGCATCTAATGCAGAGAGTGCTGGGGGAGAAACACAGACCGTGGGTGCCAGCCTCAGATGGCGCGCTTCGCCATCGCCTCTGGCCTGCACGTCTCCCCCTCTTCCGTCTGCATGGGTGGCGCGGCATCTGGCTGCCCCCTGGGGCCAGTGCTCCAGTGCATCCCTCAGCCTCCTCAGGAGGGGGAGCTGCTCCCTGGTGCCGGGATACCCAGGCCCCAGCAATACTACGCCAGGGATGTCCCTTCCGCTTTCCCAGGGGAGCCCGGAATGCTCCCCGCAGACTGGCCCCTGAGAGCGAACCCAGCCCAGCTCCTTGTGAGCTTTGCTGAACCAGTGTTGCCCTCGTCCTGGTGTTTTTTCAGAGGTGCCTTCCAGGCTCTGACCATCAGCAGGCTGCGCCCCACCAGGAGCCAGGTTCATCAGTGAGGGTTCCATTTGCATGAAGCACTTGTGATTACCCCAAGCGGACTGAGCTGCTAAGCCTCAAAGGGACAGGGTTGTAGCTGCAGTGGCCACCCATTGGGCAGCTAGGCTGGGACTGGACACCAGAGCAAGTTCCTCCTGTCATGTCTGGTATTGCAGCTGTGCGGTGCACAACCTGTGCCACAGCACAGAGCAGCTAGGAGCGTGCTAACGAGGAGTTCTCAGAGGCGTCAGCTGCCCAGTGGCAAGACCAGCTTTCCTTCCCCAGGGACACAGAGTGACTGCGGGCCTCTGAGCCCCAGAGCTCAAAACCAGATGTCCTGCCAAGTGGAGAGCCTGTAGACCTCGGCCGTCCCTGTGGTCTCTGGCCTCAGCCCTGCCCCTCCTCCCCCTTCTCCCTGGACCCTGTTCCAAGCCCCAGCTGGCTTCTGGCTGGCTGCTGGCCCTGGCTTTCACCCCAAAGGGAGCCACTCATAAACAGGAAATGCTTCCCGGTGTGATGCCTGCTCTGGGCACCGCTGCCAGCCCACAGGCTGAGGGCCTTATCCAAGCAGCAGTGTTGACTGGTCCTGTCCGCTGAGGGGGAGGGGGTGCTCCGGAGCGCTCCCCTCTTTGGGGCCAAGAGTTGGGGATTTGCCGGGGCTGAGGTGGACACATGTCCCGAGGTCGGGCTCCACCGGCCTGTGGCTGGTGCTTCCCCCTCCAGCAGCCCCACGTGCACTCAGGCCCTGACGCTGAGCCCTTCTGCTCCCTTCCACAGAGACGGTCTGAAGGCAGCACCCAAGTCGCAGAAAGCAGACTCCCCCAGCATCGACTACGCGGAGCTGCTGCAGCACTTCGAGCGGGTCCAGAAGAAGCACCTGGAAGTGAGGCACCAGCGGAGCGGGCGTGGGGATCACCTGGACCGGAGGGTGGTCCTCTGACGGCCTGGCGTGGAGACAGGCCCACGGAGTGGTGCCATGGCGTACTGGGGGTCTTCAGGCCTCCTCCCGCAGAGCCCAAGGGTCTGCCTCGAGGGCAAGGCTGGGCCTGGCCACCAGCGTGGGGCAGGGTGGTGGGCTGGAGGCGCTGACCACTGCACTGCTCTCCCAGCCCAGCCCCAGGCCCCCAGCTGCACTGGGGGTCAGACCGAGCTGGCTTCCCACCAGGGTGGGGCCACGACCTCAGACACCCCTGTTTTCTGGAATCGGGTTCTTTCTAACGCCCTCTTGTAAAGAGCTTGACGCCCCAAGCCCACCAGACCTCTGACCTCGTGCAGATGTGTGTACATACATGTATACCCGTCTGTGTGCACATAGGGACCAGCACAGATCCGTATGAAGGATGCACCCCTCCCCAATAAAGAAGTGACAGAAAACTCTCCACCCACGCCTGGCCTGCTCCTTCCCATGGGTGCCCACCCCACTGATGCTCAGCAGCCCTGGGACCCTGCTGCCAGTCCTAGAGACCTATTCTCATGCCCCCAGGCTTTGGGGGGCCTCAGGTAGGCCCACTGATGCCCCAGCGGCTCTTGTGGGTTCCTAGAGTAGGAGAGAAAGGCCTTGGGTGGGCTTTTCCCCAGAGCCCCAGCATAGGCCTGGGAGGGTGAGTTCCCCTGTCTGAAGTCTCCAGGTCAGGAAGACAGGCTGAACTCACCATGGCCCGCGTGCACACACGCATCCTCCTACGTATGTGCCCCAGGCATCAGAGAGGGGATGAGGGCCTGCCTCTCTTCTGCTGGTCCTGCTCGGCCCCAAACCCTGAGGACCGGACCCCACCGTCCCCCGAGGCCCGGCCTGGGGCACCCCATGCAGGTGGCATCAATCAGCACGGGCCCTACTTGGAAAAGGAGCCGGAGAACTGGAGGAGGGCCCAAACTCCTGTGCCTGGGATGAAATGTCCCAAGGCGGGCGGCCTCTGGGACACCGTACGCCCCTGCTACGTGTGGTGGGTGGGTCCACCACACAGGATGTGCCCCAGGATCTCAGCTTGCTCCCGTCTTCTGAAAACGCGGGGAGACACAGACAGCCCTAGACCAGAGGCTGGAGGGTGGTGGGGAGCCCCTTCACGGGGCGGCGCCCAACCGCCGGCCCCACCTCCGCGGGGAAGCCAGGCAGCGCCGCCCCCGCGGCGGCGCCTGCGCCCGCCGGGCCTGCTCTGGCTGCTCCGGCCGCACCCGGGCTCGGATTTCAAAGCCCGGGCTCCGGGCGGTGAATGGGCCGGCGCCCGCCCGGCCTCCCCGCAGACCCCTCCCCGCGGCCCGCCCCCCGCGCCCACGTGACGCCCCGGCCTCCGCGCTCGGGTTACGGCCGCCGCGCCAGTCCCCGCGCCGAGGCTGCGCCGCCCGCCGCCCGCGCCGCGCCCCCCGCGCCGCCCGCCAGCCCCGCCGCGACATGGCCCGCGCCGCCCCGCGGCGGCCCGCCACCCCCGCGCGCGGCGCGGCCGGCCGCTGAGCGCGGCCCGGAGGCGGCAGGCCCGGCCCGGCCTCGGAGCGACAGCCGCCGCGGCGCGGGTCCCAGCGCCCTGCCTGCGCCGCCGCCCGGCCCGAGCATGGAGACGGCGGAGAAGGAGTGCGGCGCCCTGGGCGGGCTCTTCCAGGCCATCGTCAACGACATGAAGGTAACGGGCGCGGATGCGACGCGGTGGCGGCGGCAGCCGCGTCCCGCCGTGTCGGGGAGGCCCCGCGTCTGTGTGCCCTTGTCTGAGTGCGTCTGGCCTCTGTCTGCCGTGCGCCCTGGTCTCCGGGTGCCCGTCGTGGGGGGTGTGGGCACGCGCGTGTCTGGGTGTCCGTGCGATACCCAGGGTCCATGCCCCTGGTCGCCCGGGTCGCAGCGCCCCCTTGGGGTCCCGACCTGAGCCTGCGCACACGCGGGCTTCCCGCGCCCCAGACCCCCAAACCATGAATGGGGGGTTGGCTCCGGGGGCGACTCACGGCCCTTTAAAGGGTCCAGGGTCTCTCCGGCCTCTCCTCTACCACCCCCGTGGCCCCCTTCCCCGACCCCGACGGCCCCGGAACCCAGACAATGCTGTCACTGCCAAAGCAGCGAAAAATAATAAACAGGGAACCGTTAACTCCTTCCCTGCCAGCCTTGCCTCTGCGCCCGCCGCCCGGGCCCCAAACCAGCTCCAGGACCCCACCGTCTGTGCGAGGAGTGGCCCAGGCCCCAAGGCCTCTGACCTGCCTTGGGGGGAGGAGGGCGAGGGTGGGCCTGAGGGAGCAGCCCCAGGGGAGGACTGCCGGCTGCTCCAGGCTCTCAGCTCCAGCCCCTCTCTCGGATGGCCCAAGGTCAGGCTTCAGCAGGCCACCAACTCCTGGCCCACGCTGGCTCACCAGGTGGGGAAACCGAGGCTGGGAACGGCTCAAGGTCACTGAGGAAACTGTTGGACCAGCCCATGACCTCACCTGATCCGGGGAGCGAGGGGGTCCTCGCCCCCAAAGAGGCTGGGGCTTGGCAGGGTAGAGAGGAGGGCCGGCCACAGTGACAGGCCTGACTGGGTAGAGAGGGGGCCTGCAGGCCGCGCCTCTCCCTTTCTGCTCTGGGGCAGGGTGGCCAGGCTAGGGGGAACGGGGAACTCCTCAGAGCCCCCTGCCTGACTGACCCTCCCTAGTACACAGCCTGGCATCCTACAGTGACTTCGCAGGCCCCAGGGGGACACACCACAGTGCCCAGGCAGGCCTTCAGGGGGCTGCCAGATCCTTGTGACCCCCACCCCCAGGAGGCCCGGGGCCACCCTCCCCCAGAACTGCAGGGTTGGCAGCGTGCATAGGTGCCCCTCTGCGCCCCACACCGGGTGCTCCCCTGAGACCCCGTCCCCCCAGCTCCACCTCCAAGCCCTTCTGCTGGCCCCCGAGTGCTGGCTTCCCGCTGCCTTCAGCAGCCCCTCCTGCCCCGGGGGCATCGCAGCCTTGGCACCAGGTTCCCATTCTAGACCACCCTCCCCCAACCGCTCCCGGGGCTGGCGGAGCAGACTCCTTCCTGCACCTTGTCCTGCTGGCGTCCTCACCACACACACTGTGGAGAGCAGCCGCTTTCCACTCTCGCTCAGAGGAGCGGGCGGGACCGTCTTCCCCCTCTCCAGGCAATTTGCGAGGAACTTGGGGATGAGACGAAGGAGATGGGCCCAGGTTGTAGCAAGCGGCTCAGGATTTTCTGACGTGGGGAGGCAAACTGGGAAAGGTTTCACCTGGCGTAATGCCAAGCCCCGCTAGTCCCCAGCCTGTGACACAGGTTTGTGTCTGGGCCAGGGACAGGGCAGGGACACGGACTGCCTGGAGGCCAGTCATCTGGAATTGGGGGACAGCTTCCGGCTGTTTCGCTCAGTGGCTTGAGCCACAGAAGCAGCGGGGTTTCCACAGAGGAAGGTGGCCTGGGTGAGGAGATGGAACTTGCCTGCGAGGCCCCATGACAGCCCACCCAGGGCTGCAGGTCCAGAGCCTGGCATGAGGGTGGCCGAGGAGGGGAGAGGGGCTGCCCCTGGGGCCTGGAGGGGCACCTACTCAGGGCGAGGGGGCCCAGGGAGCGTTCCCTGCCTGCCCCACCTCATTTAAGCAGCCCAGATGCCCCCCCACAGCTCAGAGAGGGGCAGGAGCTTGTCCGGGAATGACAGGGCTGGGAGCGGCTCCAGGGCTCAGCCTGCACCTTCCGGAAATGGGGTCACAATCTGTCTGCCCCCGAGAGTGTCACACAGGTCCCAGCCGGGTGGCAGAGGCAGAGACCGCCTGTCCGCTCTATCCGCAGCGTTAGCCAAGCGCTCTCTGTGTGCCGGGTCCTGACCTAGTGCTTCCTAGGCAGTCTCCACACCAACCTGCTCCCGCCCTCATCTCACAGGGGAGCAAACAGGCTCAGAGAGGAGCCTCCTGCAGAGCCCCTCTCCCAGGCTGCAGCCTGGGCCACTCACCTGTACAGCCCGGGGCCCACCCACCTGAGCACCCCCCGTGACGAGCATGTGACTGCTCCCCGCCCCCCCCCGCCCCGAGCCGCCCGCTGCTCTCCCAGTTCTGCAGTCCCCGCCCCTCCCCACCCTGGGTACCCAGTTACCTTCCAGACCCCGAAGTAGAGGAAGTGTCCCTGCCCTGCAGTCACCAGTCAAACCTGGAATCGGAGCCTGAACCCCACACTCGGTAGCCATGGACAAGCTGGTTAATTTCTCTGAGTCTCAGTTTCCTCATCTGTAGAATGGGGGTGGTGACAGCGGTATTCGCCTCACAGGGTTGCTGTAAGGATTCAGTGTGACCCCACAGTGAGAAGGCTCGGCCGGGATCCTGGCCCACCACACTCTTGACCCCCAGTCGCAGTCCCCGTCACTATCAAGACCACAAGCCCAGAGGCTTCAAGCCTGCCTGACAGCTGGGTGCAGCCTGCGTGAGGGCGCAGGCCCGGGTGGAGACAGGACATGCTCCTGGGTGCTGGCCCCTCAAGCTTGCCTCTGGGGTCGTCGTGACTTACCAGTAGGCCCTGTTGAGGAGGGGCTGGGCCTGGCCCCCGAACCCTACCCTGTCACTCCCCTCTGCCCCAGGAGGACCGAGACTGGGAGGGCCAGGGATAGAGTGAGCCTGGGGGCGGAGCCTGTGAGGGTATGACTTCAGTACACAGACCTGTCTCACCCACAGCGGGGTACAGACCTGTCTCCCCACTTCTTGCAGCCCCTGGCTCTCAGACAGAGGCTGCTGAGGGGCTGAGACGCCTTCCAGGGGCCAGGACCGCTGCCTCTGCACCCCTGCCCCCATGGTGTTGTCTCCCCGAGGTCTTAGCACAGCCTAGGGCTGGGGTGCGGAGCAGGGAGGTGCCAAGTCCTCAGGAGTGCCAGAGGAGACCCAGGCTCCTTCACCCCAGGCTGTGCCACACAGACAGCCCACCCACTGCCTCTGCCTTCCCGCTCCAGCCTGTGAACTTCTCAAATATTTGCTTTCCCTGGGCACTGGCTGGGCTGGGCTGGGCTGGGAGGGGAGGGTGTTTCTGAGGATCCCAGAAGCTGCCCTGTGCTTCCCACTCCAGCAGGCTGGCCTCCCTGGGGTTCCAGCCTGGCAGAGCCTCCCTCTGAGGCCTTGGGAACTGGGGTCTCCGCCTTCCCACTGGAGAAGCCCTGGCTCCCAGCACTCCATCCCACATGGAAGGGAAGGTCAGAACCTTGGGGCCTCGCTGACCTGGGCCTCTTCTTCAAGGATCAAGGCTTCCTTCCACAGGGCCATTGGGCCGGGACCCAACAGCCATGGGAGGCCCATTAGCCAGAAAAGCCCGCTGATCACACTGGACAACTTGATCGCCAGGAGCCCGGCCTCTCTACTGGGAAACCCCCTCCCAGCTCAGAGCTTTGGGCCAGGCTGGGATAAAGGCCACACTGTGTCCCCAGGAGGGGCGGGGAGCCGGGGGTGGAGAAAGGTGGCTCTGTTGGCTGCACAAGGCCCCATTCAGCCTGGGCCTGACTGTCCCGGGCAGGCTGGCCAGGCCCCACAGCAGCCGCGGTCCCCCCGGGCCTAGGAGCCCCGGTCCCCCTGGGCCTAGGAGCCCCGGTCCCCCTGGGCCTAGGAGCCCCGGTCCCCCTGGGCCTAGGAGCCGCGGTCCCCCTGGGCCTAGGAGCCGCGGTCCCCCTGGGCCTAGGAGCCGCGGTCCCCCTGGGCCTAGGAGCCCCGGTCCCCCTGGGCCTAGGAGCCCTGGCCGCTGGCCTGCGGTGGGCACATCGGCTGGCGGCAGCTTCCATGTCATGGGGCCCTCATCTAGACCCACGATGTCTCGAGCTGCACCACAGCTCCCTGTGCCTCTGCCCCCGGCCGCGGGGACCATCCGGGGCTGTGTCCGGGGGCCACAGTGCCCCTGGTGTGGCCAGAACGCACCCCCCCCAGGCCCTCCCACCCGCAAGGAGACGCGGCCTGCCACTCCCCATCTCCATCCCCCTCGATGTGGGCTACCACTGCTCACAGTGGCCGGAGTTCCTGATCGTTAGGGAGCGCGGGCCAGGCAGAGGTGCCTGTTTCTGGGGCCAGGCCTTCTTCATGCCCGTGTCTGCCCCGAGAGGAGCCCCGGAAGCCCCCACTCCACAGGGGCGAGGCTGCTCTCTCAGACACAGCCCAGGGTCTAGACCAGGCATGAGGGGGCCCTCGTGGTGGCTCACTGCCTCTCCCGTCCCCTCCACAGAGCTCCTACCCCATCTGGGAGGACTTCAACTCCAAGGCCACGAAGCTGCATTCCCAGCTGAGGTGAGGGTGCCCCAGCTGGGGAGGGGATGGGGCGCGAGGCCACCCCCCACTGACCGCCCCCCGCCCATCTCCCCAGGACCACCGTGCTGGCTGCTGTGGCCTTCCTGGACGCCTTCCAGAAAGTGGCCGACATGGCCACCAACACCCGAGGTGGGGAGGGCACACGGCCCAGCTTGGACTTGCACTCCGAGCAACTGAGTGGGTGTGAGCCCAAGAGGACCTGGGCCCAGAGTCAGGACCTTGGGGAGCGGGCTCATGGAGCGGGCTCTCTGGAGAGAGGGAGCCTCTCATCACTGAGCAGGAGCGGGTGACAGACGACAGGGATGTTCGGGGGGGGGGGGGGGGGGGGGGGGGGTCTGTCTTGCTGCCAGGTGGTTGACCCCTCAGCCACGGTGTTCACACTCCGTAGGTGAGTCTATGGCTTCTCTCCCCATCTGCCCTTCCAGGGGCACGGGGCAGGCCTTCCGGTCCGAGCAGTGGGACCTGGGGCTCCTGCCTCCTTGGCTGGTGAGACCAAGGCGACGGGCACCCTCACGCCTGCATCTGGGCGCATCTGGAGGGGGTCCTGGGAGGGAGGGAGGCGTTTTGTTGGCTCCTTGAACCGTCTTTGGTGTGGGCTTCTCCCGTCTGGAGTTACCAGAACAGCTCCCGGCCTGACCCCGGGAGAGAAAGGTCAGCTCTCCTGCCGGGGCGGCGAGCTGGCGGGTCGCAGGAGGGGATCAGCCGGATGGGGATGCCGGGAGCGGCGCGGGCAGCGGGCCCGCGGGATGGGGACTTCGGGGTCGCGGGCTGCGAGCTTGGCTCCTGGGCCGGACGCGCCCCCGCGTGGCCCGGGCCGGGCCTGCAGCGGCCCGGCGGCCCCGCCCACGCGGCGCTTGCCCCCAGGGGCCACGCGGGACATCGGCTCGGCGCTCACGCGCATGTGCATGCGGCACCGCAGCATCGAGACCAAGCTGCGGCAGTTCACCAAGTGAGTGCGTGCGCGCCGGCGCGGGGGTCGAGGGAAGACCCGGGGCGGCCCTGACCCGCCCTCCGTTGCCCGCAGCGCGCTGCTGGAGAGCCTCATCAACCCGCTGCAGGAGCGCATTGAGGACTGGAAGAAGTCGGCCAACCAGCTGGACAAGGATCACGCAAAAGGTGGGTCCGGCCCGGCCGCGCCCTCCAGCTCCCCACTGGCGGAAACCCGGTCATAGCGCCGTTCTCTCGCCCTCTGCACAGAGTACAAACGAGCGCGGCACGAGATCAAGAAGAAGTCTTCGGACACGCTGAAGCTGCAGAAGAAAGCACGCAAAGGTGAGCCCCGCGGGCCCCTGCACAGCCCCGCGCTGTGTCCCCCACGGCCGTGGGGTCGCCCAGGGCAGCGTCCAACCTGAGGCACCCGGTGCTGGACACAGGGCCCCTCGCCTCTGGGGTGGGCAGAGGGGGAGCCTGCCGCCTGACTGGAGCCCCTCCTCGGGAGGCTGCAGGAGGCCCCGCCCCCAGGAGCGGCTCTGTCCGTCCGGCCGTCCTTCACACGGTCTCTCTCTGTCTCTCCTCTCCTCTCCTCTCCCCACCCCTCCTGTAGAGCTGCTTGGTAAGTCAGATGCCCGTCCCCCGAGCTGCTCTCCCTCCCTGTCGTCCCTGTCGCATTTGTCTGTCTCCCCCAGCTCAGGGCCATTGGAGGAGCCTCTTCAGGCGGAGGAGGAGCGAGGAAGGTGGTCGGTCCGCAAGGGAGGGGCTGGGGCACAGTCCTCTGGGCCGGGCCGTGCTGGGTCGGTTTGCCAGGCCAGGAGGGCTCGGGTGGGCAGGGTGGGGGGCCAGGCCCCGCCGCCCCCAGGCCCTTCCCTCCTGCTCCGCACCCCCCACGCCGTCCAGCTGTCTCCTCTCCATCCTCTTCTCGCTTTCCGTGGTTCTTTCGCTGCATCTTTGTATCGCTCCTGCTGTTCTTGTGCATCATTCCTGAGCCGAGTGGGGACCCCCATGAGACACCCCCTTTCCCGCGCCCTGGGCCCGGCCCTGGTGCTCCTGGACCCCGCCCCCCTCGTGGCCTGGCCTACAGTCCCACCCCATGCTCTACTCTGTTCAGCTTCCACGCTCCCTCCCTGGGCCCGGGAGGGGAGGCGCCTCACCCCACAGGCAGTGAGGGTGTCCCCGGGGGCAGAAGCTTCTGCTCTCCCAGAGGCGTCCGCCTAACTCCCCTGAGCGCAGCTGCTCCGGGTGGGCTGCCCAGGGTTCTGCTCGCCCCAGGACCTGGGTGGCTTTGCAGCTTTGGTGTCTTTCCTGTGTGCCTGTCTGTCTGTCCTCTCTGCCTGCGCTGGGGACCAGCCTTTCCACAAGCCCTGGCGTCCCGGCTGCCCTCCCCGGTCCCCAGGGCCCCCCGGAAGTGCCCAGCCTCACGGCCAGGGATCCCACTTCAGGGCCCGAGCCTTGGGTGCAGCAGGCCAGGCCCGCGTCCCCAGCGCGGCCTCTCCTCCCCACCCCCCAGGGAAAGGAGACCTGCAGCCTCAGCTGGACAGCGCCCTGCAGGACGTGAACGACATGTACCTGCTGCTGGAGGAGACGGAGAAGCAGGCGGTGCGCCGGGCCCTGACTGAGGAGCGTGGCCGCTTCTGCACCTTCATCACACTCCTGCAGCCCGTGGTGGTGGGTCCCGCGGGGACGCGGAGGCCTTCTTAGCACCTCCACGACTGGGCCGGTTGAGGGGCCCTCACAAGTCCCAAGAGGTCCCGAGGACCGTGGCCTGAGCCACGTGGGCCGGGGGGGCAGGGCAAGGGAGGGGTGGCTGGGCAGGGAGGCCCGGGAGGCTGACTCACTGCCCCGTCAGAACGGCGAGCTGACTATGCTGGGGGAGATCACCCACCTGCAGGGCATCATCGACGACCTGGTGGTGCTGACCGCGGAGCCGCACAAGCTGCCCCCCGCCAGCGAGCAGGTGCGGCCAGCCCCGGGGACGGCCCGCCTTGGTTGGGGACAACGGAGGAGGCGATGGGAAAGCACTGGGGGGATCAGCTGGGCACAGAAGGTCACCCCCGTGGGTTCTAGGGGCACCTGCCCACACGAGCAGGGTGTGTGCCCGGGACCCAGCGGAGCGTCGCACAGAGCAGACGGCTGGACGTCCCGGATCCGCAGGGCCAGGCTCCAAGCAAGCCAGTCCTGATGGTGCCTCCGGCCTCCATGCCCACACCCACCAGCCCCATGCACACACGTGCAGCTGCCCCCGTGGCCGCCCTGCCCACCTCTCAGCACCACGCTCCGACCACACCAGGGGCGGTCCTCGCTGACAGCACCGTGGCACTCCTCTCACTCGGCCTTACTGTGCGCCCAGCCCTACGCCGAGCCCTCCCCACGGGTCACCTAATTCAGTCACCTCCGTGCCCTCTAAGATAGGAAGGATCGGCTGCATTTCCCAAGAGAAAACAGGCTCAGAGAGAAGCAGCGGCTTGCCTGAGGGCAGAGCAGAGCCAGGATTGGACCCCATGGTCTTGCACGGCCACTCTGGGCTGACTCCTCCAGCCCCAGGGAGTCCTCAGGAGCACCAGGTTCCCCCGTGTCCTGGCTGGGCCAGCATCCCTGAGAAGCAGAGAGGGCACAACCTCCCCGGCATCCCCCCGCCTTCTGGCAGCCCTGCCTCTTGTCCCTGAGTGAGGAGCTGGTGTTAGGAAAAGGCTGGGACACGGAGGGCTTCCAAATCCCCGAGATCTCCTCTGGGGCCTGGTTCTCAATTGGGAAGACCCTGCCAGCCCTCTGGAGGGAGACTCAGGAAAGTGATGAGGCTTTCTGCGGGGCTGGGCTGCCCCCATGACCCCATCCACGTCCCTGTCCAGGTGATCACAGACCTGAAGGGCTCAGACTACAGCTGGTCGTACCAGACCCCACCCTCATCACCTAGCAGCTCCAGCTCCCGGAAGTCCAGCATGTGCAGGTCAGCGGGGGACTGGGCAGGGGGCAGGGAAAAGGAATGGGGGAGGCCCCCCAAAAGTGCGTCAGGAATTGCTTTGTGGCCCCAGAATTCATGCAACTGCTGCACCATCAAGGAATCTAGGGAAAATGCACTCGCATTGCAAGGCCGCCACTAGTGCAGGCCCATGGACGGTGCGGGCTGGCGGCAGCAGCAGAGGGCGCACCAGCTGCCTGTTAAGTGCTTTCTGCACTTTCCTCATTGAATCCTAACACCACTCTATCAGCTGTGGTGTTGTCTCCGTCTCATGGAGGGGGAAGCTGAGGTACAGAATCCCAGCATTAACTTTTCAGCTCAGCCGGGCCCAGCACAGTCTGGGCAGCAGTAAGAATCTAAGGTGGGCAAGGCCATGGAGGCTTTCAGGAGTGTATGCAGAGGCTCCAAGCTTACCTGTGGGCACTGCAGCCTGGCTGGTTCCTGAGAGCTGCGCCTGGGCGGCTGCCACAGGGCCAACCCTCAGCCCAAGCTGGCCCTGGGGGCCGTGCAGGGACCAGGGCGGGGCCGGAGTCCTGCCTGACCAGCAGGCAGGCTCGGAGTTGGGGGCGCTTCGTGGGAGCGGTCTGGATTCAAGGCTCCCTGTGGCGGGGGGCTTTGAGCACAGAGCAGGTTACTGGTGGGGAGACCCCTCTGTGCCAGGCACTCTTTCTCTAGAACCAGCTTGGCTGGGTACCCAGGTCATGGGCAGTGACCCAGGCAGAGTAATTGCTGCTCTTGCAGGGAGAGAACGGTCCACGGCGGCTGGAGGCTCTTGAGACCCTGGGTGGGTGACCGACGCAGGAGGGAGGTTGATCCCAGGGGTCACCCGTGCCAAGGGTGGGGGCCTGGGGCCTCCCGGGTCACGCTCAGGAGGATGGTGACCTTCACTGCCAGGAGCGTGGCCCAGGCCGGACACGGATGTAGAGAGGATGAGCTACAGAGGGGAAGAGAGGGAGGGTGACGGCGAGTTGAAGGCCCTCGCTGACCAGCACCCCATGCTAACCGTTCGGTCAGGGTCTGATGGCAATGCCAGAACTGGAGAAGGCGGTCAGGATCAGACAGGTCTGGTTGCAGCCTAACTGGGAAACGCTGGTGCTCGTGGACTCCGTTCCTCCGCGCCAGCCCGAGGCCTCCGCGTCCTAGCGGCGGGGCGGGAGGCAGACCGGCTGCCTTGCCTCGGGGTGCCTGGCGGAGGCCCCTGGGCTAGCGGGGGCCTGCCTCCCGCCCCGCAGTCTGGGGCCGCGCTGCCCTGGCCTGCGAGGCCTCGGGCCACTCTGACCCCGCCTTCTCCTCCCCCGCCCCTCCTCTCTGCCCACCCTCGTGTGTCGCCCCGCCTCCCGCACGCGCCCTGTGTCTCCCTGTCCGGCCGCCGTGCCCCCTTCCTCCAGCGCCCCCAGCAGCGGGAGCAGCGCCAAGGGTGGCGGAGCCCCCTGGCCCGGGGGCGCCCAAACGTGCTCACCCGGCCCCGCCTGTCGCTACCGCAGCCTGGCGCAGCCCGCCCCTGCCGCCCGCCTCTCCAGCGTCTCCTCCCACGACTCCGGCTTCGTCTCCCAGGAAGCCACCTACTCCAAGCCCCCTTCGCCCATGCCTTCAGACATCACCAGCCAGGTGAGGGGCGTCTGCTGAGCTCATGCCAGCCCCCGGCCATCCACACTGTGGGGCGGGGCCACTGCTGAGCATGGCCTGCAGGCCCTCAGGACCACCGTGTCCAGGACCAGCCTGAGCCCACTGCCCCAGGGCAGGGGAGGGGACGGTCTGGAGGAGCCTGCCAGCTCCAGACTACGTGACCCCCGTGCCGGGGCTGAGAGCGGCCTGCAGGCCCCCAGGACCACCGTGTCCAGGACCAGCCTGAGCCCACTGCCCCAGGGCAGGGGAAGGGAAGGTCTGGAGGAGCCTGCCAGCTCCAGACCCTGGGACCCCCCCGTGCCGGGGCTGGCAGTGATGGGGTGAGTGGCCCGCGGAGGCGTCCCTAGGAGCCCCAGAATCTGCATGCATCTTCCCCCGCTCTCACCCTGAACAGGAGAACCTCCTCAGAGGCAGGCCTAAACCCTCAGGCTCTGTGAAACGGACCGGAGGGGCTAGAACAGAAGACGGGGAGGTCAGGCCACGCACCCAGGTGCCCACCGTGGCCCGGCCCTCCCTCTGAGCCCAGCGTTCTGTAGTCTGCCCTCTTGCCCAGGACGTGCCCATGGCATGCGCAGACTGCCCTCCTCAGCAGGCTTTCCTGTCGGCACATAGACACGTGCTCCGGTGCCGTCCGTCTAAATGGCCCCCCTTCCTCCAGCCTCCCCCGGCCGCCTCGCCTCTCCTTCACAGCGACACTGCTCAGGACACCTGTCCACACTGACCACCTCCGTCTCACTCCCCACTCACTCCTGTCTGCGTCACCTTTCCGTGACGGAAAAGCTAGAATAATTCATTCTCCTGTGTCCTTTATCCATGTATGCGTACACTTTTGAGGCTGTTAGGTCCGTACAGCTGTAAGATGCTACCTCGCGGTGAGCGGGATCTCCCCACGGGATGTAGCTGATGTGGCTTGTGTATTTTCTAGCGTAGAGTGAGTCTGTTTTGTTTGATTTTACTGCGGCTCCTTCAGCAGCATTCATGTTATCATTTCCTATCTCTTAGTTTTTAAACTTACTATGTCCTTATGTTTTAGATGAGTCTCTCGTAAACAGCATATGCCTAGATTTTCTTTTCTTATCCAGGCTGACAATCTCTCTCTTTTAACTGACATTTTAAAGTCCTTTCACAGTTACCAATATTACTGGCATATTTAGACTTCTTTTTTATTTCTGTTCATTCTGCTTTATCTGTGCTTCTTTTGTTTCTTCTCTTGCTTTTTGTTTGTTTTTTCTTCCCCCATTATTTCCTTCTACTGGATTTTAAGTTATACTTCTTTCCTTTATTATATAGGTTACCTTGAAATTTTACCATGCATCCTTAGCAAAGTCCTAACCCAGACTCCTGAATCATTCAAGGACCTTAACGTATATTTTAACTTCGGTCACCTACCCCCTCCCCTTATAAGCTATTTTATGCTACTCTCTCCTTTTTTTTATCATCCCTACAATTGACATTTTTCTTCTTAATTTCATCATTATCTTATACGTAAGTATCTGTTAGATTTACCCATATGTGTTTATACTTTTTTTGTTCATTTTCTCCCTTTAAGGTCATTTTGCTTCTTTCTGCAGTAAAATACATCCTTTAACGTTCTTTTAGAATGGCTCTGTAGCAGTAAACTCAGGTTTTGTTTTTCTGTAAACATGCTCCATTTCTTTTCCTCTTCCTTGAACGCTAGTTTTGCCAGGGATGCAGCGCCGGGTGCCCGTTGCTCTGTCCCCACACTCCGAGGGCGTTTTCCCCCACGTTCTGGCTTCTGTTGCCGGCTGAGAGGTCTCCTGTCCGTCACTGCTGTGCCTTTGTGAGTGACCTGACTCCTCTCTCTGGTCACTTGAGTTTTTCTGCAACGTGTCTGGTTGTGGATTTGTTCTCATTTAATCTCCCGTGGTGCGTTTGTGTTTCTGTCTGTGCATTCAGGGGTTTCACCCATTCTAGGAGTTTGCGAGCATTCTCTCCTTATTCTCACTCCCACTCTGCTCGCTCCTGTCTGGTCTCCGTGTCTCTCTCCTCTCACGCCTCTCATCTCCTTGTTTCCCTGGATCATCTCTTCAGGTCTATCTTCCAGTGTACCTTTTCTCTATTTTACAGCAGTTTAACCTATCCATTAAGGTTTATTTTTATTATCGTGAAATAACTCTAGCCTTGTAGACAATCTCTAAGAAGAGCAGATTCCCGCCCGGCCTCTGCACTGTCTCCCGATGTTAGCGTCCCACGTAACTACCAACAGTTTTGAAAACCAGGAGATTAGCACGGCACAACACTGTTGACTCGCTGACAGACCCTTTTTCGCACGTTGCCGGCTCTCTCGCTGGCATCCTTTTCCCGGCCCAGGAGTCCAGGCTCCGGCACGGGACCCTGCGCTGCGTTTTCTCAGGGTGTCTCCTTAGGCTTCTCTGGTGCGATGGGCCCTCGGTCCCTCCTGCACGACTTTTGGCTGCTGGTCGTGCGTCTTGTAGAATGGCGCTCGTTTTGGATGTGTCTGTAGTCAGAAGGGCAGGAAGAGCACAGCCGTTGATTTATTGCTGCTCCACCGCCTCTCAGCCTGCGGTGTCCGACATTCTTTCCATGTCAGCCGTTCTGGTAGCTGTTATAGTAATAGTGCCCTGTGTTTTGAATTTGCATTCCCCTAATGACTAATGAGGTTGTATGTTTTTTCATACGTTTAAAGGCCATTTCTTCTTTTTATGAAGGAAATGTTCAGATCTTTTGTTTCTTTTTCTCTGCTAGGTTGTATGTCTTTTTCTTGTTGATTTGTAGAATTTCTTATACACTGTGGCTCCAAGTCTTTTTTCATCGGATAATCTTTGAGTCTGTGGGTTGCTGTTTTACTCCCTTAATAGGAGTAAAATTCTAAAGTTCTTAATGTATGTCTAATTATCCATTTTTTCCAATTGTTAGTGCTTTTTCTGTCCTCCTAGCAGTATTTTTGTGTACTCCAGGGTCACAAAGATGTTTTCCTCCAAAAGCTTTTTTTTGGGGGGGGGGGGGGGGCAGGGGCTCTGCTGCTCAGCTTGTGGGATTGTAGTTCCCCAACCAGCAGAGATTGAACATGGGCCTTCAGCATGGAAGTGTGGAGTCCCAACCACTGGACCACCAGGGAATTCCCTGCAAAGCCTTTTTGTTTCACCTCTTTTCACTCAGTGCTGCAGGTCATCTGGAATTGACTGTGTGTATCTGTGTTAGTATGAGAGATGGACCGGGAAGCCTGGTGGGCTGCAGTCCATGGGGTCACAAAGAGTTGGACACGACTGAGCGACTGAACTGCAGGAGTCCTTTTCTTCCATGTGGATATCTAGTTAACAGTCTGTTGAAAAGACCATCTTTTCCCTTACTGCGCTGTAGTGTGTTACCTTCGTCATAAAACAGGTGTCTGAATGTGTAGCTGTTTCTGGAGTTTGTATTCTGTTCCACTGGTTGATCTCTCTGTTCTGGTACCAGTAAGACCCGGTCTTAATTACTGTAACTTTATACAGAATCCTGACACCTGATAACGAAAGTCCTCTAGGTATGTTACTCTTCAGTATTACCTTCTGTTTTCGGCCCTTTGCATTTCCTTATAAATTTTAATATCAGCTTGTTAGTTTCTACTTTGAAAGAAGCAATCCCTGGGATTCTGACTGGGATTACATATGTCTCTCCATTTTATTATGGCTTTACCTTCTTTCAATAATATTTTGTAATTTTCATATGAGAATCTTACACATCTACCACTGGGTTTTTCCCCCCTGGGTATTTGATATCTCTTGATGCTATTTTAAATTATTCTGGCTTTTTCAGAGTCTCTTACTTGTTTTTCAGCCGCTATTTAGAAATTTGATTTTTTTTTTTGGTATGGTGATCTTGTATCCAATAACCTCATTAAAAACCCTTGTTAGTTCTGATAATCATAGAATGAATATTCTGCATACACAATCAGGTCTTTTAGTTTCTTTTTTTCCAGTCCTTTTGCTTTTTACTCCTTTTTACTTCTTTTTCATGCTCTGTTGCACTGCTAGGACTTCCAGTACTTAATAGAAATAGTGATAGTGAGCATCTTTATCTTTCTCCAGCCTCAGAAAGAAAAGAATTGATATTTTTGTAGATAACACTATCAGATGAAGGAAGTTCCTTTCTATCACTAGTGTGTTTTCCATGAATGGGTGTTGAATTTTTCCATTGAGTTTTCCAAACATTTTTTTTCTTTTTTTGTTTTAGCAATTATATTGGTAAAACTCTCAATGTGTTTATTTTCTTTGAATCCTTACTTACAGAGTTTAGTTTTCTTTTGGTCATCTTGGCTCATCATAAACTTAAAAGTCTGGGAGTTGAAAGCAGGATGCTTTAGAGAGTGTGTCCTGTGGGCACAGGACATGCAGAGCTGCACCTGACCAGTGCCCTTCCAGGTTTAGTTCCGGGCAGCAGTCGGGCGGGCTCTCCCCCTGGCACTTGCCCAGTCTCTCCACCACAGTGCTGAGGCTGCCTCTGCCCTGGGGACCCTCATGGTCCTGCTTTACCCTTGCTTCCTTTTTCCTCAGCCTTTCTCTTATTTTGAGTTGGAGGGGCCTCCCAGGGGTACCTGGTCCCTCCCACTGTCCAGAGCAGGAGCCTCCAGGCGGCCTCGGTCCTGTCTTCAGTTCTGGGGGTCTCCATGGACACCCCTCTGCCCCCTCTGCCGAACCTCCAGCAACCCCCACACCACTGGCCCGTCCTCCTTCACGCATAGGGTTCCTCCCCGGTTTCTGTGACAGTCGCCTGTTCGGGGCTTCCTCCCACACCGCTGGCAGGTCCTGTCACTCCTCTTGACTGCCTGTCCTCTCCTTCCCAAGCACTGAGGACAGCCTGGCGTCCCTGAACCCCTTCTCTAACCACCCTCAGCCTGACTGCCTGCGTCACCTGGTTCTGTCTCACGCCGCTGGATTTGTGGCTCCAAACCTGACTTCTCCCTAAACTCCAGATTGTAAAATGCAGTGGCCGGCACTGCACCTGGGCTTAGACACCTAACAGGCAGCCCCGCCTAACACTCGCAGGATGGAACCCGGGACTCCGTTCCCCCCAGGCCTGCCCTTCCGAGAGAACGGTGACAAATCCCCCCGCAGCTCAAGCCAGCACCCCACTGCTGACCTTAGCACCGCTCTTTCCCTGCTCGCCACATGCAGGCCAGCAGCAGTCAGTCTTCTTGTTAATTCTTAGAAGTGTGGTTTTGGGGCTGCGGTGGGGTAGGTCCCGGCGGTGGGGTGCGCTCTGGGTGCTGCTTTCTGCGCAGGCGCTCGCGGCGCAGGGCGTGGTGTGGGCGGGGAGGCCGTGGAGGACTGAGTCAGGGCCCCCCACGTGCTGGCGCCGTGACCGGATGTGTTCTCTCCCTCCCCTCCTGCCGCCCTGCCCCGTCCGCCTGCCCGCTCGCCTTCGCATGCAGAAGTCCTCCAGCTCCGCGTCCTCTGAGGCCTCGGAGACCTGCCAGTCTGTTAGCGAGTGCAGCTCCCCGACCTCGGTCAGTGCCCCCACCTGCCCGGGCACTCAGGGAGGGTTCAGGTTCGACCAGAGGGGTATGCGTACGCACCCGCTCCGCACAAAAGAAACCTTCTGGGCACCCCCTGCAGCCGCTCCCCAAACGCTCACCTCCTCCCTCCTGCGGGATAAGGAGCCCAGGAGGGGCTGGGGAGTCACAGTGTCCTCTGTGCTCTGCCCTTGGCCATGAGCAGGGCGCAAGGGCCTCCTGACGCCTGCCTCACCCTACAGGACTGGGCCAAGGCTGGCCCCCACGAGCAGCCCGCAGGCACTGCGCTGCAGCGGAGGAAGGACCGCGTGGAGCTCCTGCGAGACCTGGAGCCGGGCCCGGCCGGTGGGGGTGCCCCGGGCCCCAGTGGAGAGGAGGCCCCACGGCCCCGCATGTCCCCCGCCACCATCGCAGCCAAGGTGAGGGTCGTTGCCGGGACGGCCCGGCTGGGCCCCCCTCTCTCCCAGGCCAGCTCTAAGGCCCAGCAAGTGGTCACCGGGCCAGCCCGGAACACCTCGGGGGACTGCCTGGGCGGAGCGGGAAGCGGGAGTGAGGCTTCAGCATGCGGTCTTCCCGCCCCCAGCACGGGGAGGAGGTGTCCCCCGCTGCCAGCGACCTGGCCATGGTGCTGACCCGCGGCCTGAGCCTGGAGCACCAGAAGAGCAGCCGGGACTCCCTGCAGTACTCGAGCGGCTACAGCACGCAGACCACCACACCCTCGTGCTCCGAGGACACCATCCCCTCCCAAGGTAGGCCCCGGGGGCTCGGGCTGGGGCCTCGCCTTCTCGGCCCCGAGGCTCTGGGCCCACCGCGTCCCATGCACCCCCCGCCCCCGCCCCAGGCTCTGACTACGACTGCTACTCCGTGAACGGGGACGCAGACGGCGAGGGCCCCCCCGAATTCGACAAGTCGTCCACCATCCCTCGCAACAGCAACATCGCCCAGAACTACCGCCGCCTGATCCAGACCAAGCGTCCGGCCTCCACCGCGGGGCTGCCCACCGCCTCGGGGGCGCCCCCCGGCGTGGCCACCATCCGCCGCACCCCGTCCACCAAGCCCACCGTGCGCCGCACCCTCTCCAGCGCCGGGCCCATCCCCATCCGGCCGCCCATCGTGCCGGTGAAGACGCCCACGGTGCCCGACTCCCCCGGCTACGTGGGGCCCACGCGGGCGGGCAGCGAGGAGTGCGTCTTCTATGCCGACGAGGCCGCCGCGGCCCTGGCGCCGGACCTGGCCAAGGCCTCACCGAAGAGGCTCAGCCTGCCCAACACGGCCTGGGGTAGCCCGTCCCCAGAGGCCGCCGGCTACGCGGGGCTGGCGGCCCAGGACGACGAGGAGCAGCAGCAGCAGCTGGCCGCCAACCGGCACAGCCTGGTGGAGAAGCTCGGGGAGCTGGTGGCGGGCGCCCACGCGCTGGCCGAGGGCCAGTTCCCCTTCCCCTCCGCCCTGTCGGCCGCCCCCACGGAGGAGACGCCCGCCCCACCCCCCGCCGCCCCCAGCGAGCCTCCGGCCGAAGACATGCTGGTGGCCATCCGGCGCGGGGTGCGGCTCCGCAGGACCGTCACCAACGACAGGTCGGCGCCCCGCATCTTGTGATGGCGCCTCCCTCCCTCCCGCCCCCGGCCTGGCGAGGTAGGGGGCGCGGCCGGTGGGCCCGGCGGCTCAGAGCCGAGGCACAGTCAGGAGTGAGCAGAGCCAGGCGAGCTTTTTTTCTTTTTTCTTGTCACATGAGTCAAAGCCACTTTATTGGGAGGAGAAACCCAACTTGGATTTCATGGTTTAAACAGGAAGTGACTTCTTAGACCGCGCCAGGATGGAGCCTGTGGGCCTTGAACTGGATTTGGAGCCTGTTTCAACCTTTTCTTGCCGACTCTGCCCCTTCTCTCCCTCCTGCCAGGCCCTGCCCTTTCCACACAAGGGCGAGCCACAGAGCCGTGCCCCGTGGCCCCAGCAGAGGGGCCCACCCACCTGGCGGGGCCCACAGTGCACAGCTCAGGCAGCCTGGCCCAGCGCCTCCCTGTCTCCATGGGGACTGTGGCCCCCCGCCCCTGGCCAGGGCCCCCCCCTACGTCCCTCTGCATCTCTGCCTCTCACAGGCTCTCCTCCGTCAGAAGGGCGGGCGGGGGGGTCTGTGGAGGGGCCAGGGTTACAATGTCTGGGTTAACCAGAGGCTCCACAGGGCGGTTGACCGTTTGGGGGGCCAGTGAAGTTAGGAGCCAGCCCACCCACTGGGGACGGGGGCCTGGGGCCCAAGTTGAGTATCTTAGGGAGGACATGCACGGTGCCTGCCCGGAGGAGGGTGGGGACCCTGAGACAGATTGCTTGCCCACAGGTGCGGCTAGGGCGGGGGCGGGGCAACAGGGAAGGGTGTGGAGGCCAGGCTGTCGGCCTGCTGGCCTCCCAGGAGCTGCTCAGATCCCATCGTCATCCGGGCACGTGGGGACTTTAACTCTGGTGACAGTTTCAGCCACCTTTGGGTCAGGGACTGAAACTGGAGAGGGTGGGGGGTGGGTTCTTCTATGAATATATAATAAAGTGAGCTGACCGGACAAGGACTTCGTGTGGGGACAGGGTAGACGGTACAGGGTGTGTCCAAGAGTGCCTGAGGGACAGAGGGCCCTGCGGTGTCCTGATGGCCCCTGGGAGGAGGAGGAGGGCCGGCACCGGGGCGCGGGGGCAGTGTTCTCTGCAGCGTCCAGAGCAAAGCCACAATGCGCTGGGAAGGGGCCGGGGGCTGGGCCTCCTGCCCATTTGCTGCAGGCCGAGGGGGGAGGGCTGCTGCGGGAGATTGGTTCTGACTCTGTTGTCAGAGGAGATGCCATCCCAGGGTGGTCCCGGGTGGCAGGACTGAGGTGGGGGAGTGTACCCCTCCACCCACACAGCACGTTGCGCCAGCTCTGAGCAGGTAGAAGCACGTGTGCCGAGGGCAAGCGGAGGGCTCCCTGTGACCCACAGGCCCGGCGAGAGCAGCCGTGCTGGCAGGGTCACGGGATGGGGCTCCTGGGGTCAGGAGAGCTGGCTCTTCCTGGTCTGGATGGACCCAGGGCTCCTGGTAGTTCTTGTGCTGGAAACGGGTCTAGGCACAGCTGCCAGGAGGGTGTGGGGAACCAGGGATTCCTCTGAGGGGCTTCCCAGAGGTGGGTGAAGGACGGTACCTGTAAGTTGCTAGGTCTGAGAAAGGAGCCTCGCTGAGCTGAGCTCACCACACCTGGAGGAGGGCCAGGGGAGCAGACGGCCTGCACTTGGAGGCTTGGGGGCAGAGTGTACACTGCCCCCCAACCCCCGCCAGGGCTTGCCCAGGTGGGCTGGTTTTAAGACGCAGATTATCTGATGTGAGCAGGGTAAGGGGCAGTCGGGGGGGGGTCCCCGGGTCCCCATGAGAAAGAGCTTGCCCCCGAGGAGGGGTGTGGTCTCGGGGACCTGGGGGGAGGGGGGTGGGCATGGCACAGGCACCCCTCACCTAGACTGTGGGGGCCCCCCCTCCAGACCACCCCCAGGGCTGTACATAGCTCCTCCACCCCCTTGACCGCCTCATCCCTCTAGTGACTGCCAAGTAGGCCCACCCCTTCAGGATCCGAGCCAACCATCCCATGTCACAAACTTTGGTTTGGGGAACCTCTTGACCTTTGTTTCATTTTTTTCTTTTTGTACAGAGAAATATTCTATTCAAAGCGTCTTTTGACTGAAGTAACTTTTCTGGTGCTGTTGTTAACTTGTCCCTTTCTTTAATTTATTTCCCCTCCCTAGACCTCCCCTTCTGGGTCCCACTCACTTTGTCTCCCCTCTACCACCCACTCCCAGCCCCCATCCCATCTAAACCACTTTGTTTCTCTTCTTGCTGTCTGTTTTTGGGTAAATCATCCTTTCCTCCCCCACCTCCCCGCAGCCCACCCTTCCCTTGATTTAAATAGTCACTGCTACAAGTAACAAATGCACTGTGAAGATCCCAGTATTAATAAAGTTGTACTGTAATCAACACCACTGTCTCCTGGCTTCCTCCACTGCCTGCGCCCCGCCCCCACCGTCCCAGACCCTGGCTGAGGGGCAGGGGGCCCCGTGTGGGCAGGGCTGGAGTGGCCAGGTCTCTGCCAGGACCCGTGTCCCTGCTGGGGGTGGTCTTGTAGCTGCCAGATGGAGGGAGACAGGGCAGTGTCCAGGACACGCTGTGGGAGATGAGCCCAACACTGTTGCTCCGTCCGGCTTGCTGAGGCTTCATGGGCTGGGGTGGGGCTGGAAGGAACTCAGTCCCTCAAATATCCCCCGTTCTGGGACCCTGGCGAAGGCCCTGACCATTCCAACCCTGAATCCTCAGCCCCAGGCCCCTGCGCCAGGCCAGACCGCCCCCCCCTCCTTCCTGCCTCCTGCACTTGGCAGGAGGGGAAAGCAGCCTTCTCCAGGTTCATCCTCAAAGATGCAAGCAAATCAAAACAAAGCAGGTGTTTAATAGAAAAAATAAACTATGGCAAGATGTGGCATTTGGCTACCATGCCCTTGTCCCAGCTTTGCTTCCCCCTCCCCGGCCTTGCTGAGTATGCCCACCTGGTACAGCTCCCACTGCCTGACTCAGGAGAAGGTTGGCACTGCCTTCAGGGAAGGGGGCAACCTGGGCAGTGCCAGGAGCAGCCAGAGGCTCTGCCTTCAGGACCTTCAGGTGCCCCAGCACCCGCCGCTCCAGGCGAGACCACAGGAGGGAGAGCTGCACCCTTCTCAGGCTCTGTGTCCCTCAAAGGACAACACTGCCAGGGCCTCCTCTCCAGGAGGCGCTCCCCACCGCCACCCGAAGTCTCAGGCCGGGTCCGTCTCTTGCAGGGGCTCCTCCAGCTGCCCCCCAGGTCACCCTAGGCTCCTCCGGGCAGGAAGCCTTGCCCTGGGCCCTCAGCAGCTTCACTGAGTTGGGGGGCCAGCCGAGGGTCCCAGGACGCGGGGCAGGGAGGTGGAGGGCGGCTGGGGCAGAGGGTACAGCTGGGTGGCTTCACACTGTGCGGAGGCTGGGCTGCGAGCCTGAGGCTGAGGCGCCTCACAGTCCTGCCAGTTTAGCACAGAGCTTTCTTTACCTGCGAGGACACACACAGACACACAAATGAGGCTGCAGGACTGGTCAGTAGCCCCTCACCCCAACCAAGCCACACTGCTCTTCGTGTACGCAAGTCCATCTCCACTTCCAGAAATGGCCTGTGGCCCTGGGGAGCAGAGGACGTGCTGAGGGCCCCAGCTCTGCCTGGTGACCTGGCTCAGACAGCGGTACCCCAGCCCCAGCCCCAGCCCCTCAGAGCTCCTCACAGCAAGGGCAGTAGAGCAGCTCCATGACCCGGAAGCAGTTGTCCAGCAGCGCTTTGGGCCGCACCAGCTTCAGGCTTCCCGGCGCACTCAGGAGGTTCAACACTGCTTCCACCTGGGGGCTGACCTCCATGCCCTGGAAGAGAGGAAACCTTTAGAGCCATAGATGCCACCCTCAGCCTGTGCAGAGATCCCAGGAGAGCTGGCGGGGGTGAGGGTGGGGTGGGCAAACTCATCCCGCCTGGAAAGAGGTGACCAGAACAGCCGAGAGTAACTTCTCTCCTTCCTGCAGGCGCCATTTTTCCTGGGAGGGGCTCCCTCAATGCCCTTCACTTGAGCACAACACACAGAGACTTCTCTTTTTCCTCCTGGGGGCGGCCAGACCGGGAGGAGGTGGGGGCATCCTCGCTGCTCCAGCGCAGGCCTGGCCGCCCTTGCATGAGGAGTCCCCGTCCCAGGGACACTGCCCTTCAGGTGCAGAGACCCACACCCACTCCAGGAAGAGGGAGCAGGACCTGCAGGAGGGTCGGTCGTATTGTGAGGCCAAGGCCAGCCAACAGGGCTGGGCCTCCAGCTCCAAGCAGGTGGGCTCCTCTGAACCGCACTTTTGCTAAGGGGACCGGTGCGGGGCGCACGGGCACCGTGCTCGGGATGGAGCGGGGCCCGGAGCCGCAGGAGCAGACATGGAGCAGGGGGCTGCGGGGCCTGAGCTGGGCAAGACCCTTCCTCAGAGTGAAGTGTGGGGTTGTGTGCTCCTCTGCCCCACGTGCCCCAAAAAAGCTGTGAAAAGGTGAAAAGTGTTGGTTGCTCAGTCTTGTCCAGTTCTTTGCAACACCTTGAACTGTAGCCTGCCAGTATCCTCTGCCCATGGGATTCTCCAGGCAAGAATCCTGGAGTGGGTTGCCACACCCTTCTCCAGGAGATCTTCCCCACCCAGGGGTCGAAGCCGGGTCTCCCGCATTAAAGGCAGGTTCTTTACCACTGAGCCACAGGGGAGGCTGCACCAAGTCCTTATCCCTGGCGCCTGTGAATGTGAGGAAACCGGGTCTTTGCAGGTGTGAGGTCAGGGGCCTCCAGATGAGATCAGTCTGGGTTTAGGGTGGGCCCTAAATCCGATGACTGGGAACAGGAGAAAGGACATGGGACACAGGGGAAAGGCCGTGTGAAGACAGGCAGAGGCTGCAGTGACGTGCCACAAGCCCAGAACCAGAAGCACCAGCACCAGAAGCTGGAAGGGCTGGGAAGAAGCGTCCTCGGGAGCCTTTGGGGGAGCGTGGCCCTGCTCCCCTCGTGATCTCAGACTTCTGCTCTCCAGAACCATGACAATAATTTGTGTTGTTTTAAGCCACTGTGTGTGCTAAGTTGCCTCAGTGGCGTCCGACCCTGTGCGAGCCCATGGACTGTAGCCCTCCAGTATCTCTGTCCATGGGACTCTCCAGGCAAGAACACTGGAGTGGGTTTCAATGCCCTCCTCTAGGGGATCTTCCTGACTCAGGGATCAAACCCACATCTCTTATGTCTCCTGCACTGATAGTCAGGCTCTTCACCACAAGTGCCGCCTGGGAAGCCCCAGGCGACTGGAAGAGGGGGCCGCAGGCTCGGATGTACGTGGTCAGTCAGTAGTGAACTGTGACAGCAGTCCCAGAAAGCTAACATACAAAGGCTTAGAGAGAGCAGTGAGGGTGAGAGGAGAGCCAAGGGGCTCACCCTGGGAGGACCCACTGCCCCAGAGACACGGGTCACCTGTGAGGGGGCCTTGGCCACCACCACTGAGAAAAGAGAGATTAAAAGCTGGCTCACCCTGAACGGCCCAGGTGGGCAGGGCCTCAGCCTACCCACGTCTCCTTCCCAGCCCCCAGAGCAGCTCCCTGCAGCTCCAGGAGCCAGAGACACTCCCGAGGAAAACTGAGAATGGAGCACGGTCCATTCCCCAGGTCAGCCCCCACCTACCCTGCCCACAGGCACAAGAGAGCCACCAAGGGCATGGCCTAGCCCCCTGGCCTCTGCCAGAAAACAGCGCCTCCACAAAGTTCCAGGCAGCTGCAAAAGCAGGCGCGAGCCCCGCGCCCTGGGGTCGGCAGGAGCTCACAGTCGGTGCCCTGTTGGCTCTTCCTGCTGGGCAGCAGCTGGGGGCCTGGCGGGTGTCTACCAGGGTCCTAAGGAGGGCAAGTGGGGGTGTGGGGAGGGAGTCCCACAGCACACACACGGCCTGCACAGACAACACAGTGATCTTGCCACCTTACTCCTCAGGCTTTTTGGAAGACATATACCCCAGGCCTCAGATCAACACTGCTGAACAGGCAGCTATCAGGAACCTCTATTATTATCATTATTAATTAAAGCCTGTTTACATTCGGGTTCACTCTTTCTGCTGTACAGTAGCGGGCTCCGACAAATGCAATTACAGCTCCACGCAGAAGAGTTCCATCACCCTATGCTTGCTCCTTGGAAGGAAAGTTACGACCAACCTAGATGGCATATTCAAAAGCAGAGACATTACTTTGCCGACTAAGGTCCATCTAGTCAAGGCTATGGTTTTTCCTGTGGTCATGTATGGATGTGAGAGTTGGACTGTGAAGAAAGCTGAGTGCCGAAGAATTGATGCCTTTAAACTATGGTGTTGGAGAAGACTCTTGAGAGTCCCTTGGACTGCAAGGAGATCCAACCAGTCCATTCTAAAGGAGATCAGCCCTGGGATTTCTTTGGAAGGAATGACGCTAAAGCTGAAACTCCAGTATTTTGGCCACCTCATGCAAAGAGTTGACTCATTGGAAAAGACTCTGATGCTGGGAGGGATTGGGGGCAGGAGGAGAAGGGGATGACAGAGGATGAGATGGCTGGATGGCATCACGGACTGGATGGACGTGGGTCTGAGTGAACTCCAGGGGATGGTGATGGACAGGGAGGCCTGGCGTGCTGCAGTTCATGGGGTCGCAGACAGTCGGACACGACTGAGCGACTGAACTGAACTGAAGCCCCCTGTGCTCCACCCACTTAGCCTTCTTCCTTTGCCTTGTTCCTTAGATGTGGAAACAGTGAGTGGGGTCAATGACTCACCCAGGTTTGCAGAGCCTAAGACGGTCTCAGTTGCATCACTTGCCCCCCAAAGCCCAGCCCTTCACTCTGACCTCCACTTCTCCCACACCCTCCAGGACAAGCCAGGACTTTCCATGCGTTTACTTCCTCCTTTGATAGCTTCTGGCCATGAACACACATAGGCACACACACACACGCACCCTGCCTGCAACACTCGCACAATGCTCACCCGCAGGCACACAAACACACACACACACACCTGCCCCGCCCCACCCACCCGCACCCCCGCAGCGCTCACCCGCAGGCACACACACACACGCACACACACACACACGCACCTGCCCCGCCCCACCCCACCCCGCCCGCAACCCCGCAGCACTCACCCGCAGGCACACACAACATACACACACACACACACACACGCACCTGCCCCGCCCCACCCACCCGCACCCCCGCAGCGCTCACCCGCAGGCACACACACACACACACACACACACGCATGCAGGCGCACCCGCCCGCAACCCCGCAGCGCTCACCCGCAGGCCCTGCTTGACATCCAGCAGTAGTGTGTGCACCTCCTCCAGGAACTTCCGGGATGGGTGGCCCTCGAGCAGCACCTCCTGCACCCACTCAGTAGCACTGAGACTCACCAGGACCCACAGATACCGCAGCTCCTGCTGGCTCACCCGGGCCCGCTGCTGCAGAGACAGAGAAACTACTGAAGCCCCCGACAGGAGCCTCTGGGCCCTTACCCCCGCCCCCAGATCCAACATCCCCCCAGACCTGACCTGCACAGGAGGGAATACCAGGCAGCCCCCGGGGGTGGGGGGCAAGCTTGGGCCTGAGCCAAGGGTGGGCTGGCCTGAGGGGCCAGGAAAGCCTCCTGGCAGCAGGACCTACCCAGACCAGTGCTTCCCAGGCAGGGCACCCAGGGTGTCCCTGGAGGCAGGGGGCTCCCCAGTCCAGAGGAGGGGATTCTCACCAGTCTGGTGATGTTGGCTGTTCGGAGCACCCCCTCATAAGGCACACTGACCCTGTAGTTGATGGGGAAGTAGTGTTTCTAGGAAGGTATAAGAACAGAGGATGAGGTCAGAGTCAGAAACGGCTCAGATTTCCCCAGCCTCCCAGAGGAATCTGATGCAGGGGAAGGACCCAGGCCTGGCCCTTGACGGCAGAGGTCACAGCAGTGTTCCTCCACAGAAAATATGCGCTTTGCCCCCAGCTGGGACAAAGACAGCCCCTTCCTCCGGGACACAGGGAAGGGTAGGTCCTGACAGGCCTAGTCTCAGGCCAAGGTGTGGGATGAGAGGCTTACTGCTCTGGGAAAACCATCTCCTTTGCGGGGTGAGGAAGCTAACTGTAAAAGATTGCTCTGAGGCTTGTCATAGTGGTGGCCTCATAGCTTTCAGAATGCGCTAGAAGCCACTGCAATGCACACTTAAACACATAGATTGTGTGCCGTGTGAATTACGTGTCAGAACGCCTTCAAAGCTGTGAAAGAAAAAGACCTGTAGAGCCACATGCCACATGAGTCGCCCTAATAAAAGAACCAAACATTATACATTCCAGGTCCTTACCACCCTTGTTAATAATACGTGACTCCCCCGAGGTTTCCTGCAATCCCTTCTCCCCTGGAGAGGGCCACGTGGAGGTGGGATCAAGGGTCAGATGAGAGGCGGGGAGGGCCCGCGGCGGCTAGCAGGAGCAAGGACAGGTAGTGCAGCCCGGGCCCAGGGTGTATGCGAGGGGCCAGGGGCCAGGCGGGCTCTGGCAGAGGAGCGGCGAGGGCCCATGGGTACCATGTACTGAAGGCGGTTCCGGTACTGCAGCTTGTCCCGCAGGAAGCCAGTGATGGCGCACTCGTCGCTCCGGGTCAAGGGCCATGGCTCCAAGCCCTCATTTCCCAAGGCCATGCCGAGGAGGATCCCAAGATCTGTGGGCCACACCCAGCAAGAACACGTGAGCACCTGCTGCTTCACACTGCTCCTGTAGGTGTGCAGTGAGCACGCGCCTCCCTTCACGCACCTGGGTGCAGAGCGAGCTCGAGCCTCCCTTCACGCACCTGTGTGTACACTGAGCACGCGCCTCCCTTCACACACCTGTGTGCAAAGTGAGCACGCGCCTCCCTTCACGCACCTGTGTGTACAGTGAGCACGCGCCTCCCTTCACGCACCTGGGTGCGGAGCGAGCTCGAGCCTCCCTTCACGCACCTGGGTGCAGAGTGAGCACGCGCCTCCCTTCACGCACCTGTGTGCACAGTGAGCACACCCTCCCTTCACGCACCTGTGTGTACAGTGAGCACACGCCTCCCTTCACGCACCTGAGTGCGGAGCGAGCTCGAGCCTCCCTTCACGCACCTGTGTGTACAGTGAGCACGCGCCTCCCTTCACGCACCTGTGTGCAAAGTGAGCACACACCTCCCTTCACACACCTGTGTGTACAGTGAGCACACGCCTCCCTTCACGCACCTGTGTGCACAGTGAGCACACACCTCCCTTCACGCACCTGTGTGCAAAGTGAGCACACACCTCCCTTCACGCACCTGTGTGCAAAGTGAGCACACACCTCCCTTCACGCACCTGGGTGCGGAGTGAGCTCAAGCCCCCCTTCACGCACCTGTGTGCAAAGTGAGCACACACCTCCCTTCACGCACCTGGGTGCGGAGCGAGCTCGAGCCTCCCTTCACGCACCTGTGTGTACAGTGAGCACACACCTCCCTTCACGCACCTGTGTGTACAGTGAGCACACGCCTCCCTTCACGCACCTGTGTGTACACTGAGCACTCGCCTCCCTTCACGCACCTGTGTGCAAAGTGAGCACGCGCCTCCCTTCACGCACCTGTGTGTACAGTGAGCACGCGCCTCCCTTCACGCACCTGGGTGCGGAGCGAGCTCGAGCCTCCCTTCACGCACCTGTGTACAGTGAACATGTGCCTCCCTTCACGCACCTGTGTGCAGTGAACATGTGCCTCCCTTCACGCAGTTGTGTGCAGGGTGAGCACGCGCCTCCCTTTACCAGGGGACGTGTCCTCACAGGCAAGGGTGGGGGCGCTGGGCCCCCAGGAGGCCGTCCTCGCACTGGGAAGCCTTTCCCTGGGGCCAGGGCTCCAGCACCACAACTCAGACAAGCACGTGCCGTCCAGCGCAGCCACTCCCACCTCGGCCTGGCAGAGCCCCCAGATCTACGCCTTGGGGTTGGTCTCCAGCCTCCTGCCTACTCCTGCCCTCGGGGCAGGCACCCTCGTTTCCAGGGCAACCTCTGCCCCTTGTCTGGAGCCAAGGAGTTTTCAAAGCTTTTTGCTGCATTTTCCACGCAGACTCTGGAACTGTGGATTCTAGTCAGAACTCTCCCAATGACTCCAGGGCGACCCGCGCCATTGTCTTCCCTGCTCTGTCTGACTCTGACATGCCTCTCAGGTGTTGGTACCAGCTGTGTGTAGCGGCTCTTCCCGTGTGGTCTTTCTAGGATGCTGACTGAACCTCACTCAGGCTGTTTCTCTTTCCATACAAACAATCTGAACATTACCCACCTTCACCACTGTGGGTCACTGTGACTTTAAAAACTGATTTCTGCATAACTGAACAGACTTAGAAAATATACTGAGAAAATTAGCAACAAATAAGAACAAGAGTTCAACGGATCAGAGCAGAAAGAACAAAATATGGACATGAAAGGGACATATCTGAAGATGAACCTCATTAATAAATTCACACTAAAACAATCAGATCCATGTTTTACCTACCAAACAGAAAGAGGTTTTTTTGTGGCTGTTACTTTAATAGAACAAAATTATTAAAGTGCTAGTGAAGTAGTGAGGCAAATGCTCTCATCTTGGAAAGCACTTTGGCAATTTTTGTTACTGATGGACTTTAAAATGTTCACATTTCAACCCACTGGACTTTAAAACTGTCCATACCCTTTGACCCATTAAACTCATTTCTAGGAATAAATGTGAAGGAAAGCGAGAGAGAGACACAGAGACTTCCACTGCAGTATCATTTAATAACAGCGAACAACTACAAGAGCCCTGGATGATCACTAATAATGCGTGCAGGCAATAGAAATCACACTGGTAAAGAATACTTATGATATGCTTTCATGACAAGAAAAATACTTTTGATATGCTTAAGTGAAGCGAAGTCGCTCAGTTGTGTCCGACCCTTTGCGAGCCCGTGGACTGTAGCCCACCAGGCTCCTCCGCCCATGGGATTCTCCAGGCAAGAATACTGGAGTGGGTTGCCATTTCCTTCTCCAGGGGATCTTCCCGACCCAGGGATCGAACCCAGGTCTTCCACACTGCAGGCAGACGCTTTAACTTCTGAGTGAAGTTTAAAAATGTATGACGCAACACATTGAGTATAAAGCATGACTTGAATTCGTTAACTATAGATGTGTGTGTGTGTGCATAGAAAAATGCAACAGAAAGAAATGCACCAAACCTCTGTGGGATATCGCTGTGCTCTTCTTTATATGTCGTAGAGTATATTATACAATTAGTGTCTATTATTGTTATAGTCAAAAGCTGTGCTTTTTCCTTTTCTTTCTTTCTTTCCCCTCAAATTAGCCAGGCAGGCTGAGTCACCTCTTGATTGTGAGCAGGAATTACTGACCGGACTTTCCCCACTCACCTCCCTGGCACTTGGGAACCCTTCTGTTCCTACACCCTCCAGGGTGAGCTGTGGGTGTCACTGTCCGCCCCAGCCCCAGTCCCACCGTCCCCCACCCTCCGCCTACTCAATGCTGTGCCCCTGCCAGGCCAGGAACTCAGGTCTGCTCAACCCTGTGCCCCTTATGGACTGCAGCCCACCAGCCCTTCCCGTCGTGGAAGTCTGACTCCACATTTTCCACAGACTTGCAAATTTGTAATCCATCTGGCACTTTCTGTCTCTCTCTCCCTTCCCATGTTCTTGAACCAATATTTAGACCAAGGAACAGACAAACCAGTGTTTCCACTTGCTCCCTACCTTGTCTCTACATCATTCGCCCCCTCAGCTGGGTGCTCCTGCCTGTCAAAATCATTCCTGCCTTGGGGTTTTGGCCCACACATTGCCCCTGCCCTTGGTGTCCTCTCCCACTGTGAGACCAAGACTCCTTCCCTCCCCAGGGTCTCCCCAACCTGAAGCAGCCTCTGTCTCTAGCACCATCTGTCCAGTTCACTCACTGTCTTGAGCAGACAAGGCAGCTCCCAGTGTGTGGATGCACAGTGCTCTGAACCCTAGCACTTTAGGGAACTGGGAGCAGGCATCTGGGTCTCCTGCAGAAGCTGGTAAAAGCCCAGAGTGCCAGGCCCCACCCACAGTATCTGATTCAGCAGGTAGGCGGTCGGGTGGGGGGCAGAGAATCGACATTTCTAACAGATTCCAAAGTCAAGCTGATGCTGCTGGTCTGGTGACTGTGCTTGACAGAAAGTGACAGGACACAGATTGGTGTCCTCAGGGCCACACTCTGGCTCACAGAGATGTCACATAAAAATCCTAGTTTCTGTCTTTTCTTTCACAACCAGTGTGTCTGTCCACACTGAATTTCCTTTTCCAGTGTGGCTGGCACCCTCTGGCTGTCCGTCCACTCCACCCCCAAGTGGTACCCCACCTGCCCTCATCGAGTCCCAGTCTGGAGCCTTCAGGGCCTGGAAATGAGGCATGCAGCAGGGACTTGTGGAGCCCCCATGCTTCCCAGACTGGCAGCTGTGGGGGCCCCGAAACCCTGCCCAAATGACCTGTCTTCTTCCAGACTTAGACTTCTTCCAACCCTGCAGCCCAACTACCATTTCCAACGTTAAGCTCCTTTCCTGCTGCCTCAACTCTGACAACAGCTGAGCAGGCAGGGACAGCGAAACTGCAGCCTCACTGCCTATCTGCCTTCCAAGAGCAGGGTCTCTCCAACTGTTGTTAAGAATCTCCAGGTGAACTCATCTTGAATTTAGGGTAGGCCCTAACTCCAATGACTGTGTCCTTTCAGGACGAGGAAAGGACACAGAGACGCGTAGGGCAAGACCCTTCGCGTGGCCTCACAGAGCAGGGTAGCCTGGGGCAATGCGGCCACAAGCCAAGGAACACCAGGAGCCACCAAAGGCTGGAAGAGGCAGCAAGGACCCTCCACCAGAGCCTTCGCAGGGAGCAGAGCTCTGACAGCTTGATTTCAGACCGCTGACCTCCCCAGCTGTGACAGAGTGCATTTCTGCTGTTTCGCCAAGTCTGTGGCAATTCATCAGAGAAGGCAATGGCACCCCAATCCAGTGCTCTTGCCTGGAAAATCCCATGGACAGAGGAGCCTGGTGGGCTGCAGTACAAGGGGTCGCTAAGAGTCGGGCACGACTGAGCGACTTCACTTTCACTTTTCATTTTCATACATTGGAGAAGGAAATGGCAACGCACTCCAGTGTTCTTGGCCTGGAGAATCCCAGGGATGGGGAGCCTGATGGGCTGCCGTCTATGGGGTCACACAGAGTCGGACCCGACTGAAGCGACTTAGCAGCAGCAGCAGCAGCAGCAGCAGTGGCAATTCACTGGGGCAGCTGCTCCTTGTCCAGCACCCAGCCCCTCCCGAGCTCCTGATCCGCAGCCCCCGCCACAGCCGGGCCGCTGCACGCCGCCCCATGCACCATGCCCCTCCGCCAGGACTCTCCATTTTCACCTCCCTCTTCAGAAGGGACCTTCATCACCTCCTGCCGGAAGGCTGGAATAGAGACTCTCCCCAGAGCAGAGGGACTCCCGATCCCAGCCCCCACCCCAGACCACGCATCTTCCAGGGCTCCTGCCGTCTCATCAGTCAGCCGCCCCTAACCCTGGCTTCCACAGCCTCAGCCACCCGAGCCCAGACCGACGTCCAGCCTGGCCTCGCACTCCGCCTGCTGAGGTTTGCTCACGCTGTTCCCCCTCCCTGGAAGGAGTGCCGTCCTCACCTCCCCAGATCTATGCATGCAGACCCACCCACCTCTGAGACCATTTCAAGTGGCACCTCACTCTGCTGTTTCTCCTGCTCCCCCTGCCCCTCACGACTTGGAAAATTCCAGAACACCAAGTCTGGGCCCTCCCACCCGTTCTGAACATCCTGACCCTTTGCAGTGCCCTCCGCAAGGGCCGGGGAGGACCCAGCTCCTCAGCGCATCCCTCGGAGGATCAGACCCCAGATCTCATGTAAACAGCACACGGTTCCCAGCACCTAACTCCACGCCGGGTATTAGAGACGCACAAGATAGCCCAGGTCCTTGTCACCATGGCAGTGCCTCTCCAGTGGGCACGTGGGTGGCACCAGAAAAAATATGTTGAATTTGAGTCGACTAAATTGAGTCCTGGAGTCTGAAGGGAGCTTGGTCTGGCTTCCCACCAGCAGACTCGAGAGGCTTCTAGATTCTTTTTCTTTTCTGTCCTCATTTCAACTATTTTTCTTTTTCCCAACACCACCGTTCTCTTCCTGCCTTTTGATTTAGCTCTTCACGGAGGGAGAGGCAGAGGGAACAGCCTGCGCTTCTCTCATATGTCTCAGGGCCCAGACAATTTCATAAGCCCCCACCCCAGACTGGCCACCCCGAGGGAAGCCAGAAGTCTCTCTACTGTGCTCCCCAGCACCAGTGAGCCTGGGCAGGTGAGGTCCTGCCTCCCAGCCCCAGGGCCTGCCCTGTCCCCGTGACCCACTGACTGTGCCCACCCACTCCAAGGCTCACAGCCATCATGCCTGTCTGAGCTGGAGACAGGGCAGACAGCGTGGGAGTCCCTGAGGGCGCTTGCCATTAAGCTGGGAAGCATCTCGACTTCTCCCCAGGAAGAATGCCCTGGTTGCCGCGGTTACAGCAGAGCCCGGCTGCGGGGCCCTCCCCGGGCAGCCCCCACGGACCCCCAGCCCCGCTGGGTACTCACAGCGCAGCCAGGCCAGTCCCTGGGGCATGGTGGTGCACGGGTCTTGCAGAGCACAGACGCGCGTCCCCAGAGGTGTGTCTGCTCACAGAGGCCCGAGGAGGGCCTGCATGGCCCCGGTCAGCAGAGGGAGCCGGGAGTGAGGAAGGGCTGGCCTCGGGGGAGTGGCCGGGCAGGGCGGCAGGTGCCCCGGGCAGAGCTCCCCCTTATCTGCCTGACAGTGCGGGCGGCAGCCAGCGGGCGGCGGCCGTGGGCCCCATGGCAGCAAGACCTGGCCTGAGACGGCTGCCTCGGGGTCTTTCTTCGGAGCAGGACAGAGTCCCCCGCAGGCCTCGGAATCTGCGGCTGGCTTGTGCTTTCTCTGATTTCTCCGTCTGCAGCTGCTCAGTGTGAAACCTGGCTCTGGAAAGAGAAAGGAGGAGAGAAACCGATTATGTAAGCGTGGTGCTGCCACTCAGCCCCCGGCCACAGGCACGCAGAGCCGACCGTGCAGGCGGCAGCCACGGCCAGCTGGGCCCACAGGAAGGCCAGGGGCACACCGCTCGGACGCAGGACCACAGGGCATCCACAGGGCAGCCTCAGTCCAGGGGTGAGTTCGAAGGATACAGGCGGACACCCTGGGGCCAAAACCAAAGCAGGACCAAGGAATGAATGGGCTGTGTGGGTTCAACCTGGGGAGCTTCCTGAGGGGAGATCATAGATAAACCAGATGAATGACTTGGACTGCAGGGAGATTTTTTTTTTTAAAGCAGATCATTCACCACTCTACTCACTTTCAGGCTTAGTTCCATTCTCACATTCCAAATCTGCCTTCCCAAGTATGGAGTACCCAGTTAAATTTGAATTTCACATAAATGATACAAACTTTTTTTTAGTATAATTATGTCATGAATGGGGCTTCCCTGTTAGCTCAACTGGTAAAGAATCCACCTGCAATGCAGCAGACCCTGGTTTGATTACTGGGTTGGAAAGATCCCCAGGAGGAGGGCATGGCAACCCACTCTAGTATTCTTGCCTGGAGAAGCCCCATGGACAGAGGGGCCTGGTGGGCTACAGTCCATCAGGTGGCAAAGAGTCAGACACGGCTGAAAGACTAACGCACAGCACATCACATGTGAACACTTTTTTAGTATAAGTATATCCCAAATATTGCATGGGACATACTTATGCTACAAGAATATTCACTGCCTATCTGAAATTCCAAATTAACTGGGACTCCTGTATCTTCATTTGCTAAATTTGGCAACTCTATTATAAAAAATGCTGTGACTTTTTCTGAGTGTTCACTATCTGGTAGGCCCACAGCTAAGGCCTTTATAATCATTAAATCCTCACAACAACCTTCAGTTCAGTTCAGTTCAGTTCAGTAACTCAGTCGTGTCCGACTCTTTATGACCCCATGAATTGCAGCATGCCAGGCCTCCCTGTCCATCACCAACGCCCGGAGTTCACTCAGACTCACGTCCATCAAGTCAGTGATGCCATCCAGCCATCTCACTCTATAGTCCCCTTCTCCTCCTGCCCCCAATCCCTCCCAGCATCAGAGTCTTTTCCAGTGAGTCAACTCTTCACATGAGGTGGCCAAAGTACTGGAGTTTCAGCTTTAGCATCATTCCTTCCAAAGAAATCCCAGGGCTGATCTCCTTTAGAATGGACTGGTTGGATCTCCTTGCAGTCCAAGGGACTCTCAAGAGTCTTCTCCAACACCACAGTTCAAAAGCATCAATTCTTCGGCGCTCAGCCTTCTTCACAGTCCAACTCTCACATCCATACATGACCACAGGAAAAACCATAGCCTTGACTAGACGGACCTTAGTCAGCAAAGTAATGTCTCTGCTTTTGAATATGCTATCTAGGTTGGTCAACAACCTTATGGGGCCATAAAGCTTCATTTTATCAATGAGGAACTCAAAGCCCAAAAAGGTTAAGACACTTGTCCACGGCCACATAGCTTGTAAGAAGAGCAACAGGAATTCAACCACAGCCGGCTAATAAGTTATAGCTGGGCATGGGGCTTGGGGCTTTCATACAGTCACCATCATTTATCCCTCACCCAGCTCTGTGAGGTATGGCTTGTTGTACCCATTTTGCAGATGAGCAAATTGAGGCTCTAAGCCGCTGAGTTGGCAAGTGACAGAGCCGGCTCTGAAATTCAGCCTCTGATTCCGTTCTGTTCCATTGTCTTGCCCTCTCCCTCTGGAATGGCCACAGGTGGTTGGCATGAGGGGAGAGTAGCTGTGATCTGGGGGTCTTCTCCATTGCGACATCCATGACTCCTCCACAGAATGATGGATGGGCCGACTCTCACCCGTGGAGCTTCCCAGCAGGCAGCAGGGCTGCACGAGAGAACACAGGTGTCCATTCACCCCTGAACCTCCTCCTCCTGCGACCCACACTGGTAACCTTCCTGCTGCTACAGCATCACCACAAACACTGACCTGGCTGAAGCTTTTTGTCATCGCTGTGCTTGCCTTATTTAGGTTTACTGAGGTAATAACTACCCATAGCAAAATTCGCCTTTTCCTAGGATACAGTTCTATGGATTTTGACAAACGCACAGAGCCACATAGCCACTATAATAATCAAGATGTAAAACATCTCCTTCCACCCAGAACGTTCCCTCCTGCCAGCCTGCAGTCAACCAGTCCTCCCGCCCTGGCCCCAGGGTGGGAATGAACCACCCCTGCTCGTTTGAACAGCAGCTTTGTTTCCAAAACACCTTATAAATGCAATCACAGCGCGCGGTCTTCTGTGTCCTTTCCCATAGCAGCCTGCCATCTGGGGTTTAGCCAGGACGCTGCGTGTGCTGGTCACTTGTTCCCTTTCCTTGCTGAGTAGTACTCCACTGTGTAGACTCTATTCACCAGCTGAATGGCAGCTGGCTTGTTTCCAGTTTTTGATGATTGAGAACAGAGCCTCCAGGAGGCTCCGTGGACAGATTTTGGTGCGGATGGAACCTCCGTTTCTGCAGGCCCATGCTGTAACCTGGCGGTCCCACAGCCCTGCAGATACCTCGGCCCTGCGTCCTGTGCACCGGGGCCTGGACAGCGCTTCCTGCTCCTGTCCTGCTCCCACCACCAGAACATCCATGGATCCAGACCTCCTACACGCACACCAGAATCTGCCTCTGCACCCCATCCACACCCCAAAACTCTCCCGGCCAGCTCCTCACTAAGATATCCCTCAGAAAGGCTTCTCCCACGTACCCTGGGCCAGCAGACTGGGACGGAGAAGCCGAGGAAGTGAGAGAAGGGTCATGGTCCCCTTCAGGCTGCACCACAGAGCCCTGACCCTGGGTGCCACCCACGGAGATGGGAGAGATGTGTGGAAGCCAAGCGAAGCGGGAACTGCCTGATGACACAAGCTGGACCCTTCTCTGGGAGGCGGAGGGCGGCGCGGACGAAGTCCCCTAAGAGAGTAGTCTTGCTGAACCCTGGGAAAGCTCAGGGGTGTCTGTCTGTCCGTCTGCCTCTCTCTGGTGAGGAAAGGGGTAGGGAGGAGTTGAGAATCGCCTTTGCCTCACCAGCCCCACTCTACCCAGGGGCTTAGAGCAGTCCAGTGGAACCTCGTGCAGAGAGAACTTGGACAAGAAAGCAAAAGCTGGAGTATTATTTTACATAGTTCAATAACAAATAGCATTTTCAAAGTCACAGTAGCAAGTGAAAAGTGAATGCTAATTTAACAGAACCATGACTTATGGATCGTGGAAGGACAAAGGCCCTGGGGAGGGTGTGTATGTGTGGAGAGGGGAGGGAGGCAGTGACAGGCAGCCATGCGTTCACTGGGGGGAAGTCAACAGACAGTGCCTCAGACAAAGGAGCAAGATGAGCATGTGAAAGCGAAAGGCACTCAGTCGTGTCCGACTCTTACAGTCCGTGGAATTCTCCAGGCCAGAATCCTGGAGTGGGTAGCCTGTCACTTCTCCATATGTGTAACTGAATCACTCTGCTGTGTCCCTGAGAGTAACACAACATTGTAAATCAACTGTACTTCAAGTTAAAAGCAGAAAAAGATATGAATGGGGGTGCATGGGAAGAATTAGGGCCACTTTTGCAACAAGTCTATTACACCAACACAGAGCATCCTTCTTCCCAAAGAGGCCAGGCCTGACCTAAAGCCCAGGACATGGAGCACTGAGCCACCTGCCGCATCTCTGTAGGCAGGGCAGGGCCACAGGCGCCTCAGAGACACGCCACACAACCCCCTCACCTAGACATGAAGAAGCAGGGCTGGTGCAGGGAGCTGTCCCAAGACTAATAGCCAGCCCCACCTCCTCCTGTGAATCAAGCCACTTTGCCCTTTGAGAATGTAGGAAGGGACATTATAGCAACTAGCAGTCCCGAGCAGTGAGTCACACATGCTCAATTTAAGGAGGAAGAAGAAAAACAGGACTGAGTTTAGGCCATGGGGGGTAAAAAAAAAGATAACAAAAGCACAAATAGGAATGATTTTCTTCTGTTAGCCCAGAGTTTATATTTCTGAATAACATTTCATCTACCACCTCTGTTCTACCAGCGGAGTGAGGGTTCTAGAACCAGAGCACATGAATCACACAGGCTCCGCTCTTGGCCTCATCTGAGTAGCCAGTGCCATCCAGAGATGTGGGCTGAGTCAGACCCTGCCTGGCCCCTTGGCTCCCGTTCCCTGTTCAGTAACTACAAGTGTCATCTGCAAGTGAGGCTCTATTTCTACCTGCTTTGGTCTGGGCTGGGCCATGTGACTTGCTCTGATCAGTGGGACGTGCCTGGGCTTCGGGCTTGTCCTCTCTTGCTGCTGGGAGGGCTTCATGTCGTGTAAACAATTACAGGCTAGCTTCCTACAGGAGGCCCCAGGCATCTGAATGAGACCATCCTAAACTAGTCCATCTGGCCCTAGTCAAGTCAGCCCAGAATACTCGCCACCCCACAGAATCGTGAGAAATAGTCAGTGTTTGTCTGTTTCCAACCACTAAGCTTGGGGGTAGTTTGTTACACAACAAAAGACAGCTGGTGAGGTCTGGAAGTACATCATCTCCGCAAACGTTCTGTAGAAATCCCATCAAGTTGAATCCCAGGCGTCCTCCGGGAGTGGCTCCCGTGGTTTCTCTCCTCTGAATGAAATGCAGACGGCTGTGGGCAAAGGTGTGCTTTCACTGCCCTAGGGCCCAGCTCCGAATCTGCTATTGGAACACGAACTCCCTGGAATTCTGTACCAATCAATACTTTTGTCCCTGTGCTATATTTGATGTAGTTTTTGAAACAGTATTATAGCATTGTTAAACAAACCAAACAAGGTAGAAGAGAATAGTATAATGGACCCTCATACAGCTGTTGTGAAAGTTGCTCAGACATGTCTGACTCTTTGAGGCTCCGTGGACTGCAGCCTGCCAGGCTCCTCTGTCCATGGAATGCTGCAGGCCAGAATACTGGAGTGGGTAGCCGTTCCCTTCTCCAGGGCATCTTCCTGACCCAGGAATCAAACTCAGGTCTCCCGCATTGCAGGAGGCTTCTTTACCAACTGAGCCACCAGGGAAGCCCCATATAGCCATTATTCAGCTTCTAAACTTATCAATACTCTGCCATTCCCATTTCACCCGTCCTCTAAGTTTTGCCCTCGAGACATGCCATTTTACCAGTATGTTAAGATGTTTTAAAAAATTACTATTATTGCACATTTCCAAACCAATAATCTCTTACATTGGGCGTCCCAGGTGACGCTACTGATGAAGAACCTGGCCGCCAGTGCTGGAGACGTAAGAGACACAAGTTTGATCCCTGAGTCAGGAAGATCCTCTGGAGGAGGGCATGCAACCAACTCCAGTATTCTTGCCTGCAGAATCCCATGGACAGAGGAGCCTGATGGGCTACAGTCCATCAGGTGACAAAGAGTCAGACACAGCTGAAGCTACTTATCATGCACGCACAATCCCTTATCATCTAACACAGAATCCACGTTCAAGTAAATGCACACGTATAAGCCCCACAGTTAATTTACTACAAAGGTGCAAAGAACATACAACAGAGAAAGCATAGTCTCTTCAATAAATGGAGCTGGGGGACTTCCCTGGTGATCCAGTGGTCAGGAATCTGCCCTGCAATGCAGGAGACTCGGGTTTGATCCCTGGTCAGGGAACTAAGCTCCCACATGCTGCAACTAAGCCTGAGTGCCACAATGAAAGAGCCCACATGCCCGAAAGTAAGACCCAACACAGCCAGATAAATAAAATTTTTAAAAAATAAATAAATAAATGGAGCTGGGAAAACTGGACAGCTACATGCAAAAGGAAAAAAGAGAGAGAGAAAAACTACACTACTGTTTCACACCATTCACAAAAGTCAGCCCAAAATGGATTAAAGATTTGAATGTAAGACCTGAAACCATAAAACTCCTAGAAGAAACCATAGGTAGTGTATATATGTATAATCTATTTATTTATTTGGCTGCGTCGGACCTCACTGCAGCAGGCTGGATCTTCTGTTACAGCAGGCTCAGTAGTTGCAGTGAGCAGACTTAGTTGCCCCATGGCAGGTGGGATCTTAGTTCCCTGACCAGGGTCGAACCTGAGTCTCCTACACTGGAACTCAGATTCTTAACCACTGTACCCCCAGGTAAGTCCTGTCAGTATACTCTTTGAAAACAGTCTTAACAATCTCTTCTAGATATGTCTCCCCAGACAAGGGAAATAAAAGCAAAAAAATAAACAAATGGCACTGTGCCAAACTACAAAGCTTCCACACAGCAAATGAAACCACCAACAAAATAAAAAGACAGCTTGCTGAATGGGAGAAGATATTTGTAAATTGCATATCCACTAAGGGGTTAATATTTATTACAAAGAACGCATACAACTCAACAATAGTTAAACAACCTGATTAAAAACTAGGCAGAGGATGGGCCCTCCCTGGCTGCGCAGTGGTTAGGGCTCTGTACTTCCATTACATGGGCAGTGGGGTTGTTCCCTAGCAGGGGGACAAAAACTCTGCAAGCTGCACAGTGCAGCCAGAATTTAAAAAAAAAACTGGGCAGAGGAGCTGAATAGACATTTTTCCAAGGAAGACATACAGATGGCCAACAGACACATGAAGATATCAAAACCAAAGTAAGATACCATCTCACACCTGTCAGAACTGCTATCACCAAGTAGGCAAGAAATAACAAGCCTTGGGGAGGTTGTGGGAAAAAAACCCTCATATACTGTTAGTGGAATTATAAACTAGTGCAGCCAGTATGGGAAACAGTAGAGAGGTTTCTCAAAATACTAAGAACAGAACTACCATATGACCTAACTATTTCACTTCTGGGTATTTATCCAAAGAATATGAAAACATTACTTTGAAAAGATACATACACCCCTATGTCCATCACACTATTACTTTCAATAGCCAAGATGCAGAAATAACCTAAGTGACTATCCATGGATGGATGAAGAAAATGTGGCATATATATACATACATACGTATGCGTATATATACATATAAACAATGGAATACTACTCAGCCATTAAATCTTGGGGAATTCCCTGATGGTCCAGTCGTTGGGACTCTGTGCTTCCACTGCGGGGGACATCGGTTCAATCTCTGGTCAGGGAACTAAGATTCTGCAAGCCTGAAAACACAGCCAAAAAATTTAAAAAATAAAAAGATGAAATCTTGCCATCGTAACAACATGAACACACCTTCAGGGCATCATGCTAAATGAAATAAGTCAGAGAGATATACTATATGATTTTGCTCATGTTGAATTTAAAAAACAAGTGGAGAAACCAAACCAAACAAAACCAAACACGTAGATACAGAAAACAGAGTAGCGGTTAGCAGAGGGGAAAGGGTGAGAGGGCAAAGCGAGTGGCACATGGTGTGACCGCATGGCCGGCAGCTGGTGATGGGATGAAACTGAGTCTTGGTGGCGGGCAGGCTGCGGCGCATATAGAAGCAGAAACACAATGGTGCACCCATGAAACGTATATACCAATGTTACCCCAATAAGAAGATCGGTTTTAAAAAAGAGTCCATATTCAATTTTCCTTATTATTTAAAAATGTCTTTTCAAAAGTTGCTTTATGACACTGAAACATATATATGACCATACGTAGAGTAGAAAGCCAGCGAGAATTTGCTGTGAGACACAGGGAGCTCAAATCAGTGCTCTGTGACCACCTAGAGGGGTGGGATATAGGTATACCTGAGCAGCAGCATGCCTGATTCATGTTGGTATATGGCAGAAACTAACACAATATTGTAAAGCAATTATCCTACAGTTAAAAACTTAAAACTTTAAAAAGTCGCTTTGTTCATGTGAATGCATAGCAAAACTCACCACAATATTGTAAAGTAATTAGCTTCCAATTAGAATAAATTTTTTAAAAAGTTGCTTTGTTTGAATCAAGAGCCCAGTATTTTGGTCCACTGACTGATGTGTCTCTATGTCTTCTTCCTTTGTTTTTTTAAATATTAAGATATATCTCCTTGCAGTCTGCAAGGAGTCCAACCAGTCACTCCTAAAGGAAATCAGTCCTGAATATTCATTGGAAGGACTGATGGTGAAGCTGAAGCTCCAATACTCTGGCCATCTGTTGTGAAGAACTGATTCAGTGGGAAAGACCCTGATGTTGGGAAAGACTGAAGGCAGGAGGAGAAAGGGACGACGGGATGAGATGGTTGGGTGGCATCACGGACTCAATGGACACGAATTTGAGTAAGCTCCTGGAGTTGGTGGATTTGCATATTCTGGACATTTCATACAAATAAAATCTTATGTTATCCTTTGTGATTGGCTTCTTTCACTTAGCGTATTTTCACGGTTTATTCATCTTGTAAACCAAATGTTTGTGTCCCCCTCCCTCACAAATTCCTATGTTGATGCTCTAACCCCCATTGTGATGGTATTTGGAAATGCATCTTAGTGAAGTAATCAGGGTTGGATGAGATCATGAAGGTGGGGCCCTCATGATAGGATTGAAGTGAAGTGAAGTCACTCAGTGGTGTCTGACTCTTTGCAACCCCATGGGGTGTAGCCTGTCAGGCTCCTCCGTCCATGGGATTCTCCAGTCAAGAATACTGGAGTGGGTTGCCATTTCCTTCTCCAGGGGATCTTCCCGACCCAGGAATCGAACCCGGGTCTCCCGCATTGCAGGCAGACACTTTACCGTCTGAGCCACCAGGGAAGTCACACACAATAGGATTAGTGCCCTGAAAAGACACCAGAGGCTTGCTCTGTCTCTCCCCATGATCCCATAAAGAGGCAGTCACGTGAGCGTACATCCAGAAGGTGGCTGTCTGCAACCCAAGGGGAGAGTCCTCACCAGAAACCAACCAGGCTGGTACCCTAATCTTCAACCTCCAGAACTGTGAGAAAATAAATTTCTGTTATTTAAGCCACCCAGTCTATGGTATTTTCTTATGGCAGCCTGAGCAGGCTAAGACAGTACTTCAAATCCTTTTTTAAAAATAAGGGTAAAACATTTTATTCTCTTAAATTTTTAATAAATTTAAACAGTAAAACAAAAATTCACATGCAGTCTCCCTATTTACTCTCTGCCTCCCTCCTCAGACAGTAAAGCATCTGCCTACAATGCGGGAGACCTGGGTTTGATCCCTGGGTCAGGAATATCCCTTGGAGAAGGAAATGGCAACCCACTCCAGTACTCTTGCCTGGGAAATCCCATGGGCAGAGGAGCCCGGTAGGCTACAGTCCATGGGGTCGCAGAGTCGGACCCGACTCTTTGAAAGTGAGCGACTTCGTTTTTCCCTCCCCTGCCTGCAGTGTTTAGTCTGGGCCCCTTTCTGTCACCCTTCTCAAACAGGCACAGGGTATCCAACTAAGAAAACAAAACTATGCTAAGTACATGGAGACGTGATGAAGGAAGGAGGCGACCTGTGTCCACATTCAAGGTAAAACTGGGAAAGCCTGCATTTTCTGGGTCCCAAACAGTTTCATTAGTCAAACTGAAAAAAAAAAAAAAATCCCTGGACCAGAAGTTTCAAGGCTCCCAGGACCACCAAAGAATGCCTTGAACTCCCAAACTCCGAATTTATACCCCCTCTCTTTAGATAACCATGTTTGCTTTCTAGGTTTGTGAGTCTGCTTCTGTTTCGTAAATAAGTTCATTCATATCACATTTTAGATTCCACATGCATGTGATATCATATGGTATTCGTCTTTCTGATTTACTTCACTTAGTATGATGATCTTTAGGTCCATCCAGTTGCTGAAGATAGCATTATTTCTTTTTTATGGCTGAGTAGTATTCCATTATAGATCATTTTATATATAATTCCATTGTATACATATATATATATAAAACAAAAATTCACAAGCACTCTCCCTGTTCACTCTCTGTCTTCCTCCCCTACCTGCAGTCTTTAGTCTATATGTGATATAAATAGACATCTTCTTTATCCATTCATCTGTCAGTGGACATTTAGGTTGCTTTCATGCTTTGGCTATTGTAAACAGTGCTGCTATGAACACTGGGGTGCATGTATCTTTTTGAATTAGAGTTTTCTCTGGGTATGTGCCCAGGAGTGGGATTGCTGGACCATATGATAGTTCTATTTTTAGTTTTTATTTCCTTCTTAAAAATTCTATTTATTTACGGCTGTGCCGGGTCTTCATTGCTGCAAGCAGGCTGTCTCTCGGTGTGGCAAGTGCGCGCTCCTCTCCAGCTGCAGTGCACGGAGGCTTCTCCTGTTGCGGAACATGGGTTCTAGGCTCATGGGCTCAGTAGTTGTAGCTCACAGACTCCAGCTCATAGTTGTGGTGCGCGGGGATCTTCCCAGGCCAGGGATCAAACCTGTGTCCCCTGAATTGACAGGTGAATTCTTAACCAGCGCACCACCAACGAAGTCCCCATTTTCACTTTTTGAGGACTCTCTACACTGTGTTTCTAGCGGGTACACCAATTTATATTCTCACCAACTGTGTAGAAGGGTTCCCTTTTTTCTACACTCTTTTCAACATCTGTTATTCATAGACTTTTTAATGATAACTATTCTGACTGGTGTCAAGGGATACCTCATTGCAGTTTTGGTCTACATTTCTCTAATAATTAGTGACGTTAAGCATCTTTACTTATGTCTATTGTCCATCTGTACGTCCTATTTGGAGAAAAGTCTATTTAGGTCTTTTGCCCGTTTTTTGATTGGGTTTTTTGGTTTTGTTTTTTGAGCTTTATGAACTATTTGTATGTTTTTGGACTTTTTATGCTTTGAACATTTGTATGCTGTTTTTCTTTTTTTGGGTCTATCCCCAGAGTTTCTCTGCACAGTTCATATGCTAGTTTGTAGTTTCTTCTTTAAATGTTGTATTCCCATCCTTCTGTGTGTGTGCTCTTTGGCATTTCCACAGACAGTGCAGGTCTCCTCATGGTCAGGAGCCATCCCAAGAGGCTGTACAAAGAACCAACTCACCTCCTCGATGCAACCTTCACAATAAAGGCAAAGACCTCATACACACAGAGCAGCGGCAAAGGTGGGATCCGTTTGCAAAATGTTACTGGTCACATACTGGGCTTCTGGATAACCACTCAGACTGCTAAACATTCTTTGATGATTCTGAAGCAGTGGCAGGCAGGGGAAAATTCTAGGGAACAGTCCATACAGGAAACAAACTTCCAAAAATCCCGATTCTCAAAACCTGTTCCTGCTGTTTCCTCGCATTCTGTAACTGCGTTAGCATTCTTGAACTTCTATTGTTCAAGCAGGAACAATAGCATGAGCATGTTCGTAGTCAAGTTCTAGTGCTCTCCAGAAACCACAAGGTGCCACCGAGGCATTCCCTAGAGAGAGGTGGTATTTGCCCTCTCGCAGAAGTCCCTGGGCGGAACTGTCATACACCCTCACTCTCTGCTGTGCATCTCCCAGAGCTTTCCGGAACCCTGCGATCATCGTCTAGATGGCTGCCTGACCCGCATAACAGCTGGCATTTTTAAGGAAACGTATCTGTGCATAGTAGCTATAAGCATCACTGTAATCTTTCTTGACATAGTGTGCACCTCCTCGCTCCTTGAAAGACTCCGCTTCCCTCTTAGTTTCTTCGTGGTTGAGCAGTTCTGGCTCATTCACTGCTCTTCCCACATCCCACTCAGTAGTGGTCACCGTCTCACCACCAGGCCTTTTTGTTGTCGTATAATATTCCAAAATGTATTGATAAACCACATCTTCTTTATCCATTCATCAGCTGATGGACATTTTGGTCGTTTTCATTTTTTTTTTTTACTTCTATGAGTTATATTGCCATGAATACTTGTGTACAGGTTTTTGTCTTGGTGTATGTTTTCAGTTCTCCTGGGTATATTTGTAGGAATGTAGTTGTTGGGTCATATGGCTACTCATGGTTAACTTTTTGAGGAAATGTCAGTCAGCTTTCCAAAACAGCTATACCATTTTATTCCCACCAGCAATGTATGAGGGTTTTGATTTCTCTGTATCCTCACAAACACGTGTTAATATCACTTTCCTGATAATGTTCCCTGAGGCACAAAACTTTTCAAATTTGAGGAAGCCCAATTTACCCTTTTTTTTTTTTTCTGGTTGCTTGTAACTTTGGTGTCATATCTAAGAAACAAGTGTCTATCTAATCCAAGGGCACAAAGATATACATGCTTTATTCTAAGACTTTTACAGTTTTAGCTCTTACATTTAGGTCTTTGATCCATCTGGAGCTGATTTTTGTACATGGTGTTAGGCAAGAGCCCAACTTCACTCTTTTGCATATTGCTATCCAGAAGTCCCGGCACTGGTTTTTAAAAGATGATTCTTTCCCCACTGAACAGTCTTAGCACCCTTACTATATTTCAGTTGACCATAAATACATGGGTAGATATGGATTTATTTCTGGGCTCTCAATTCTATTCCATTGATCCATTATCCTATTTTTTTTTTTTTTTTGGTCATGTCACACAGCTTGCGGTATCTTAGTTCTCTGACCTAGGACTGAACCTGACTCCGGCAGTGAAAGAATCAAGTCCTAACCCTTGGAGAGCCAGAGAATTCCCTATATTTACATCTTTATGCCAAAAACCACTCTGTCTTGATTTCTGTAGCTTTATGGTACATTGTGAACACTTTTAAGACATTTTAATCTATAATAATTTATTTTTCCCTTTCTGTTTTTATTGAAGAAACTGAGTCACTTACTCTGTAGGCTTCCCACATTCTGGATTTGGATAATTGCACCCCTGTAATGTCATTTAACATATTTATCTCTGTAATTATAATATTTAGATCAGGACGCTTCTCTGGGCTCAGGCATAATTTTCATAGGAGGTGTTGCATTATATCAGGAGACACAGAAGTTATGTTGGTCCCACTTTAAAGAGCGAATGTTATGTTCTTTCTCCATGATTCATCCATTATAAAGTTTTCCACCAACATTTTACCTTTCATCACGTACTCTGGATGACAGCCTTGATCCACTGTTTTCTTAGGTGGTCACTTTCTATCTTCTCTTCTACATATATTACTGTGATTCTTTTATAAAGTAGAACATTCCTTCCTCACCTATTTTCTTAAGATTTGGTCTTGACTCTTGACCCGGTGGCACCAAGGCATGAGTGGCGATCCTCACTATGCAGACTTCTCTCTGATGTGGGAGCCACCGCTACTGCCACCAGGAGGCTCTTGTCAGGCTGATGAAACTGTTCACTGGAAACCTGCCCTGGGAGGCCACAGGGCAGGAGGCCCGCTCACTCGTCGAGCAGTGTTGGAAGGTGCTGGAATATGACAGCGTTAAGACCTGTGGCTTTGTGCATGCGAGGACAAGGCAGAGGCTGAGGGCGCCACACAGCACCAGCGCCACTGCTGGCTGCATGCGGGTGAGCATCAAGGTGAGAGCCAGCAAGGATAAGAGCGAAGCTTCAACCAAGTTTGAGGAGTATGGTCCAGTCATCAAACACGATGACACTGTGAAAGATTATGCCTTTGTACACATGGAGTGGGCAGAGGGTGCCGTGGAGGCTGACAGGGGCCTTGATAGTTTCCAGGCAAAAGAATGTATGCGCAGTTGTCTGCCAGCTGCTCTGGACTGACCCTGGGATGGGAGACTGGAGTGGCCGCTGTCAGTGTGAGAAAGAGGGGCACTGGTCAAAAGAGTGCCCAATAGATCATACGGGCCGTGTGGCGGACTTACCAAGCAATTATACTGAACAGTATGGAGCAGTGCACACACCTTAAGCCATGGGCTACGGGGAATCCATTTCTTACAATGATGCTATCCTACAGAGCACTTGACTACTGTAAGCGCTCCTGAGTTCACTTTCACGAGGCAGTAGTGGTGGCAGCAGCGTCTGCACGCGACTACGCAGGGCAGACCAGGTCCCATCTGCCTCAAGTCCAGAACACAGCTGTGACCCGCCACCTCAGCTCCACTTCCGTTGATCCCGACGGACAGACACCTGTTGCCAAACTCAGGCACTGCTGCCGCCACTGCCACCACTTCCCCCGTGGTGGAGGGGACAGGAGCCCCCTGCCTCCTGCAGCAGGGCTGTGCGCCCCACAGGTGGACAGGGCTGCGGTTACGGGCTAGAGAGTGAGCTGTCTCAGGCTTCAGCAGGCAGTTCTCTGTGGCGTGGCCCAGTACGAACCGGAGCAGTATGCAGACTGAGCTGGGTACTCAGCCTTTGAAAGACTGGAGGTAGGATTACTGCAGACTGCAGACCCTCACGCTGTGGTCACATAGGAGAACTCGCTCCACGTGGTTCCCCTTGCTGACATGTTTCCACTGCTTCATGTCTCAGTAAACAGAGGAGTTTGTGACCAACCATGTTTTCTTTTTTAAAAACGCTTTTTTTGTTGTTCTTTATTTCGGCTGCCCTGGGTCTTCGCTGCCGTGTGGGTTTTCTCTAGTTGTGGCGAGCAGGGGCTCCTCCTCGTGGTGTGCGGGCCTCTCACTGCGGCGGCTTCTCTTGTTGTGGAGCACGGGCTCTGGAGTGCAGACTTCAACAGCAGTGGCTTGTGGGCTCCAGGGCACAGGCTCAGGAGCTGTGGGTCAGGGGCTCAGCTGCTCTGCGGTGGCACGTGGAATCTTCCCAGACCAGAAAGAACCTGGGTCCCCTGCATTGGCAGGCGGATTCTTAACCACTGGACCACCAGGGACGTCTCTTTGTTTTCTTTTTAATTCTTCTATGTTGGCTTTTTTCTTTCCTCCTGATACCAGTCTCTGTAGCCTTTCACTCTGACCCTTACATTCTCAGCCTTTGAGCAGCCCTGGGTAAGGATTTTGCTGGCATCCCCTTCTCCCATACCACAGAATCCCTCTTATCTTGCTTTCCTTAGCTGCTGAACCTTTCTCCCTGTCTACTTGCAACGTCTCCTTTCCCTTTAAAATGGCATGTAGAGGCAAGCTACCTTTTACTCTTCTACGTTAGCTCTGGACCCTAACATTGAAGCTAATCCTCTGAAACTGCTAGGACAATTGGGGTTTTGGTTGTTGCTGTTGTTCTTTGTATGTGACCTGTGATGGTGGCATAACATTAGCTGAAATTCAGCCTTGTCCTACTCCACTTTAAAAAAAAAATATTTTGACAAATAAATATTTATAACACTTTTTTAAAAGCATGATTCTTTGTCTTTACTTACCAGCTTTCAGAATGAGTTGTTGCCTAACATCTTCCAAAGGTAATTAATGATGATTTTTCAGTTATCACCTTGAGTTCATTAATTTTAAAATTTTTGTTTTTCAATCCATTAAAGTCAGGTTCAGTCAGTCAGTTCAGTCACTCGGTCGTGTCCAATTCTTTGTAACCCCATGGACTGCAGCAGGCCAGGCTTCGCTGTCTATCACCAACTCCTGGAGCTTACTCAAACTCATGTCCATCAAGTCGGTGGTGCCATCATTTCAAAGTAAAAACTAAATTATAAAAGTCATATTCAGCAAGTTCTATCTTTCTCCCCCCTTATTTTCCCCTCCCTGATTAAACAATTTCATTAGTTTTTGGTTTTTCCTTACATTGGTTACATTTTAAAAAAAACAAGCATATTTTTCATATTTCCTCTCTTTGCCTACAAAGGTGGCATTTTACCCATATTCCTTTGCACCCTGCATTCTTTAAAATTTATTTATTTTTAACTGAAGGATAATTGCCTTTCAATATTGTGTTGGTTTCTGTCATACCTCAACATGAAGCAGCCACAGGTATTCATATGTCCCCTCTCACATCTTGCTTTTTAAAAACTATTTTAAAATAAAATATAAAAGTAACAGAAAAAATGTATAGTTTAATGAATTATTGTAAGATAATCAAATCTTATATCTACCATGAAATCAAGGAATAGCACCTAGTAGGCCACTGCAGAAGGCCCTCCATGAGTCCCATCTCAACTACCAAACAGTAACCACCACCCTGACTATGACAGAAACACTTGTCGGGCTTCCTTCTGGTTTTATCAACCAAGTGTGCTTCCCTAGACAGTAAAGGTTTTAGCTTTGCCCATTTTTAAAATTCATATATCTTTTAATCCTCTTTTAACCCACAGGATTTCTCCCCCATTCCATTCTTCCCTCTGAAGAAGCCAGGATAGAAACTTCCCTGGTGGTCCACTGGGTAAGACACCAAGCTGCTACTGCAGGGGACCTGGGTTCAATTCCTAGTCAGGGAATTCGATCCCACATGCAACAATGAAGACTCGGCCCAGGCAAATGAATTTTTAAAAAATTAAAAAAAAAAAAAAAAAAGAACCCAGGATCCATGTCCAAGAGTGCCCCCAGTCTAGCTTTGCTGGCTGTGCGTTCGTGGTGCAATTCAACATGTCCCTCTGTCCTGTGCTTTTTTGCACGTTGCAGACTGGATCAGACAAAGTTTAAATCCTTTGTCACAACTACAGGTGGTGCCAGGTCCACTCTTCTCCGATGTTGGTAGCTACCGATGCGTAATGTCTAGACTCTAATTTATCGAGGGTTGCTAAGTGTGATATTCTCACTCACATTTCCATCTGATCAAGCCTTTTCCCATGAGGCAAACAGAGTCAGTAGCAGAGAGCAGCTCTGCCAAGATGTCTGATATGAATAGGATATGTCACAATATGACATATTGTGCTTTCTTCCCACATCTGACCTCTATTAAATCAGAAAGTCTCCAGCCTTGTGTGATTTGTTTTCAAATACCGGCTTCTCAGAAAAAGATTGGCTGGCAACCAGACATGCACGGCCTTTACTCTTGTGATCCAAAGCACCTGAGTGATTTTATCAACTGAGACTCCTCCTGGGTCCACAGACCAAATGCTTGGAGCAGGCGGTACACTTCTGATAGGTGCTGCACGTATATGATCCGGGTCAGCACATCTGGGAAGCTTGGCACTACACCAGATCCCTAGGGCATCTCCCAAGCTGGAGTATTGTCTTAGGTGAAGCAAAACATGGAAACTTGCCTGCCTACAGAAGTCCTGAAACAGGAAGGTGCATGACTCAGCGTTTCCTTAGAAGCAGGTATCTAGCACAGCACTATTTGGGTCATATCTACATATTTGAGATACGTTTCTCTATATTCATTCAACTTTTTACTTAAATTGATTTGTAAAGAAAACTCCACAACACTTAACATTGAGAGAAAAACAGTTCTCACTTGCCAAAATGAGAAGCTAACATCAAGGAAAGTAAAATAACATAAGTTCAAGTGAGAAAGCATTGCCTGCTGAGCCAGGGAAGTGCTCTCTTTTTTTGGAAAGGGAGTTTTAGCAAGGATTTCTGTTTGTTTGTTTTTGGCCATGAGGCTTTTGAGATCTCAGTTTCCCAACCCCAGCTATTGAACCTGGGCTCTAAGCAGTGAAAGCAGAGTCCTAAATCCACTGGTCCATAGACCTCCAGGGAGTTCCCTAGCAAGGGTTGTAGAGGTGTTTGAAATACAATAGCACCAGAATGAGTCTTTTTCCCAAAGCAGTCGTTCTCAACCTGGAGGTGACATTTAGCAATGTCTAGAGATAACTCTCGGAGAAGGCAATGGCACCCCACTCCAGTACTCTTGCCTGGAAAATTCATGGACAGAGGAGCCTGGTAGGCTGCAGTCCATGGGGTCGCTAAGAGTCGGGCACGACTGAGCGACTTCACTTTCACTTTTCACTTTCATGCAGTGGAGAAGGAAATGGCAACCCACTCCAGTGTTCTTGCCTGGAGAATCCCAGGGATGGGAGAGCCTGGTGGGCTCTGCAGTCCATGGGGTCGCAGAGTCGGACACGACTGAAGCAACTCGGCAGCAGCAGCAGAGATAACTCTGGTTGTCGCAAGTGGGAGTGGGGGCACTACTGGCACCTAGTAATGGGTGGAGGCCAGGCTGCTGTAAGCATTCTATCGTGCACAAGGCAGCCACCCTACAACAATTTTTCAGCCCCCATACGTCAATAGTTCTGAGACTGAGAAATCCTGTCCTATAGAAAAAGAGTTGAAAAAGAACTGAAAAGAAATATCCTCACTCTGAAATTCAATGTATTTTAATGCAGGATACAAGTACCCTGTTACACCATCCAACATTAACTAATGGCACACAACCCACACTTAGAGAAAGCTATCTAAATGACGCAAAGCCTCGGAACCAAAGCACCAGTGCTAAAAGAACACTGCTATCAGAAAACGGAGAGCAGTCGGCAGACCCAGCCGCTGGGTCACACTGCCCTGCAGGCCGCTCTTACAGTCAGCATTCACCAAGAGCCTAGCACTTGCTGGCACTGTGCTGGGGACTGGCAAATTGTGATTCCAGTAAGACGGATGCAGGCCAGTGGGGAAGGCAAGCAGGTTAATAAATGAGTAGAACACAGTATCATTGAAGAGTGTGTTCAGCTAAAGGGAAGATGAAAAAACACCAACTGGTGGGGGGGTGCGGTGAGGTGCCAGAGAAGGCGATGATTTCAGTTCTTAACCCTCCCAAGGAGCTCCCGCTAGTTAGAAGCAGAGCTAATTCAAAAGCAATGCATGGCTTCTAGCTTCTGGTAGGGTATATGCTTCTGACATTAACTGTAGAATGGATTAAGATTTGTAAATATACTCTAAAGTAATTTTAAAGAAGAAAAAAAAAGCAGTACACTTGGAATATCCACTGCATTGCTGTTTACACTTTAAGAAAGAAAACTGGAAACCATCTGAATGCCAAACAACAGGAAAGCCCTTAGCATAATCTGAGAACTAACTGCTGCTTATCGAGTCCTGACCATGCGCCAGCGAGTTTACATCCTGTACAGCAAAATGATTATACCTTTCTCTCCTTGTAGCAACTGCGAGAACTAGTCTTCCCATTCCCTGAGAAAAGCCAGACTCGGAGAAGACAGGAAAAGGGAGTTTTTCCAACCAATGCTGTAGAAACTACCAGAAATTCTTATTTTAAATATATATATATATATTTACTTATTTGGCTATCAGGTCTTCATTGCAGCATACAAACTCTTGGTTCTGGCATATGGGATCGAACTCAGGGCCCCAGCATTGGGAACACAGAGCCTTAGTCACTGGACCACCAAGGAAGTCCCAGAAATCCTTTTTTTTTTTTTTAAGCATAATCCTAAAAAAAAAAATTAAGCAGAGCCCTTACCTCACACTATGCATACAATAACTTGAAATGGATCATAGATGTAATTGTAAAACCTAAAACTAAATTCTAGGAGAACATATTTGTGACTTTGAATTGGGCAAAATTTTCTTATATTTGACTCAAAAGCACAAACCATTAAGAAAAAATGGTGGTGTGGGTGAGGAATAACAGGAATAAGTTAGAGTAATGCTGTTAGAGTATTGTTTTTATAGTTATCGTCTACTATGGCAAGTGATATGGATCTCCAATTTGTGTAGTGATATAATGTTTCCCTTTTAAATAAATGTGTCTAGGCTTCCAAAATGTGCATGGCCCTAAGGAAAAAAATATGCAGGTAAGATGCTGACTCTGAAGCTAGAACCTGGTGTTCAAATTCTGGCTTCACCTTACCTTGGGCAATGTGAGCGTTCTTGTCTTCCCTCAGACTCCTCATCTGTAGAATTGGCCTTGAGACAAAACTCTGACCTCAAAGGGTTATGGGAGTATTTACCAAGTTTCCATATATAGAACACTTAGAACATGGGATGGTATGCAGGAGCTCAGTATTTACTATAATAATTATTATTCACTATTATAAAAGGCAGCAAAGACATGTCTTGGAAAACTGAAGCTTTTTCTTTTATTCTTGAATTATTCCCTTTATTGTTATTGCTTTAGCACCATCAATAGAGATCTGTGAGGAAAATACTTGATTGTGAAAGAAAGAAAGAAAGAAATCCAGTGTGGAACTAGTCACATGGGACCCCTGAGCATTCTGAACAGCTCCTGAAAGCTGCTGATGTCCTTCTGAAGGACTCCAACCTCTGACCTTCAAACTCTGACCTCCAGTGAGCAAAGAGACTCAAGAGTGAAAGAACAGAGTGTGGAGGGCTCATATTTCTGCTATTCTCAGAAAAAAGTGACTGTTGACAAAGGGTCTCCAGCAGACCTTTGTGCCCAAAAGCTTCCTTGGAACAACATGACGAAAAGGAAAACAAAAGGAGTGAAGCAGATCATTAGCTGGAGGGCCCTCTACAGCTCATGGATAGAAACTTGTGCAGAGGTCTACTCTCTCTATGCACCAAAGAAAATACTGCCAAGAAAGTAACCAAGATCATGAGACTACGGAGCAGCTGGAGCTCTGACACACTACCCTTGTGGGCCTACAATCATTCTGGAAGACTGTTTGGCAATTCTAATAAAATGAGCTATATACCTGCTGTATGAAGCAGTAATTCTACTCCTAGTATCAACCTAGAAAAATCAAGAGCCATGTGCTCAAAAAACAACAACAAAAAGAATATGCATGGCTACTATATTCGTATCATGAATTATATGCAGTCTCAAAAGTTGAAAACAATTCACATGTTCATCAACAGAGGAACGGATATACAAATCTGGTATAATCACACAGTGGAAGACTCCTCGGCAAGAAAAAGGAACAAAAGACTGATCCATGCGACAACATGGATGGCTCTCAAAAACACTGCCAGTAAAAGACAACAGACACCAAAGAGCACTCGCTACATAATTCCATTTATTTGAATGCAAGAATAGTCTACAGTTACAGAGTAAGGACAGAAAGGGGCACGGGCAAATTCACAGTGATGGAAATATCCTGGTTCTTGACTGGGGTGGTGGTCACCTGGGTATACGCAATTGTCAAAGGCCATCTGCACTGGGAGGAATAGTGTCCCCCCAAAATTCATGTCCACCAGAATCTTAGAATGTGACCTTATTTGGAAATAGGGTCTTTGCAGCTGTAATTAGTGAAATTAAAGTGAGTCCATACGAGGTTACAGAAGGCCCTCGTCCAAGGACTGATGTCCTTATAAGAAGAGAAAACAGAGACACGCAAGACGAATATAACATGGTGACTGAGACAGAGATCAGAAAAATAGGTCCACAAGGCACGGTGGCTGCAAGCAACCACCAGGAGCCAAGAAGAGGCAGTGAAAGGTCAAGGAAATCACAGCCTCACAGACACCTTGATTCTGGGTTTCCAGCTTCCAGACCCGTGAAAGAACACACTTCTTTTCTCTTAAAGCCACCAAATTTCTGGTACTTTGTTACAGTAGCCCCTAGGAAACTAACAGACCATCTAACAATGTTTAAAGTCTGTGCCTTTTAAATAATTTTACTACAGCTTTAAAAATTGCAAATAACTCATCGGAAACAGGAAGTTGGTGATGAGGGTTCCAACCTGGCTTCTGTTTCACCATATTAGACAGAATACCTGAAGGAGAGCGAAACCCTGTTGCTCAGAATCCACACTGAGAGAAGCCAGGCACTGCCCAAGGGGTCCCTCCCTCCCAATGGCTCTCCCTTTCACAATCAACCACTATTTGCATCTGTTTCCTCTGCCCACAGCAAAATGCCTCTTTCACTCTCTCAAACACAAATATTCGGGTACTATAGGCAGTACTACCCAGGAGAGCCACCGTGCAGATGTCCCATTCAAAAATGAACCAACCCGCTTCTCAGGGAGTGCCAAGCCTCAGAATTAAAGGCTGCAGAAAAGCCTGGTTAGGGGCCAAGCACCTTAACCCAACTTTTCAGTAACTCACAGATTTATTATCTGGAATGCCAACATTTAAGAATCTTTGATTCCTTTGCTTTCTGTAGCCCAGACACTTAGAAAATGGGACTTTTTATTTCATTATTTTGCTTCATCTTAGAAGACCCTGACCCTGAGAACTTTTCACCTGTGGATATCTGCACGAGGACTGGGGTCAGCAAAGGTCAGGTAGATCACTGAATAATATAACTATTCCGGCTCTCCCATATTTATGGCTGCAGAATTTGCCAGGCATGAGCTCACTGATTCCACACAACAAGGCTAGAGATAGAATCACTATTATCTTTATTTTTTGTTTGCGGAAACTGAGGACCAGAGGGGTGATGTAACTTGTCTGAGGTCACACAGTAGTACACAGAGGAAGGATCTGGGCCCAGACAAACTGGCCTGGAAATCTTAGCCACCGGGCCGCACTGCCAAGTAGATGTCTCTTCTTTGGATTGGGCACTGCATTCCCCCAGCGACTGAGAACCCAAAGGTCTGTTATAGATCCAGAGCTCCTTCAACTTTTTTCCCCTTCTTGAGAACCATTAGAGCAGTGAGTCCCAAGGTCCACTGGGACATCCTCTAAAGCACTATATAAACAAAACTGAGTGGAACAGGATTAAGGTTGTTTAATTTTGTTTTGGGGGTTTTGGAATGTTTTGTTTTATTTTGAGATGAAAGCTAACCAAACAACTATAGAGCTGAACAGAAAAAGACTTAGATCAGAATCAGGCATTTTTTCCCAACTTGATGAAAAACCACAGTTGCTTTTTTCCCCACTTTTTTCTTTTGGTGGCATCGTGCAGCTTGCACAACCCTCGTTCCCCGACCAGGATCAAACCCCTGCACACGGCAGTAAGAGCATGCAGACCTAACCGCTGGGCCACGAGGGAGTTCCCCAAACCCCATTTCTATTGTCCCCTATGCCAGGAAGGAATGTGGAGCTGGGCTTCCTAAAAGAGAATCAAACAAAGGGCTCCTTACTTTGCAGGCGGGTTCTTTACTGTCTGAGCCACCAGGGAGGCCGTTAGGAAAGGACACTTCAGCCCACATGTACCATACGTCCTGACTCTGTACATGTCCAGAGATCCTCTCCAGAGGAGTCCACAGTAGCTGACTCAAAGAAGATTCTCCAGTAGGGTGGCACGCACATTAAAAGACCAAAAGGAGGGAATTCCCTGGAAGTCCGGTGGCTAGGACTTGACACTTTCACTGCTGTGGCCCAGGGCGATCCTGACCAGGGGCTGAATCTGGGCCATGGCTGTCAAAGTCCAGAATCCTAACTACTAGCCCACCAAGGAGCTCTCAGAAACTTCACATAACGATAGACCCCAGCAAGTCCATAAATATTGAATAAGCATTTAACAAAAACACATTATCCTGATTAAAAATCCTTAAGCAGGATTCAGTGGATAATTCCTTAATATGACAAAATATATAAATCTCAGTTATAAGCCAGCATTCTACTTAACTAGAAAACAACAGACACATTCCAGCTAAAGAGAGAAATAATACATCTGCGTGCACTATCACTGTGCAGGAGGTCCTAGCCACTGCAACTAGATAGAAAGAAACGAGAGACAAAATGACTGGACGAAGGGATACAGTGCACGGCATGGTGACTATAATTAACAATACTGTGCTGTTTATTTGAAAGTTGCTAAAAGAATAAATCTTTAAAAGTTCTTGTTATAGAAAGAATTATAGCTACTTGCGGTGATGTTAACTAACTTATTGTGGTAATCACTTCATAGATATACATATATCAGATCATTACGTTTGTATCCTAAAATGACTACAATGTTATATGTCAATTATATCTCAATAAAAAACTAAAAAAGAACTGGATGGGAGGAGATAAAATTATTTCTATTTATAGATGAAATAATTATAAGCCTAAAATGGCTACAAGAATCAACTAAGAAACTACTACAAACAACAGCCAGTTAGAAAAGACTCCACAAAAAATATGTATCTAGGAATAAACCTATCAAAAAACGTGCAGGATACATAATAAAAAAACTGTAAATAATACTAAGGGGCACAGGAGATTTAAACAAATGGAAAGCTACACCATGTACCTGGATAAGAACATTCAACATCATCAATATGTCCATTCTCTAAAGTTAATGTATACATTTAAAACAATCCTAATATATTTTATGAAACAAAATATTTAAATGGCCAACAAACTCATATTTTAAAGTGCTTAACATGACTGAGCAACTGAGCACACACACAACCTCATTGCTACTTCAGAAAATTAAATCCACACTAAATTACCACCAGAGTAAGTAAAATCCAGAAGACCAACAAAATCAAGTGTTGCAGGAACTCAAAATAACTGGAATTCTCAGACACTACTGGAAGGAGGGTAAATGGTTGCATATCTATTTGGAAAACTTTTTGGCAGTATTTTCTGAAGCTGAACACGTGCATATCCCATGCACAAGTTCTCATAAGCAAATACCCAACAGAACTATACATACACACACACACATGCATAGGCACCAAAAGCAGTATGTTACAATAGTCAAGGCAACATTATTCATGATAGCCAAAAACTGGGAAACAACTTAAATGTCCATCAGCAGGAGAACAGATTTTAAAAACTCACAAATTGAGCAAAAGAAGCCAAATACAAAAGAATTCATTTATATAAATTAAAAAAAAAAAACCATCAAAACCAAATGCATGACATAAGAAATGAGAATGACAACTACCTGCTGTAAGAGGGTGAGGCAGTAACTGCTCGGAGGCCAGAGCAGGGCTTCTCCACGCTGGTTCCGCTCTAGCATGGTTCGCTTTACTACGTGATATTTCATCGAGGCGCATACTTACAACCGGTCCCCTTTTCTGCATGTGAGTTATACTTCAGTTTTTATTAAAGCAAGTCCAGTAAAAACACCAACACATGGTTATGTAATTATATGACAGATTTTAAAGTTCAAATAGAAAAATGAATAAGAACAGCCTGAAAGAGATCTAAAAATAAGGGAGCAGCCCTTCAAGATACTAAAAGATGTTTTTAAATATTATAAACCATGGCAAGCAAAATAGTGTGAACGTGAGTGAACATGAATAGCCAAACAAGCCAACGAAAAAGAGTAGCAAGTTCTGAAATAGACTTACACAACACATGAGAAAATAAGCTCATGATAAACAGTTTCTGATTAAAATAGCTCTCCATTCAGCAGAAAAGAGATAGCCATCTGAAAAACAAAAGTTGATTTGTACCTCACAGCATACATCAAAATAAATTCCATATGGATCAAAATTTGAATGCAAAATCATAGAAGAAAATAAAGAACATGCTATCTTGAAGCGGGGAAGACCTTTGTACCTATGATTCAACACTGAGAAGCCACAAAAGAGATGACTGATAAATCTGACTGCAAAAAATGAAAATATGTATAAACAGAACCAACAAACCATCAATAAAAGAGAGACAGTAAACTGGACACAACTTTTATCAAACGCAAAAGGCCATCCTTCCTTAATAGATAATCAGTTCCTAGAAACAAAAAGGCAATGATCCAATTTTTAAAACAAGCAAAGAGTATTAACAGTCACAGAAAAAGAAATAGAAATGGCCTGTAAACATATTCTGGGTTAATAAAGACTCAAATGAGTCACTGCTTTTCACCTGTCAGACTGGTAAAACTCCAGCGATCTGACAGCTTAACAAGCTGGCGAAGACGTGAGAAAACAGTAGCTTCTCATCCAAAGCTGGTCGAGGTGCAAACTGGCACCAGCTTAAGGAGAGCAAGCTGGCAGTAGCTCTTGGAACTACAAATACAGACACCTAGCAACCTCGTTTCTGGGAATTTATCCTGCATATAAAATAAGCACTGGCAAAATGCCACATATACAGCAGTGTCTGTGACAGCAGAATGGAAACTGCTATCATACAACAGAACTGCATGATATATTCAGTGAAGCAAGCACGGCTCAGAACAGCACTGTGCATTCTATTTTGTAAATTGCGTTGGCAGAGGTGACAGAGCATTATACAGACATAGACACGGATGCTATTTCACAGCTAATATATGCTATATATAACACACTTATACATATCTATGTACGTTTATACTTGCATAAAGAAATGCTGTATTAGAATAATACACATAACAGCATCCAAGAGCAGCAGCTCAGAACCTCTTCAAGATGGTGTATCCTTAAGAGAAGATGCTTGTTAACCGATTTGATGGACTTTTTGTCAGGATGATGAAGTGAACTGGGGAAATGTATATACTGCAAGTCCAGAGATTTGGGGGGTCATGAGGGTAGCCTTCTATCAGGAGATTCCAGAGCTTTGTAAAGGCTCAGCATTAATTAGGTTAAATCCAATAAACTAAAACCAGTTCTCTAGGGGAGGAGGATACTGGGTGGCTATGGAACAAGAGTGATAGAAAAACTTTGACTATAGTCCTTTATTACGGAAAAGGCAATGGCAAGCCACTACAGTACTCTTGCCTAGAAAATCCCAGGGACGGAGGAGTGACTTCACTTTCACTTTTCACTTTCACTCATTGGAGAAGGAAACGGCAACCCACTCCAGTGTTCTTGCCTGGAGAATCCCAGGGACGGGGGAGCCTGGTAGGCTGCTGTCTATGGGGTCGCACAGAGTAGGACACGACTGAAGTGACTTAGCTGCAGCAGCAGCAGTCCTTTATTATACGATGTTTAAACCATGAGAATGTATTACTGTTCAAAACAAGAAACAAGAAAAAAAGAGCTGCAGTTCACGAGCTTCAAAAACTTGATCAAGACCCACAAAATCTTCTCCAGCTCATGTTCCAAGAGCGTCTATCTGGTAGCAGGGGTGAGGGCTGTGGGAGGGGGGCTCGAGAGGGAGGGGATATATGTATTATATATAGCTGATTCACTTTATTGTACAGCAGAAACTGACACAACATTGTACACAACTATACTCCAATAAGAAAACAGCCTCTGTCGTTTATCAACAGGTAATGTTTCACATTCACGAGGGGTTTTATTACCGTGTAATAGCTAACTCACATTGCCAGAAACATCTTGTGTCAGTCAATAATGCTATTGAAAAACATCGTGAGATAGAAAGATCTTGGGCAACTCACTTAACCTCCCTTAAACTTCAGTTTTCTCTTTGCCAAAGCAAAGCTAAAGACCCCAGAAATGCTGTGGAGTACGGGTATGTGAGTGTTTCCAGAACCACAAACTGGCACTAAACAAGCCCTGCATGTACAACAGCTACGGAGAGGGGCATGGTGGCCCACTCCAGGGTTCTCGCCTGGAGAATCCCATGGACAGAGGAGTCTGGTGACTGCAGTCCATGGGGTCGCAGAGAGTCACACGACTGAAGCAACTTAGCATATACACATACAACAGCCAAACCTCTGCTAGGATCAATGTGACCTGAGGAAGGGTGCTTATCAAAGGTCAGTGTGCCTAACAACCACCTGGAGAGGCTGTTAAAAGACAGGCTCCTGAGATGTCGCTCAGTAGGTCTGGGGCCCATGTACTAACATTTCTAGCAAGCTCGGGTAATGCTGATACGCTAGTTTAAGGACCACATTTGAGTGGTCTGTTTCAGAGCAGGGCTCTTCAAACTGAGATGTGTAAACAAATGACCTGGGAACCTTCTTAAAATACAGATTTCTAAGATCTAGGGTGAGAGCCAGGACTCAGCATTTCTTTTTTTTTCTTTTCTGACCATACCGTGTGGCTTGCAGGATCGTGGTTTCCCAACCAGAAATTCTCCCAGACTAGTGAAAGCATGGAGTCTTAACCACTGAGCAACCAGGAAATTCCCAGGACTCTGCATTTCTTTTTTATTTTTTTGGTGGGATAGGGGGGCATGCCATGAAGCTTACGGGATCTTACGTTCCCATCCAGGGGTTGAATCCAGGCCCTTGCTAGTGAAAGCACAGAGTCCTAACCGCTGGACTGGCAGGGAATTCCCAGGACTCTGCATTTCTAACAAGCTCCCAGGCGTTGTAAATGCTCCTGGTCTACAGACTACACTTTGAGGACCAAGACCATGGACTATCCAGCTCTATTTGTTTAGACAAGGAAACTGTATGGGAAAAAGTAAATGACTTACCCAAGACCACTTGGACAGAAAAGTGAAACTCTGCCATGGGGGCTGCCATCCCCAGACCTATATCACAAGCCTGCCTCAGCCAGCAATTGACACCAGCCCTTTAGAAAATGGTATGGAAATTTACTACATCATACACAGCCCTCTACGCTTCTGAGAAACCAATCACTTGCCAGGGAGCTTAGCTCAAATCACCAGTCTATTCTTTTCCAAAATGCACTTTTGGCCAAATTATTTCTTTAGCTGAGTCACCTTCCCCTCCATCGACTCAAACCTTTGAGAGGCCTTGCAATTGAAACCTGAGGAAGCCACAGAGTGCTTCTCAACATGTGTGGTCTGACTGTGGGCAGAAGAGGGTGAGGCAAAGCAGAAATGGGGTGGGGAAGCTGATCCTTGGGAAAGCTGAGGAATTTCCTGATATATGGCTCCCTTATGACCTCAAATGGAGAAGGGAATGGCAATCCACTCCACTGTTCTTGCCTGGAGAACTCCACGGACAGAGAAGCCTGGTGGGCTATAGTCCATGGGGTCGCAAAGAGTCAGACACGACTGAGTGACTAACACACACACACACACACACACACACACACACACATGACCTCAAATGGACTTCCCTAGTGAAGCGTCTGCCTACAATGTGGGAGACCCAGGTTCAATCCCTGGGTTGGGAAGATCTCCTGGAGAAAGAAATGGCAACCCACTCCAGTATTCTTGCCTGGAAAATCCCATGGACAGAGGCGCCTAGTAGGCTACAGTCCATGGAGCTGCAAAGAGTCGGACACTTTCACTTTCACTTATGACCTCAAACCCAACAGAACTGGGCTAAGGAGAAGAGTTATGACCAACCTAGACAGCATATTAAAAACCAGAGACATTATTTTGCTAACAAAAGCCCATCTAGTCAAAGCTATGGTTTTTCCAGTAGTCATGTATGGATGTGAGAATTGGACTATTAAAGAAAGCTGAGCACCAAAGAATTGATGCTTTTGAACTGTGGTGCTGAAGACTCTTGAGAGTCCCTCGGACTGCAAGGAGATCCAACTAGTCCATCCTAAAGGAAATCAGTCCTGAATATTCATTGGAAGGAATGATGCTGAATCTGAAGCTCCAATACTTTGGCCACCTGATGTGAATCTCAATTTCTAGTCCAAAAAACACATGGTCCCTGGTGGCTTAAGTTTGGTTTCCCCAGAAGGAGAACCTGAGACAGGGGTTCAGTTGTACATGAGTTTTTGAGGGCAAGCTTTCCAGAGAAACCTTCAGATGAAGGAGCAAGGGGAGAGGATAGGGAAGGGCATGTTGTGGAGGTCTAGAGCATTTTTAAATAACATCAGAGTCCTCCCAGCCTAGGGCAAGAAGGCTGGGCTTTCATACCCTTTGCCAGGGGATATGACCCCATCAAGTAACTCTGGCAAGGTGACTTAGAGAACATCATGAGGTCTACTGTCCGCGGCAGTTCAGGAGTAGAAATAACAGTGGCTAAAGGCAACCTGATGGGCGCCAATACTTCCAGTTCTGAGAGACTCTCAAATATTTTTCCAAACAAGAGGCCCTCTAAATCACAAAAGACAGAAGGTAAGAAAAGAATACAAGGATTTTTTTCATTTTCAGAAGAATCCTGGAGTCTGTACTTAGAGTAAGTGCTCACAGCTCCCTCCCCCTCCCCCACTGCAACGGGACCCCTCCCCTAGCTCCACCCACTATCCCGCTCTGACTGCCAGTTACTCATCAGACTGACCCCTCCTTAAGGACTTTGTCTGTTCCCTCTGCCTAGAATGCCCCACCCCAGAATTTTGCCCAGCTGACTCCTTTATGTCAACTGAAATATCACAGGCACCTCAAGTGCACAGCACTGTACACTTCTCTGACCAGCCCAGGCCATTCCCTGCCGCACTCTCTGTGGCCCTTCTGCAGGTCACTGGTCTCTGCCATCATTTTAACTGTGTTCACATGGGTGTTATCTTGTAATCATGAGTGTTGTTCTGACCCCATCACTGTGTCCCCAGAGCCTAATGGACCTAGAAGACGGTAACATCTGATGGACAACATCTGCGTGAGTAGGGCATTTGGGTCAGATGCTGAAATGCCAATAGAGAAGGAGAACTAGGCCAGCTAAACACTCAGCCTAAGAAGCTGGAGGGAAAACCCAGCCCAAGGCCAAGATGGGGAAGGAGAGAATCCACCAAGAGTTTCCTTGGCTACTCAATTCCTTTATCCTCTCCCAGTTCCCTCAACGTGGGACCAGAGTTAGCACCAGCCCTGGGGAGATCCTTCCCCTTTTAGACAGGCACAAACCTCCCAAAAGACCAAGGGAATCTGGATTCCAGTTCTAGCTCTGAGCCTCCCCCTTTCTGCTGGTACTTGGGTGGGGCACTAGGACCATGCCAGTCTGGCAGGGGTGCTGAGAGTGCCACTCCATGGCACAGCATCTCTCAAGCGCACAGCACTGCACACTTAAACCAGGCCAGGGTACCCTCCTGCCCCTGGCTGCCTCTGTGGCTCCTCCAGCTCCAGGGCAGGCTCCATCGCAGCCACCCCGGCTCTGGGTGCCTGAGACGCCTGCACATTACCCAGCTTTTCCCATGTGCCAGGAACTGTGCCAGGTGCTTGCTCATCCGTTTGCCTGATGACACTGAATTGTCATCAGTGCCCACATCTCATAAAAATGTTATCTCCATTTTCTAAGTGAGGAGATTAAGGCTGAGAGAGTCGGCCACTGGCGGCAGGACACAGCTGATGAGTGAGGGGCATTAGCTTGGAACATCGTCCATTGGCCACTTTTATCCGACTTATTTAAGTGGTCTGTCACCATGGGCTCACTGAAGAGAGCAGCCCCCGGAGGAAGCACCATTACCTTCATTTCACGGAGAAGGGAACTGCCAAGGAGCTCACGGCCTGCTAGGTCGTTTCTACGACACTCGGGAATGCAGACTGGCCTCCTGGGTCTGGTCCCTGCGCTCTGGCTGCCCAGCCGTCACCGGCTCCGTTTTACAGAGGCCGAGAGTTCCCCGAGAGGCAAGTGCGGTGCGGAAGATCCGGCAAAGAGGCTGCGAGCGGGGACCGCCCAAGCCGCGTGCGCGCACGCACACCCCGTGGCGAGCTGCTGCGCCCCTGACTGGGCCCTGGCTCTCCTGGGGCGGCTCCTCTGCGGTGGCAGGTGCAGGCAGCTATGTCTGACGTTGGGGTTCTCCCCGCCCTTGCCCTTTGCCCCCTCCCCATGACTGAGCACAAAACCTGGTCTCCTTGAGGGACAAGGCCCCTGATTCTCCAGAGGCACGTCCTACTCTAATCTCACAGGCAGTACCAGGAATGAAGGGTTGCTTTCACATTTGAAAATCAAGCGTTGTGAATTCCGCCCCCACCACCATTAGCAAACTAACGAAGAAAAACCAATGATTACCTTAGCAGATGCAGTAGATTCTGTCCCTCTGACAAAATCCACCATTCCACTCCCAGCAAATCTCTCAGCAAACTATGAAGAGAAGGAGTTTTCTCAAGCTGCAAAAGGCCGTCTGTGAGAAACTTATATGATGAACGACTGAATGCTCTGTCCCTAAAACTGAGAACAAGATGAGTCATTAAAAGAGCTCAGCAAGGTTGCAGGACACAAGTGAAGTGAAGCGAAGTCCGCTCAGCCGTGTCCGGCTCTTTGTGACCCCATGGATATTCAGTCCATGGAATTCTCCAGGCCAGAATACTGGAGTGGGTAGCTGTTCCCTCCTCCAGGGGATCTTCCCAACCCAGGGATCGAACCCAGGTCTCTGGCATTGCAGGAGGATTCTTTACCAGCTGAGCCACCAGGGAAGCCTGCAGGACACAGTCTACATACAAAAATCCACTAAATTTCTATTTACGAGCACCGAAAGCTAGAAACAATCTCAATGTTCATCAGCAGGTGAACGGATGAACAATTATGGTAGATCATACAATGGAATACTACTCAGCTTTGAGAAGAATGAACTACTGAGGCACCCAACAGCATGAATGACTGAATCTCAAATCAATTCTGCTGAAAGAAACCAAACCACCCAGAAGAAAGAGGATGAACTGTGTCATCCCATGTACTTAAAACTCAAGAAAATCCAATAATCTACAGGGACAGAAAGCAGACAGTAGTTTTTGGGGGAGAGAGGAATTTAAAAGGGCACAAGGAAATTTAGGCAGTGACTGGTATAGGCATTATTTGGCTTACTGCGTGCATGATCAAGAAGTAGGGAAAACCATTAGGCTGTTCAGTGAAATAGTTGCTCTGACTCTGTGTGACCCCACGGACTGTAGCCTGCCAGGCTCCTTTGTCCGTGTAGTTCTCCAGTCAAGAATACTAGAGTGGGTTGCCATTCCCTTCACCCAGGGATCAAACATGGTCTCCTGGATTGCAGATGAATTCTCTACCGTCTGAGCCACCAGGGAAGAACTGGGTCATTCAGCTATGACCTAAATCAAATCCCTTATGATTATACAGTGGAGGTGACAAACAGATTCAAGGGATTAGATCTGGTAGACAGAGCGCCTGAAGAATTATGGACGGAGGTTTGTAACATTGTACAGAGACAGTGACCAAAACCATCTCAAAGAAAAAGAAATGCAAGAAGGCAAAATGGTCGTCTGAGGAGGCTTTACAAACAGCTGAGGAAAGAAGAGAAGTGAGGGAGAAAGGGAAAGATATACCCAACTGAATGCAGAATTCCAGAGAATAGCAAGGAGAGATAAGAAGACTGTCTTAAATGAAGAGTCTAGAAAGAAATAGAGGAAAACAACAGAACACAAAGGACTAGAGACCTCTTTAAGAAAACTGGAGACATCAGGGAACATTTCTTGCAAGGATAGGCATGATAAAGGACAGAAACAGTAAGGACCTAACAGAAGCAGAAGAGATTAAGATGAGGTGGCAAGAATACACAGAAGAGCTCCACAAAAGTAGTCTTAATGACCTGGATAGTCAGGACGGTGTGGTCACTCACTTAGAGCCAGACATCCTGGAGTGTGAAGTCCAGTGGGGCTTAAGAAGCATCACTATGAACAAAGCTAGTGGAAGTGATGGAATTCCAGCTGAGCTATTTCAAATCCTGAAAGATGATGCTGTTAAAGTGCTGCACTCAACATGCCAGCAAATTTGGAAAACTCAGCAGTGGCCACAGGACTGGAAAACGTCAGTTTTCATATGAATCCCAAAGGGCAATGCCAAAAAATGTTCAAACTTACCGTACAATTGCGCTCATTTCACAAGCTAGTAAGGTTATGCTCAAAATCCTTCAAGCTAGGGCTTCAGCAGTACATGAACAGGGAATTTCCAGATGTACAAGCTGGGTTTAGAAAAGGCAGAGGAACCAGACATCAAATGGCTAGCATGCGTTGGATCACAGAAAAAGTAAGGGGATTCCAGAAAAACATCTACTTCTGCTTCATTGACTATGCTAAAGCCTTTGACTGTGTGGATCACAACAAACTGAAAAATTCTGAAAGAGATGAGAATATACCAGGCCACCCTGCCTGTCTCCTGAGAAACCTGTATGCAGGTCAAGAAGCAACAGTTAGACTCAGACATGGAACAACTGACTGTTCAAAATTAGGAAAGGAGTACATCAAGGCTATATATTGTCACCCTGCTTATTTAACTTATATGCAGAGTACATCATGCAAAATGCCAGGCTAGACAAATCATAAGCTGGAATCAAGACTGCCAGGAGAAACATCAACAACCTCAGATATGCAGATGATACCACTCTAATGGCAGAAAGTGATGAGGAACTAAAGAGCCTCTTGATGAGGGTGACAGAGGAGAGTGAAAAAGCTGGCTGCATGCAACTCAGCATTCAAGAAACTAAGATCATGGCATCCAGTCCCATCAATTCAGGGCAAATTGAATGGGAAAAAGTGGAAACAGTGACAGATTTTATTTTCTTGCACTCCAAAATCACTGTGGACAGTGACTGCAGCCATGAAATTAAAGGACGCTCGCTGCTTGGAAGGAAAGCTATGTCTAGGTTTGACAAACCTAGACAGCGTATTAAAAAGCATAGATATCACTTTGTTGAGAAAGGTCTGTAGAGTCAAAGTTATGGTTTTTCCAGCAGTCATGTACAGATGTTGAGAGTTGGACCATAAAGAAGCTGAACACCAAAGAATTGATGCTTTTGAACTGTGGTGCTGAAGAAGACTTTTTTTTTTTAATATGGATCACTTCATAAATTTGCATATCATCCTTGCACAGGGGCCATGCTAATCTTCTCTGCACTGTTCCAGTTTTAGTATATGTGCTGCTGAAGTGAGCAAGAAGACTCTTGAGAGTCCCTTGGACTGCAAGGAGATCAAAGCAGTTAGTCCTAAAGGAAATCAACCCTGTATATTCATTGGAAGGACTGATGCTGAATCTTAAGCTCCAACACTTTGGCCACCTGATGCAAAAAGCCAACTCATTGGAAAAGATCCTAATGCTGGGAAAGACTGAAGGCAAAAGAGGAAGTGGGAGGCAGAGAATGAGATAGTTAGATACCAGCACTGACTCAGTGAACATGGATCTGAGCAAACTCCAGGGACAGTGAAGGACAGGGGAGCTGGCGTGCTGCAGCCCATGGGTTTGCAAACAGTGGGACACAACTCAGTGATCAAACAACAACAAGTGCATAATAAAATTTAGCAAGTTGCGCACTTTTGTGCAGTTTATTGCATGCCAATTTTACCATAATAAACTAAGTCTTTAAAAATCTCATATGTATTGAACGATGTAGAACAGGCAAAATCTAGAGCTAGAAAGTATAATAGAGGTTACCAGGGGATGGAGAGAGGGAGAAAGGAAGAATTGTTTAATGTGTACAGAGTTTCTGTTTGAGATAATGAAAAAGTTCTGTAAATAGTGATAATGGTTATGCAACATTGTAAAGTGCTTAATATCAATGAGCTGCACACTTAAAAGTGTTTAAAGTGGTAGTTTTTAGGGATGCCCTGAGAGTCCAGTAGTTAAGACTCTGACTTCCGATTCGGGATTGGGAGGGGGGGGATACTAAAATCCTACAGGCCAGAAACCAGAACATAAACAACAGAGGCAATACTGTGACAAGTTCCATAAAGACTTTAAAAATGATCCACATTAAAAAAAAAAAACTCTTTTAAAAAATGGTACATTTTATGGTGTGCGTATGTGTGTACTAGTTGCTCGGTCATGTCTGACTCTCTATGACCCCATGGATTGTATAGCCCACCAGGCCCCTCTGTCCATGATTTCTCCAGATAAGAATACTGGAGTGGGAAGCCACTCCCTTCTCCAGGGGATCTTTCCCGACTCAGGGGTCAAACCTGGGTCTCCTGCCTTGCAAGTAGATTCTTAACCATCTGAGCCACCAAGGAAGCCCTATGCTACGTATATTTTACCACAATTTTAAAAAAGCAAAAACTAGAAAAATATTGCACATGTGCATTTTCGGAGAAAGAGGAGGATTGTCTGCTTTTCTCAGCCTAAGGCAGAGAAAAGACAACTGTCTCCTCTCACAGGACAAGACTCTCATGATCCTTTCTTTGCTCCATGGAGCCAGGATCACCAAGGGGTCAGGCTCTCATCCCTGGAGTCCACCCCTCCCCTCCCATGATGATTGACTAGCCTCAATGCCTTTGCACTTGCTGTTCCCTGAGCATAAAGCCCTTTCCCCATCCCCTGCCAGCCTAATTCTCTCTCCTCCCATTTCCCCCTCCCCTCACCCACACCCTCCCAGACACTTTCGCCTGCTGCCCTGGACCCACAGAAGATCCAGTTTGCTCCAGCTGCTCTGTATGCCTTCCATCCCCACCCCCTAACACGCGCACTCCACCCCCGCAGTGTCCCTCTCCTTTGACCTGATCACAGGGTCCTGAGTCAGGTGGGAGGTCACTGTCTCTGTTCTAGCTGGGAGGTCCTCAAAGTCTCAAACTTCTTCTAACTCTGTCTCCTATCTTCTCAATCCTGGTTAGGCACAGCATAGCCAATCAGCTGCCAGGAGAGGCTGAGCCAGTCCCTTCTTTACCAATTCAGGAATGTCCCTAGTGGAGAACAATGGAGAAAACAGAAATCTGGGTGAACAGAGCAGCTTTGTTTTTCATTTTTTGGCTCATCACAGAGGATGGACTGTGGGGACTCGGGCAGGCTGAGCATGGTGCCAGGGAGCCTGGCTTTGGCTTCTCCTTACTAATTTGGGACCTAGAGAGCAAATCAGCTCCTTTCCATAGGCCTCACTTCACCCATCTGAAAAATGGAGTTTGAGAAACTCCTGTTTGAACTGAGTCAGGAAGGAGTGGTGGAAGGGAAATGGGGGTATTTGCAGAGGTCCCCGCGATGGGGAGTGTACTGGTCACACAAGGCCCAACTTCCCGCAAAGGTCTGGCCTCACACTTGTTGAGTTTGGGTTCAAGCCCTGCTCTAATAAGACCATTGGCAGGAACACAGGCCCTGGCGCACAGGCTCTGTTCTGGCTCATCATCAAACTTGCTTTGTTACACCTTCCAAGGGCAATGGGGCCTGTGTTTCATAATAGCTATCATAGCTGTAGTTAAACAACTATGTATTAGTAGTTTTGAATCTCCCACCCCTCTGGGACATAAGCCCCACTGAATTCCTAGCTCAGTGCCTACCATGAGGAGAATTCAATCACCATGTTAATTAATTAATTCAGAGAGACCTGCAAGGGAGGCCTGGTTTGTCTTTGTAACAGGCACCAGTATTGCAGCTAAGGTAGAATCAGAGGCAGTCCCCTGTTCCCAAGCCACTTGGAAGCGAGAGGTCGGGGGCCAGGAGGAATCAGTCGCCGACCTCCCCCCACCCCGCCCTCATCACACACATCAGTCTGACCCAGGACCCTCCCTGGTTCCACCACGACCCCTACTCTTGCCCACGCCCCCTGAAACTTGGAGGGGTCAGAGTTAAATTCTGCTCTACATGCGTTCCTGACCCAAGCCTCTCCCACGTGCCGGGGACTGGCACGCGAAGACAAAAAGCTGCAAGCCCAGCGGGCGGGGAGGCCAGATCACAGAGCAGGCGGCCAAGGGGTAAGGAGGCACGGAGGACGCGAGGCTGGGAGGGGCGGGCCTTCAAAGCCCGCCGCACTGAGGAGAAGCTGCTCCAGGAAAGGGTGGTTCTTCAAGAGCTTCCAGAAACGTCTGTTTCCGGAGGCGGGGCCCACAGATGCCAGGCGGGTCCCTCTCTCCACGGCACAGAGGTGGGCACCGTCGGGTTCCACCCCCACCCCCACCTTCCCCTCAGCGCGCCTCAAACCCAAGCCGGCCTCGCGCCTCGGCAGAGGGCAGGCGGGAGCCCGCCGAACCTTCAGAGCGTGGCCTTGGCGGCAGACTTCCCGCTCCCAACACCGCAAGCGACAGAACGGCGGGGGCGTGTGGCGTGGCCGACCTGACGTCAGGGGCCCAGCTTTATGTCGGGTGCTCTTTCCCCCGTGTGCCCTGGGTTTACGTCACGTGCCCGGCTCCACGTCACGTGCCCGGCTCCACGTCGCGTGTCCGGCTCCACGTCGCGTGCCCTGGCTTTCTATCAGGCGCGGTCTTTCCGTCGCGTTCCCTGGGTTCACATCACGTGCCCGGCTCCACGTCACGTGCCCTGGCTTTCTCAGGTGCCAAGGCTTTCCGTCAGGTGCCCTGCCTTTCCGTCACGTTCCCAGCTTTATGTCACGTGCCCTGGCTTTTCGTCAGGTTCCCGGCTGTATGTCACGTGCCTTGCTGTTACATCAGTGTCTGGCTTTGCGTTAGCTGCTGACACCTGTCTTTCCACATCTTTTCCATGCTCACGCCAAGACATGAGAGTGTATATACACAAAGAACGGACGTTTGCTTATGTGTGTAAATAAAATAAGATCCCCAGATCCACATAGCTTGCTTTCTTCTCCATTGGCACAGGGGGCATATCTGCAAGTCAGCAGTCTAATTTTTTATCCCATGGAGGCGAGCACGCACAATCAGATATCCTCTTTCATAAACAGGGTCAGAGCAGACAGAGTGAAGGCTGGGTACTGTAGATATTTTCGGTTGCACCAAAATCTTTTTATTATCCTTCCCTTTCTCCGTCTGCAGCCCTACACAAGCAACCCTGATGGGAAGCCCTGTACAGAAATTCACAGGCAAATACAAGTGTGGGGTTTGGGATCAAGTTTGGCTTTATTTGGAATTCCTTTGCCAAAAGGGGATCATATTAACACCCATCTCCATTTCTTACTTTTCTCACTCAAGAATGAAATCCTTAAGGGAAATCCCTCCAAATCTTTTTTTGCAGTTTTTTTTGATTGTGGTAAAATATACATAGCATAAAATTTAGCATACAGTTCAAAAGTGCTAAATATTTTCATGTTGTTGTACAATCTCCAGGACTCTTCATGTTGCAGAAGGGAAACTCTATATCCATTCAGCAACTCCCTTTCCTCCCGCCTCCTCCTCACTGGCCACATCCTGGCCACCAGCATTCTATTTTCTTTCTCTATGAATTTTCCAGCTGGGAGTAGTTTTTATGATCACTTCCTGGCCTAGAGACCCTAGGATCACATGAGTAGTGTAAATTTAATCCCAAATCCAAAAGAGGGCAGATGTGATTATACATTTCTAAGAGGAGGCCTTCCTCTTCTCCAACCAGACCCAGTCCAGGTTAGAAAAGCTTCCTCCTCTGCCTTAGTGGTTGAATTTTTTCTGGCCTTACTTCACTTAAAAGAGGCTTAAACCCTTGAGAGTCTCAGCTGTATGTGGGGATCTCATTTCTACTTCCCTGCTTCTTGTAGGCTCAAAACTTTGGCCCTAGTCTCTATGGCTATTCCAGTCTACTTCCCTGGGTTATCCAGACCAGTGAAGAGCCCTCTGGGAAGGCAAAGCAGCCTTGCTCCCTCCCAACTTCCTTTACTGTCTTTCCCAGGGGCCGTCCATCCAGCTCAACTATGCATTAAAAAATGTGCTGATTATTTTGTATCCTGAATTTCTGGATCTTTTTTTAGTTTTCCTGAAAAACTATCAAATCTTACATCTCATTGAAAAGGAGCCTCACTTACACTTCTTTTTCCTTATGTTGGTTTTAGCTATAACCTTACACAGCCTTTTTCTTTATTTCTCTAATGAAACTCTGGTGATCAGCAGGCAACAGCCAGGTACTCAGAGGAAACTAACAGAGAGAGGGAAAAGAGTCAGAGCTCCCAGTCAGCGCTGGGGATGGCCAGGGAGACCGTGCTCCCTCTGCTTCAGGGGTGTTTGGGGCCCATAAAATCTGGGTTGATAACGTAGGCAGTGTCCGTGAGAAGTAGCTGCCTCTTCAGTGTCCGTGAGAAGTAGCTGAAAGGGCTACTTTGGCTTGAATAAAAAGACAAAAGGACAATGATTATCAGCAGCAACATAATAAGAGCTGATATCAATCACTTAATGTCATTTAATCTCCTTTCCACCACTACACATGCACATCAATACCAGAGTTAGAAATTCTCACCCTTTTTTTTTTTTTTTTTTTGGCTGTGCTTTGCGACTTGCGGGATCTTAGCTCCCTGACCAGGGACTGAACCTGCACCCTCAGCAGTAAGAGTGCAGAGTCCTAACCACTGGACCTCCAGGGAATTCTCTCACCCTCACTTTAAAGATGAGGAAACCAAAGCTCAGAAAGTTTTACAAGCTACCAAAAATCACACAGCTAACAAATGGGACAGCAAGTATTAAATCTGAATATGTCTTACCCCAAAGCCCTTGCTGATAACTCCACATTAGAGGGCAGTCTGAAGGCAAAAGAAGACCACACTCTCCCACCCAGCAGCTTTATGCAGCTAGAACGTGACTGTGAAGCTAAGGGAGGCCCAATATATGAGATGAAGCCAAAGAATCTGAAGCTGGAGGGGTAACCTACTGCTGCTGCTGCTGCTGCTGCTAAGTCGCTTCAGTCGTGTCTGACTCTGTGCGACCCCGTAGATGGCAGCCCAGCAGGCTCCCTGTCCCTGGCATTCTCCAGGCAAGGACACTGGAGTGGGTTGCCATTTCCTTCTCCAATGCATGAAAGTGAAAAGTGAAAGTGAAGTCGCTCAGTCATGTCCGACTCTTAGCAACCCCATGGACTGCAGCCCACCAGGCTCCTCTGCCCATGGGATTTTCCAGGCAAGAGTACTGGAGTGGGGTGCCACTGCCTTCTCCTGAGCACCCTGCAACTTCAGAGAGGGACCCAGAGGTTGCCTCTGGGAATCAGCCTCTGAAATAGCATATGCACAGAGGATGGGAACATGAAGAGCAGGAATAGCTGAATAAATGCGGAGTGATTTGAAAAGCTTCTGGGCTCAACAGGGTACCCTCCCCTCCTTTTCTAGTATCCCCCACTGCTCCCAGCATCTGTCATCTCCCCCAGCATTCTCTCCACCCAGTTTCCCTTCATCTTTCCTAGACTCCCCTCATTTCTCCCAGAAGCTTTATCAGCAGATCCATTCCAGAAACACATTCTCACATCAACCAATAACACCGCATCTCCTTAAGTCTAATGCACAACTGATTATCAAATGTACCAAAATTATATGTGACACTGAGAAAGAGGGAAAAAAACTGTCAGTTAAATTGTGATTTGCCGTTGATCCTGATTTCAGAGGAGATGTTAAAATGCAGGGAGTGGGAGAAAGGTGTGTTTTAGAATCAGTGGAATATGGTAACACTAAGAGCCTCATTGGGCATCTTGCTATCTTACCCGAGAGTTACAGACTATTTCCATATGCAGTGTCTTGCTGTTAATGGCTAGTAAGCAGGCGGTATATGCCCAGAACCACCATAGGCTCTTGGGGATTCAGTTCTTTGCTCTTAGGGAAATCACAGGCTAGTTGGTGATCTTGGGAGGCAGGCCCAGAGAACACGTACAGAATGATTCAAGGCTCGTCTGTATGGTGTGGACAGTAAATGTAATAAGTGCTTGAAAAAGGATGGATCAAATTCGGCCAAAGTGGTCCAAGTAGGCTTCATGGCGGGGAGAAGAGACTCAAGCCAGAGGGTGAAGATGGAAAACGGGGACAAGAGACATTACTGAGGAGGGAGACGTGGGGATAAGTGGCACGGAATGGAGATGAGGCTACAGGGCAAGTGCTTGGGACGGCAGAGAAGGTCCTTTGTCCAGAGCTGAGGAGTCGCATCGGGGTGTCACTGGAGTGCACGCTGGACAGGCAGGACAACGCCGGACTGCAGAAGGCCTTCAGTGCCGTGCACCTCGCGGTGTGCCAGGCATCGTGGAGTGAGCACAGGCTGCGAGCAGAGGAGTAACCTGGTGAACACACTCAGGGAACACTGCTGTGCAAGATGGGCTGGAGGCAGAAGCCAGGACAACATCCGTCCCTCTAAGCCCCGTGATGAAGGAAGGTAACCTCCGAGAGGTCTTTCGTGGAGGTTCACATGCCTGAAAGGGCCTGGGGAACAGTTCTTGCAGGAGGTCTAAGCCACGCCTTGAGGGAAGGGACTCCCAGACCCTTTACGGAATTGTTCCCACAGGGCCTGGGCCAACTGGGCATTTACCTGCTATATTCCCAGGAGGTACGGTTATATAAAGAACCATCCTCTACTCAGTAAAACTGGTACCACTTATTAGATGCAAGGGCTGAAGAACACATTGCCTATATTTGTACAGACTGTTAATCACCATATAAGTGGGTCTTACCTGGTGGTCCAGTGGCTCTGTGATCCCAGTGCAGGGGGCCAGGGTTCGGTCCCTGGCCAGGGAACTAGATCCCACGTACAATAACTAAGAGTTTGCATGCTGCAACTAAGATGCAGCACAGCCAAATAAATAATTTTTTTTTAAATCACCATGTAGGGAATTCCCTGGTGGTTCACAGGTTGGGAATCCACCTGCCGATGCAGAAGGCATGGGTCTGACCCCTGGTCTAGGAAGATCCCACGTGCCACAGAGCAACCAAGCCTGTGCCCTGCAACCACCGAGCCCAGGTTCCCGGCAGACCTGCGAGCCTCAGCTAAGAGTCCCCCCTGCTTGCCGCAATCAGAGAAAGCCCACGCACAGCAATGAAGACCCAGCAGAGCCAAAAACAAACAAACCTGTAAATGTGTAACGCCAAAGTGAACCCTAATGGAGACTATGAATTTTAGTAACGTATTCAGTCAGTTCAGTTCAGTCGCTCAGTCGTGTCCGACTCTTTGCGACCCCTTGAATCACAGCACGCCAGGCCTCCCTGTCCATCACCAACTCCCAGAGTCCACTCAGACTCACGTCCATCGAGTCAGTGATGCCATCCAGCCATCTCATCCTCTGTTGTCCCTTCTCCTCCTGCCCCCAGTCCCTCCAATCCCTCCCCGTATAATAATAATGTGTTAATAATGATTCATCAACTGTGCCAAGCTTATCACATTAATAACCCATAATAGTAATGTGTGGCACTGTGTATCTGCGGTGGCGTGGCTGTATGGAGCTCTCGACATTTTCGCCTCAACTGGTGGCTCAGATGGTAAAGCGTCTGTCTACAATGTGAGAGGCCTGGGTTCGTTCCCTGGGTTGCGAGGATTCCCTGGAGAAGGATATGGCAACCCACTCCAGTACTCTTGCCTTGAAAATCGCATGGACAGAGGAGCTTGGTGCATGCTACTATCCATGGGGTTGCAGAGAGTCGGGCACTACTGAGCGACTTCACTTTCTTTCTTTAAAAAAAAAACACCAATTATTACTGAAAACTGAAAAAGTATACAGGGAAAATGATTCATCCAATATTATGGGTTTTGCTGGCAGATAGCAGATAGTTTAAGTCCCAGATTCTAAACCAGCCTCAGCTTCCTCCTCTGGGGTTAACAGTCATGCATTATAGGCTCACAGGTTCCAGAACACTGTTGCTGATTAGGTTGCCTATGTGACTTCCGTGGACAGGGAGAAGAGGAGTCTTCTCTGGGCTGGGAGGCAGACCAGGGCAAGCAAGACCGGGAGGCACCTTCTGCAGAGATGTCATCCAAGAAAGGTTTCCCAGCTGCGGGAGGACACTGGAAAGTACCTGGCCCCAGCCCAGCCTCTTCTGGGCCGGCTGGGCTGCTGGCCTCTGTGCCTAAACTGCTTCACTGGGGCCCGGGGCAGAGCCTCCAAGGAGGCCAGCAGGAGGGCTCCACAGCTTGACACCAGTGCAGGGCGGGGGAGGGGCCTGCAGAGCAAGGAGGACCAGAAGGGTCACCACCCTGCCCCGGTGTACCCCGTCCTCTGAGAGGCCCTGGGAAGCCCCAGATCACCTTCTTCATCCATGAAACAGCACTTCTTGGGCCCACTCCCAGGGTGGCAGTGAGGGGCCAGGAGGCACCAGGGGAGAAATCTTAAGGGTGCGTTACACAGCCAAACAGCAAGTGGCACTGTTCCTGCTGCTGTCAGATCAGCTACCAGTGTGAAGCCTCCAAGACACCCAAGGGGAGAGAGAAAGACTCCTGATTTCTAAACACGGGAATTCACCTCTCCAAGTCTCAGTCACCTCATCTGTAATACGGGAGGATCCTGGGCTCTGTATGGATTGGGTGAGATAGTGCCCAACTGGCATGGAGATGCCTTTATCTTTATTTAAAAAAAAATTTTTGGCCACGTGTGAAATCTTAGTTCCCTAACCAGGGATCGAAGACTGGTTGGGGAACCAGTCTGCAGCAGGAGCACGAACACTTAACCACTGGGCCCCAGGGAAGTCCAGAGATGTCTTTACATGGTAGCTGCCTGCACCTTTATAAGGTGTCAAGGCCAGCCCCACGAGCTGGGTCATTGTGTAAGGCCGCCGCCCCTGCCAGGGCTCCCTCTCTAACTCTGAGGACACAGGAGGCTGTTGTACTGCCGCTGTTAGGGATGGCATCTGTTGACTTGCGGGTGCTAAGCCTAGGAACTTGGACAAACTGAATCATGCAGACAAGGTCTTGGCACCCAAAGAGCTGCGTTGGAAAAAACACACTTGCAAAAGAAGACAGAATGAACTCACTCAACAGCTATGGGAAAGACTTGGAACCTTGAAGAGAGTTGTCAAGCCGGGTCCTGTTTACCAGAAGGCGAAGGGGGATGTTGAGTGACCAGGAGCTTAGCTCTCAATCCAGGCCAGTGTTGTCTGCCAAGGGTTAACCTTGAACCCTGGAGCCAAGCAGGTGGGGCCTGGCTCTGCAGAGAAACCAGATGGAGGGAGCGGGGCAGCTGCTAGATCCCTGCCTTGTGAGAGTGTCAGCACCCAGGGAGCAGGGAGCAGCCAGCTTGCGGAGGCAGAGGGCTGGCGCCAGGCTGCTTGGGTTCTAACTCCAGCTCTGTGGCCTACTGGCTGACCTTGGGCAGGAGACTTAAGCCTGGGAACTGGCAGCGGGGCCTCAGCTCCTAGCTGTAAAATGGAGACGATAGTAGCACCCACCATCTGGGCTTGTGGTGAGGATCTCAGATCAAGCCAGTTCAGCATTTAACACAGTCTGTACCCAGAATGGGAGCAGCTGTCATTACTGTTATTTAGGGGAAGGCTGGCAGCATGCCTTCCCCCTGCCTGTCCCCTCCCTCTGACTTGGGTCACATCTTTACACAGGCCTGGACTGGATCACATCACAGAGGCACAGAGCCTAGGAAACCCTCTGGCCCTACCCTTGCCTCATGCAAGAGTCTCATCTGCAACTTGCCCAAACTCTCCTTACATGCCTCTACTAACGGGGAGCTCAGTACTCCATAAGACAGCCCATCCCACATTCAAACAGCTCTGATCACAGGTTCTCCAGGTGGATCTAAAATCTCCTCCCTTTCAAACTGTCCCTTAGTGGGAGTGATTTTTTTTCTTTTTTGCCAGGGACTTTCCAGTGTCTGGAAACTACTCGTCTCACAAATGCCAGGAGCCCTCTGGGCAGGACCTCAGTCATTCCTTCAGGAAGTCTCCCCTGAACCTCATCCTGAACATCTCATGCAGAACAGCACAGCCACTCCCCACAGGGACACATGAATCTTCTCCAGTGCTGGGTTTGTGAGGCAAAAAAGTCTTGGATGTGTCCAGAACCTGACATTAATAATAATTCAGTTCACTTGCTTCATTCAATTCTTAATCCCTATGAGGCATATACTACCTATCCCCACACACCAAGTTTTAAACAATAGTGATATACACATAACAACACATCTTAGCCGTTTCTAACTGTCCATGTCAGTGGCATTAAGTACATTTACTTTGTTGTGCAACCATCACCACCATCTGCCTCTAGAAGTTTTTCATCTTCCAAAACTGAAACTCTAAACCCACTGAACGATAATTTCCCCATTCCTTCCTTCCCCCGGCTCCTGGCAACCACTATTCTACTTACTGCTTCTACGCATTTGACTCCTCTTAGTTACCTCCCATATGTGCAATCATACAGAATCTGTCTTTCTTTGTCTAGCTTATTTTGCTTAATATCCTCAAGGTTCATCCACGTCATGGCATGCTCCAAATTCCCTTCCTTGAAGGGAAGATTGAGGAGGCCTGTGGGTGATAAAGCTTGGATGTGGTGAGAGAATCCTGAGCCAGAACGTGGGCATTTTCATGCTACGAGAGACGAGAGGCACCCAGCAAGCGTGACGAGCAGGGCCTGGCCTTTCTGAGCAGCTGGCCACAGTAGCGAGTCCACATGTCTTTGGCCTTTTAAACTCGTCGTCCTGACCTCAACCTTGCTCACTGTAGCTACATCCCCACTCCTCCACCTCTGCACCCACTTAAGATGGCCCCAAACGGGAAGTCCTGGCTGGTTCTCCAGGCGTGGCTATCGAGCCTTCCTAGCTGAGATGCGCAGACAGCACTCTCTCGGCAGCCGCTGGGAAGCTCTGGAGTGCATTCCCAGGATGCACTACCCCTCAGTTGGGGGACACGGCTGTCAGACAAAAGTGTGCGGGGTAGTCAGAGCCCAGGAGCTCCAGGATTCTCACAGACTTAGAGGCCGCCGTTCTCAGACTGCCGTGGAGCCTCTCTGGGTCACATGGACAGGCTGTCCACTTCGGACAGGATGCCTCTTCCTCCCAAGACCGAGGCTGGGTCCTGGACAGCTACCTTGGGCAGACAGTGTTGCAGGGGTGGGGGGATGTGGCCTCCAGAGACACTTTGCAGACCCCCAGAAGGAAGGAGCTGGAAGAAACCTGAGTGCCTTAACTCTCACTGGAGGCCGGAGAGAAGACCCTGGCTCTGAGGATGGCAGAGCTGGACCAGAGCCCCAGAGCCCCGGGCCCCGACTCGCAAGCCAGGCTCCCCCACGCCAGCTTAGCTTGTCCTCCTTCCTCCCCATCTCTGCCTCACAGATTATTCTTCCCTTTCAAGCGGGGTATCTTGCAGTGCCCAGGCAGCTGCTGTCTCCTCTGTCCCTTGGGATGGGCTGTACACCTGTACCAAGAGCAGGGAGCCTGTGTTATACATCTCTCCTGAGCATCCAGCACCATGAATGATGAGTGTTTGTTGACTGACAATGAACATGAGTCTTCTGCCTATCTTTTATGTCTAATTCTGGTACTTTCCCAAAGGCTCTGGAACATGGGCTTGACCTTCCATAGTAATGGGCCACTAAGTGCCAGCTGCTTGAGTTCTATAATTTCATGTAATTCTATAGCGCAGGTATTAACATTCCCATTTTACAGATGAGGAGACTGACACTCAGAGGAGTCCATTGACCGGGAATTGGTATGGCCAGGATTAGAACCCAGCCTGGGAGCATTTCTCTGTGCCTCGATGTGGCCTCCCAGGGATCTACCAGGGTGGAGGACAAAGGTGGGTTGACAGGCTTTGGAGGAGACCTCCACTCTGTCCAGTGATCCCTGAGACCTGCCCTCTGAGAAAGGTGGCTAAGAGATGGGACTGGTGGCATTCAGATCTGATGGCTGGTGGCTTAGAGTCTGAGTGACCTTCAGAAAGAGGCTGATTTGAACTGCTGGTTCCCCAGTGCCCAGTTCACCAGCCTTAGCACAGATTGGGGCAAAGTTAAACAAACAAAAAACATCTCTAACAGGAGGCTGAATTAGAAGGGGGTAAGAGGTCAAAAAGATGCCCCTGAGGTGACTGTCTCAATTCTGCCTTGCATCTAAAATGGCCCAGAGGAAGCCCCAGGTTTGAAAGAGCCTTCCAGGGTGCTTATTACGCACCAACACTGTTTTACAAATACTCTCTCTGCCTATCCTGTACCGCTAAGGAGTTTTAAAGTCTGTATTCTACATGCGAACTAATTGAAGTTATTAGGTAAGGATTCAAGGTCCGGCGGCTATTCATATAAGCCCAGGCTCTCCTGCCTTCAAAGGCCAAGTCTTAACCACTGTACTAAACTGCCTCCAGCCCACTTCCTGAAAAATTTAGAGAAAACAAGTTCCCCACCCACTCCCTCATGCCATCACGGTCCTGAAAATCTTATGAATGAGCTGACCCCATGTGTAACATGAGCTGAGCTACAAAAATGTTCTTGCCCTTTATCCCAAGTATTTATTCTGGATGGAGAATAAAATCCAAGGAGAGATTAAAAGAAAAAAAAATCTAAAAGAAGTTATTTCCACAGAGTTGTCCATAAAAGTCAAATTATTAATCACGAAACACCTGGAAGCAATCTAAATTCACAACTAAGGGACAAAAGATGCATATCCTGGCGGCCGCCGCACAGATGTAAAAATCAGTTAGTTGGTTTCAATGCAAAGTGCAAAAGCAGAACATTTCATTTTAATTTCAGAATACTGTTGCAACAAAACCATCTGAAGGAAGAAGGCTAACTTATGCCATTTTATTTTTTCCTTTCCTTTAGAGAATTTTAAGTCAATTTCTGATAAGGTAATTCATGTACATAACTCATGCACACAGTAATACATTAAGATCTAAAAACCAAAGCAATATCCGGTGGAAGAGCCCTCAGTAACCCATGACAACCATTTAAGAATGTGGGTTTGTTGATTTACAAAACTCAGAAGGGAATGCGAAGAGAAGTAACTTGCTTTATAGCTATTTGGATCTGCTTTTTTCCTGCAAAGCTGATGAAAGCAAAGGTTTAAAAAAGAAATGCAGAGCAGAGAATTCACACCATTTTTCTAAGACGTAACTCAGAGCTTCTTGCTGGGACTATTTTTCAAGTCTAGCTCAAATCCCTCTTGCTGTGATCTGTGAAGGAAGCAGCTAAGTTGGGTTTTGGACAAGTCAGGCAAAGAAAACCACGTGAGAGAAAATCAACCACTTTCTTACCTGTTCAAGTACCAAGATACAGTCTTCTAGGGCTTCGCTGGCAGCTTTAAGGGGCTTCAGGGCTTGGAACAGGTACCAAGGGCAGGGGGCAGTGGGTGCCAGGTGGGAAAGGCTGTGGCTTCCCCCGGCCCACAGTCCAGGCTTCCCGACTGATGGGAAGGGCGGGGAAAGCAGGCCACTGCAACTGATTCAGAAACTGGAGCCAGCAAGGGCGGGGCAGGGCCACGTGGCCCCAGCCTGCCTCGGAGAGTGGAGTAGGAGGGGGCCACAAGCCCAGAGGATCAGCCAGGAACTCTTCTGACCAAGTGCGCCAGGCAAGTTAACGGTGGAAGTCCCCAGACCAAGTCTTGGCTCCTAGGCAGGATGGGCTGTTTTAGGGGGCTATGCCAGTTCCTCTCCATAGCACGTTTATTCCGACAAGAACCCTTCCACAAAACTTAACAAAACCGTTGTGATGTAGTACTGTCTGGACTGCACGTGTACACAGGGGAACAAACATCAGAGGAAGAAAAGGCCTTTGATAAATATCATCAGTGTTGAGGACCAATCAATACCTAGCCTACAGATGGAGACGTAAGCCCAGAGAGAGGAAGTATCTAAACCAAGATCACACAGCCAGAGGGCTTCCTTCTTTCCATGACTCCAGGCCTGTCCTGGTGTAATGCGTGGTGTGGCACAGCGTCTGTGGGAGTTCCTGGTGACACGATCTCCAAGGACAAGGAGCACTCTCACGTTGCCTGCGTCAGAATGCGAGCTGAGAACGGTTCTGCCAGCAGTTCTGTGGCCGCCGAAGGGGGAGCTCCATCTCTACCTAGTTTTCAGAGCAAGGTCTCATGTACTTAGACCATATTTGGAGTGCTTAGGGGTGGGCCAGTTCCCCAAGGGAGGCTTGCAGGCTCTTAGTTCCCCGGCCAGCATTGAACCCAGGGCATGGCAGTGAAAGCGCTAAGTCCTAGCCACTGAACTGCCTGGAATTTCCCTCAAGGAATCCTTCAGCGTCTCTACCAGTGGACAAGTAGAGAGCAAGGGATCAAGGAAGGGCTGTGTTCAAAGCATCAAACTATCCAAGACAGTTTGCAGGTTTCCCTGATGCAAGCACAGGATCCTTCACTAAGAAGTCCCTTATTTAACATTTAGGATTCCACAGCACCTGGGTTGGGAAATGCTGGCCTAGATATTAGCATGTCTTATTCTGAATGTTAATGCTTGGCACAAGTACTTGTTCAAGAAATTTCTCAAGAAATGTTTTCTCAATTGGACTGACAAAACCGGATTCCTGGTTTGGTCCTGGACTTCCAGTAAGACAATAATGCCTGCATTTGGAATGTACTGGGTTGGCCAAGAGCTCGTTAGGATTCTTCCATGTTACAGAAAAACCAGAACCAACTTTTTGGCCAACCCAAAACTATGGCTAACTCCCTGCTCCCATCTGCAAGACAGTGACGGCGCTGGTCACACCCTCAGCAAGGTCTTGCTGTATTTGTGCCCAGCTGAGTGGAGCAGTCGAGCAGCCCATGGAAGGACAGATGGGGTGGAGGTGATAGGCGAACAGCCGCAGAATGGGGCCCTGCAGAAGTCTGAACAAAACTCCTCTGTGCCCTCTCTGGGACCTCGTGGCTCAGAGGGATACCGCTTTCTTTCAAGGCATCACGTATAGGACTGCAGTTCAAGATAGGGGTGGCTCCAGGTCTCCCAAGGCTTTTGGACCCAGTGGCCAAACCTCCTCAGAAGCTCAGTGGAAAGTACTTTACTGTTACTATGATAACCCCTAGAGGTTGGTCTTTTTTTTTTTTACAGAAAGGAAGCTGAGGCCCAGCTTAGTGGAAAGTACTTTACTGTTACTATGATAACCCCTAGAGGTTGGTCTTTTTTTTTTTTACAGAAAGGAAGCTGAGGCCCAGCTTAGAGACTGGTCAAGCCAGGTCATGTGACTTCGCATCCAGTGTTCTGCTATGGACTTCACTCCCACTTTACACGTGGCAGATGGGATCTGGTTTCGGACTGACTTATGTGAAGTCCCTCTCTCCAGCTGCAGCGTCAGCTCCTTAAAGGCAAGAGACTCCTCAGTGGGCCGTGTTTAGAGTACTGCATGCACCCACCCCCAGGGACTCACAGTGAATGCTGCCCTTCTCTTCACCATCACATCACACTAGCTCACACACATTTTACTCATGACCCCAAATTATTAACTTTGAAAACTCTCTTGAAATGACCTAATCAAAAGCAGGTCTCATCCCCAGAGATTTTGCTTTCCAGAAAAGGGTAAATTCTGCTGGGTGGGCCTGTGGGATAAAATTTTGAGGACCAGACTCTAAAAGACAGAGGTGGGGAACTGAGGTGACTTTGACTCGGGGATCACAGCCAAACCTAACTGGGTACGGACTGAACTGCTGCATTTAGAGGGTGAGGTGGTGCTGACTCTTTAGCTTTGTCCTCTCAGGGAAACTTGGTGTTCTGATTTCTTTTGCTTCATTTTTAACAAGAAGCAATGTTCCCTCAGTCACCTGGAGGCCACCTAGTGATTTCCAGGTCTGATTATTACCAGATTGTGAAACAGAGAGATGCCCAGTCATCTCTAGCAGACTAATTTGGGGCAGAACAGATACTGCCACTGCAACTGAGCTAAAATCTTTGCCTGTCTCTGATTTCCCCAGAAGTCCCAAGGCTGTGACTGTTTTATGAGAGGAAACTAGTGACATGGGCCTTAGGCTTGCTGGCAGGTTCACCTCACCACCAGACTCAGAGGGACAGAAACTACTGTTACGAGGACTCCTGGGTGCAGTAGAGCAGACATTCGAGGAGCTGGCACACAGTACGTGCTCAGGCAACACTGGAGGAATAAATGAATGCAGCACCATCTTCCAGTGGATTAGGCATGTCTCTTGATGTTGACTTCCAAAGCCTCTATAGAAACAGCTCTTGGTTATGTTGACGCAGAGTGGTGAAGGGGATTTTCCTGAGAGCTGTGGAGTCCACATCCACTGACTTCAGTTCAGACTTCATACAAGGTCCATATAGTGGGTTATCAGATCCCCAAATATAAATCAGCCGCTGACAACAGAGGTGTTGAGTCCTACCTACATATACCAGTCATCTGTATCCCTACATTCTTTTTTTGAACATTTCACTTCAGCACCAGAGCTCTGTATATGGCCCTTAAACATATTTTAAGGGTACAATAAACTTAAAATGTTCACATAAAATATTAATATGCAAATGAGCAAGTGGATGATTCACACAAACCCATGCCATTTCTATTTTGAATAGAAACAGAATTTAGGAATTAAAAAAAAAAAAAAGGCTGAAAGCCAGGTTGATTCATCTGCAGAATTCTCCAAACGTTTCTGGCTTCCCACCAACAACCTCAAGAGGGGCTGCAGTCGTGGGAGCAGCATGGGTTCTAGAGATGAGAGCTCTCCCTATGAGTAGGTGAACTTCAAGAGCCTTTTCCAGTCCCAGCAGCTGTCTTGCTAGCAATACATTAAAAAAAAAATAAAAAGATAAAAGCTGACATTCCACCCACAGTCCAACGTGAACCCCCTCCCCCCCAAGGAATGCTATTCCTAGCAAAAGATCTTCCAAATGAAACAACATCTGTGGAACCTCTACTCATGAGGTCAGGGAAACGCTGCGGCAGTTAAAATTTTTTGAGTCCTTTTTTCAGACCCAAGTAGCACAGACTTAAAGGCAGCAGAATAAGAGCAATCCTAATAACCAAGGGCAAATGCCTTGGTGGGGTGACATTCCTTCTGTTCCATGGCAGCCTCTAATGTGTGTTCTGCACAACAGCAGAGTTCTCCATTTACCGGGTTACACAACTAAACCAAAGGAGTTGATGTGGTCCCCTTAACACAGATGGAGTTTGCAATGTAGCCTCATCCAGTCACTAAATTTTACTAAAAACTTTCTGTAGGTCCTACAGCAGAAACTCTGAACTAGACAAGACTGGTCTCAACATATTCAAGCCTAATTCTTTGTGTCTGTGATCCTAAAATTCCATTTGTCAGAGTCCTGTTTTGCAAAGAACGAGCAAACTCATCGCCATGCAGAGGAAGCTCAACGGTGACAACTCCTGGATACAACACCTAAAAACTCAAGCAACAAGATAAGAAAATTTTCAATTAGACCATCATACAGCAAAAGAAACAAAGTAAAAGACATCCTATGGAATGGGGGAAATTATTTGCAAGCCAGGTATCTGATAAAGGGTTAACATCCAAAAACGTAAAGAGCTCATAGAACTCAACAGCAAAAACACAAAAAATCCAATTAAAAAATGGGCAAAGGACCTGAACAGGCTTTTTTCTTTAAAAGATACATGAATGGCCAACAGGTACGTGAAAAGATGCTCAACAAAACTAGTCATTAGAAAAATGCAAATCAAACCACAATATGCTAAATCAGTGCTCACCTGTTAGAACCAGCATGAAGAAAACAAGCGATAAATGGTGCTGAGGATGTGAGGAAAAGGGGGCCCTCGTGCACTGTGGGTGGGACTGTAAACTGGCACAGCCACTACAGTGGTGGTACAGCCACTGGTACAGTACAGACAACTCTCAAAACCTCGAAAATGCGGCGTGTGTGCATGTACAGTACATCATGCAGTCACAGAGGAGGAAAGCCTGCCATTCGCAGGACTGGATGAATCTTGAGGGCATCATGCTGAAGTGAAATAAGCCAGACACAAGATGACAGATTACCTTGTAACTTCACTTATATACAGAATCTAAAACACCAAATAACGAAACTTATAGAAAAAGATCAGATTTGTAAGGGGAAGCAGTGGAGGGGAGAACAGGGGGACAGGACACTATAACAAAGAGGTCAAAAGACAACTTCCAGTTAAAAGAGAAGTAAGTGCTAGGAATATAGTGTACAAATGGTGACTGAACACTGCTAGGTGATATATATTAAAGTTGGTAACAACAGATCCTAAGAATTCTCTTCAGAAAAAGTTCCTCATTTTGCCTTTTCAAGAGATGATGAATTAAGACTATATGTATCAAATCATTATGATGTACATCTTAAACTTAAATTCGATCAAAACTGGAGAAAAGAAAATCTTTCCAGCTGTGAGAATTCATGAAGAATCAAGCCCAGAGAAGGCCCCTCAGTTATGGAGCTGAAATGCTGTCTGTGCATCCTCCAAAGCTCTTGATCTCATTCAGCACCCATCTGAAAAAGGTGACAGAGACAGCGGGCGTGAGGCAGTGTAAGGGGAAGAGAACACCACCGTGATGCGTCAGGGGTGGGAAGGGAAGGGGATTCACACCCTCATTAACTCCTAAAGGAAAATGGAGCGCTTCACCATGCTGATCTAGGCCCACACAGTAAGAGCTCACATGTGGATCGGGAAGAACCTATAACGTGCTGGGTGGACTGCTGGGTGTTTGAGGCATATGCCCGCATTTTACTGACATCAAACTGTTTATCTCCACGTTAAGCATGAGAAGTCAACGGCCTGACCAAAATCATGGGTCTAATCAGAGGCAGAGACTTGACGGAACTCAGGCCTGTGAGTGGCCTAAGGAATGATTTTCATGATTAGGAAATTTGGGGAAAAAAATAAACATAAGCTTTTACTCCCAAGACAGAGTCACCGACGTGTTGCTTAGTGCTGTAGTTCAGAGGAACTAAGATGCTGGACTACGTTCTTCGGGACTCCCGGGCAGCACATACTGCATCTTGCCTTCTTTCTATGGCGGGGGAGCCAAGCCTCCAAATTGTCAAACGACTTGCCCAAGCTCACTTGGCAGTTATTCGAACCAGAGCGAACATGTTGCCTGATTACTTCACATGTGTAGGCTTCTCTCCCCTAGGAGAATGTCAAGTCCAGCTGAGCAAGCCCTGAGGATTTCTCGTGCTTAGCACATTAGCTCATAATCTGTCATCATCTATAACATTTCCCAGTACACACCCATATTTCTCTGACAATTCCATTGAGCGTGTACCATCTTCCCTGGGAACACAAGAGAGCCTTGTAATACGTGGAAGCACAGGATGATCCAATGTGAAAGTCACCCTCGCCTGGCCTATGGGCAGCTCTCAATAATCACATGACCATGTACATTCCCAATTGGATAAGATCTAAAATTAAGGTTCAGTTATCATATGCTATAAAAGCAGAAGCGCTTCAAATGGCCTAATCCCAAATTTCCCTCCCCACTGTTTCCATGAATGAGGCTCCCTTGCTAAATAACCCTCCACGTCAAAGGACCGGGCACAGTTCCTGCTCACCTCTGGGGAGCAGTCTGTGGGTTTATTCCAACAAGCCAATCACAACTTCCCAAAGGAACCAGGAATTACCCTTTCCTGATATTCCAAAGCCTCCCAAAGCCCCCCATTGTTTACCAGGTTCCTAAGTGCAATCCCCCTGTTGTCTCGCATAGCCTGCAGCGTCCCTAAGAATACGTGGTTTCTCCCTCCCCTGGGCTGGACCAATAAACCGCTGTCTACATGGTCAGAACAACAAGTAAAAGTAAATGTCGCTCAGTCGTGTCTGACTTTGTGACCCCATGGACTGTAGCCTACCTGGTTCCTCCGTCCATGGGATTTTCCAGGCAAGAATACTGGAGAGGGTTACCATTTCCTTCTCCAGGAGATCTTCCCAACCCAGGGATCGAACCCAGGTCTCCTGTGTTGTAGGCAGACGCTTTACTGTCTGAGCCACCAGGGAAGTCAGAACAAAAGGGTGGTAATTCCTGATCCTATCATTGTTAACTTAGTGTAGCCAGTTAACAATGATAGTTTCAGGTGAAGAGCAAAGGGAATTACCACCCCCGGAACAACAAGAGTGGGAATTCCTGATTCTATCGTTTCCCTTTCCTTGGAACACTGTTCAGTGTTATGTGCCAGCCTGGATGGGAGGCGAGTTTGGAGGACAATGGAGACATAAATATGTATGGTTAAGTCCCTTTGCTATTCACCTGAAACTATCATTGTTAACTGGCTATGCCAATACAAAATAAGGGGTTTAAAGTTTGGGAGAAAAAAAAAATTTCCTTTCTTACATAACTGCCTACTATTGTAGGAAGAGAAGGAGAGAGGCTGCAAACAAGGAGCTATTGCTCAAACATCCATGCCGTTTCCCATACTACTGCACATCAGTGCCACTTAGTCTGACAGGAGACATGGAATGAGTGCGGGCCCTGGGGAAATGAGCCCTGGAATCAGGCTATGCAAATGTAATTCCAAAGTACGGTCTACTAAGCATACCCATGAGCTGTAAGTGAGAGTGAAGTGTCCGTTAGGGATTCAATACCTGGCAAAATGAGGTCTCTACTGACCAATCTCGTATCAAGCCATGACTGAAGAGATACACAGTTCCAGAGCTGGCATCAGGAACACTCTTGCACTGTGGAATGTCAGCTGTTGGAGGTCAAAGATTCTATCAAACCACATTCACTCCTGACGCTCATCCGTGTCTGCCAGATCTGTCCCATCGAAGTACTGAACACACACACACAGAAGCGTGTTACTCTGTGAAGCACTCGGAAAGAATGTGACTTGGGCCTCAGTGAAGTTAAGGGACTGCCTGGGATGTTAAGGCTTCCCACACAGCTTGACAGGGGCAAGGCTTGACAGCGGAATTCTTAAGTGTGAGCTGGAACATTTGAGTTTGGGTCACTTCCAGCCACAACTCCGCATCCTGAGGGCCTTCTGGAGCTATGTTGAAGACAGCCCCTCTCCAGCCCATTACCCATGTGCCTTTCTTTTAAAAGTGACTACATGTACTGACTTTATTCCCAAGGGCAGGTTCTTCTGTACTTACTGATCCTTCCCAGTAGACAGAGGGCAAATGATTATTTCAAGAACTGTGGAAGTAAAAGGAGCATCTACCAAGAGATGAGGCAGCTGGAATTCAGACCAAATCCTTCACTCTACGGCCTCAAAGCAGAAGGGAGGCAAAATGGAAGGCATCAGCCGCCCTTCCTCACTATCCAATGGGAAGAGGTATGGACAACAATATGATTATCATTCGAGTCCACGCTTCATCCGCAACGCAGCAAAGACTAGAGAAGTCCAAACAGCGGCACAGAGCAGGGAGGCCGAGGCCACAGGGCGGCAGAAGTCCAAGTTGGTCGGAAGCAGGATACTGTTTTCCAACTCAGGCTCCATCTTCCACCTAAATTCTCACCTCAGAAAAGACACACGGACACCAGCCACCTCAAAAGCTAGGTTTGTATTCCTGGTTAGGTTCCAAAGTGGCAGAACTCCAGAGCTGTACTATAACCAACCTGGTCCCCACCTCAGCTAAGCCCCACAAAGACAACATCATACAAAACTGTATTTACAGGTAAACCAGTTAAAAATTAAAGGTGTGTACAAAAGTAGGCAGGATAGCCAAAATTATCAATGCAAGAAAGCTTTGGGAAAAGGGACACTGTATTCCACACCAGAACCTGGGGGCAATGGATTATGTACCAGGCAAGGAGAAGTGTAGCAAATCTCAGTGCCAATTTTAGGGGAAATCTGTCACTCCAGGAAAAGAGTGGATGGGAAGAGCTAAGAGCTTTAACATTACAAAGTATTAATTATCACCACCCTTCTGTCACAGACATTCACAGCCACGTGGTGAGGGAAATAAAGTCTCTGATAAGCCCCACAGGAAAAGGAGGAGCTCAGAAGGCATAGCGAGTCCGGATATCCTCAAGCTTCTTGGACACCTCAGGTGGGGTTCGGTCCAGTTCTTCAGAGACATTCTTTTGTTTGTTGGGCTCCATGGAGTTGAACTGTTCACAGAGATCTCCATCAATCACATTCTGAGACATGGAAAGACGAGAGAGGAAGAAAAAGGTGAGATGCCCAAAGAAAATGGCATGTGCAAAAGCAACTCCCAGGAAAGGTCTTCCTCCCTCAGACATCTGAACTCCAGTTACAGAGCCAGGAACACTATTCACAACTGACTGGGCAAAACTGGGTGGAAGCTCTTCTCTGGCTGTGCTCTGTCCTGAGGGAAGAGGTCTCTGAATATCACTAACTATTCCTCCCCCATTACTGCCTCCATAAATCCATCCCCTCAATGCTCCTTTATTAAAGACTCTGCCGATTTTTAAGGGTGGGAGGCCCAAAGACAAGACTGATTAAATGGGCTGAGAACCCCCTTTCCAAGCCGAGTTTCCAAGAGAGCCCTACCTTAACAGGGAAATAGTAGGAGCGAAAGCTGAGGTGGTCTCGCCCACAGAGAGGGGGGTGCTCGGACCGGAGGTGCATTTCCACATGCTGGAAGAAGTCATGGTCCTGGTGGAAAAAACAAAAGAAAAAGGATTTCAACCACTAGTCCACGGTTTCCAAAAGCACAGTGAACAGACGGGCCACTGGTTTTTAACACCCAAGCAGATGTGAAGTAACTGTTCCTCATGACCACAGGTTTCCTACTACATCAAGACAGCTAAAACCTAAAGGAAAACCCCTTTGTATTTGCAGAATATGAGAGTAAACACCACATGCAAAGATTGGTTTGTGAAGTCAGATTCCTAATCCCATCTTCCTTGGCTACAACCACATAAACCAAATTTAGCCAATCCCAGAGCTGACCCTAGGAAGCATTAAGTACCCAGTCCACACCACCCCATCTGGTGTGGCTCTGGGGCTTCAACCCCTGACTACCCTACAGTCACATCAGAAAACGGAAGCAAACCCTGGCATGGTATAAACATCAATGGCTTTCCCCAAGGGAAAAAGTCAAGATTCCTTTCTCCCAGATACTCCTGTTAACTTACAAAACTTCCACAACACTCCTAGCTGCATATGGACACAAACTGGACTGCCCTCTTAGGCCGATGTAACACTAAGGAACAACCCGAGGAATGAAAAGCCAGAGGAGTGTGGAAGATGTTACCTCATGGGATGTGAATGGGACAAGGATGCCAATGCCTCCTGACAAGGTGGTGTAGACAAGCGATTCTGAGCCTCCAGGGATCAGTGTGGTCTTCTGTAAGGAAAGCACTGTCTCGCCCACGTGATAGTTCATTATCACTTCTGCCTGCAAGTCAAAACCAGACCAGTCACTATGTCTGCCCTCAGGAGACTGTTCTAGATTCCCAAGAGCAAACGGCACTTCCAAAGGGCAGATTTCACCACCTTCATAAATTATTAAAATTTAAACATACTTTGACGGAGAACACCCCACTCCAGTACTCTTGCCTGGAAAATCCCATGGATGGAAGAGCCTGGTGGGCTGCCATCTATGGGGTCGCACAGAGTCGGACACGACTGAAGCGACTCAGCAGCAGTAGCAGCAGCAAACATACTTTGAAATGTTCTTAGCATAGAGTTTAATACCTTCACAAACATGCTGAAGGTAGAGAATTTCTGATTTATAACTGAAAAACATTTTTGTTAAATATCAAGTTTGCAAAAAAGGAAGAAACAAGGAAAGTTTAAAAAACTGCAATCTATAGGCTTGCCTTCTAAAGTAAAACGGATCTTCTTTAAAGTTCAGAGCTACAAAAGAAAATATCTACAGAAGAGGAAAGCCCAGGACATACTGCAGAGAAAAGCTGGTTACTATCCTGAGTGAACCTGTGTAACCATCCTTTCCAAGGAACCCACTATACACCGAAAAAGTTTACAATGCTAAAATGTCTCAGAAAAATTTGTTCTATCATAAAAACGGGATAGTAACTTGGTTATCTTGTGTCAAAGCCACCATGCACACAGTCATGTGCACTGTGGATGAAACACTAAAGAAATGCGTCCTTGGTGAAGGTCCTGACGAATGGACTGTGCAGGCTGATGCCCTTCCTGGGGGCCGCTTCTGCAAGCCTACCTTCTGAGAGGCTCCGTTGAGCAAGCCCCGGTCCCACAGGGCTTTGTTTCCAGTGGGATCCTCGTCCACTTCATCATTGGTATTGGGTGGGAGCCGCACCTAAAATGAAGAGACACAAATCACAGAGCTGGGCTCTGCACTTACTAACCTTGGTCACCAAGCAGCACGTCTGCCCCAGGGTCCCTGCAAGCGAACCTTGGGGCACTGCATTTGGCAGACCTGAGCCAGCACCTGTTCTGGTGTCCAATGAGGGAGAAACTCAAGAGCTAGTCAAGAAAATCCAGACTGGGCTTTAAAAGATAAGCCAAGGGTGAGGAGAGAAGCCTAAGAGGGAGAAGACAATATGTATATCATTGTGATTTGTTTGTATGGCAGAAACCAACTCAACACTGTAAAGCACTCTTCTTCCAATTAAAAAATAAAATACAAGGATAACCCCAAATTCTGGCAAAGAGTGAGCATATTAGTCCTCGGCTCAAACTAAATCTATCATTATTAAGTCGTTTGGCATGGGGAAGAAGGCGGTGAACAGCAGGATGGGGGCCGAGGAAGCTAAATGAGTTTTACACCCATTTTTGCTTTCCAAGTTAGATTACAGTATTACCACAAATTGGGCCATTTTTTTCATACATCACTATAACCCAAGTAAACATCAACTTACCACACAAATGTTGCCAAACTTGTCTGCCCCGGCCACAGTATCATAGTCGAGGAGACTAGCTGTGGTCACCCATCGGGGGTAGGTATCATCAGCAAAGATGATGAGCTGGTTCTCGTTACGCTTGTAGCGAACCCAGATGAAACTTTCTTGGACATCAGATACAATCACCCTGTGTCCAATTGTCTGGATCCCAGAGATGTAGTTGGCGATATGCTGGGAAACACAAGGACAGCAAGGTATAACCATGGGGTGCAGAATCAACAGGGAAAGTCCAGGTTAGCCTGACTGTAGCATACACAGGGTCTAAAGAATGGCACACACCAAAGAATAGCCATCAGCAAGGAATTCCTAGAAGGTGGGGAAAAGAGCTAACTGGTTTTAACGTGGTGGGAAAATATGCTTGTCAGTTAAACTCCTTACAGACACAAGCAGGATAGAAATCTGGCTCTTGAAGTAAAGAAATCAACAAACCTACCTACGCTTCTCCTTCTCAAAAGCCTAACCGTCAGTCAGCCCAGGAAGACAAAGACGGTCCGGATAAAGACACGATTCCAACAGCTGCTGTCCACCACCCTGCCTGGGTCTCCTTCCTCACAAGCTGGATCTGGACCCTCCACCAGTGCAGTTACCTTGTTCTCACACTTGCGGAGTAACTTCTTCTTTCCGAGGTCATAGACTCGCAAAAGTTTTCCCACACCAATCAATACTCTCCCTTGAAACGGGGCAATAGCAGCAGGGACCTCTTCCACTGGAGTCTGTGAGAGGAAACAAGGTGATGCAGCTGTTTTCAACACATACAGCCACACTCCCTCAACCCCAAATGACTTTTACAGGCATCTGTGAGAAGACAAACAATGAGTGACCATCTTCTGCTCATCAGAGAAGATAAACCCACACATATAACCAACAGTCCCTAGGAAACCAGGTGTTCGGGTAAACAGATCAGAAACACTCCATTTCGGCAAGTGGATCAACGAGTGCCACAGGTGAGAAGAAGTCCCAGTACCTGATGAACACTGCCCCAGGGCCGATGCTAAGTGAGGTGGCACCATTAACTGAAAGTGAAGCCTTAGTGTCAGAGAAGTGACTGGGGCGTGTGGAGGGATGGGAGAGCGCTGCTGGAGGCAAGTCACACCTCGGCTGTAAAGGAGACACAGTGAGCTTAGCACAGAGGCGGCCCTGTGGAAGTGCTCTCTCCTACAGCGGCATGCTCCTTGTGGGAGGCCAAGGGCAGTCACGGCCATGCGCTGTCAGTGTGGGAGAGAGGCCAAGCGTTCCCTGAGGGAAAAGCGCACAGCCTGACCTTAATTCTGCAGAGCTGCTGAATTTTGGTCACCAATGGCTGCCTACTTAGTAAGACACGGAAATACAGGGCTCATTCATTATGCACCTGTTCCCCTTAGAAGGTGTTAGCACACAAGCCCAGCAGGGGGACCAGCAGGCAGTGGAGCTTCACCGGAGCATTTTCCATGTGCCCACGACTGATACAAAGCTGGTTAAGTCTAAAGGACTTAGGGCTTCTCAGCTAGCTCAGTGGTAAAGAGTCTGCCTGCCAATGTGGAAACACGGTCAATCTTTGGGTTGGAAAGATCCCCTGGAAAAGGAAATGACCACCTACCCCAGTATACCTGCCTGGAAAAACCCATGGACAGAGAAGCCTGGTGGGCTACACTCTGCGGGGTCGCAGGAGTTGGACACAACTTAGAGACTAAACCACAAGTAGGACTTAAGATCCAGGAAAGCCACTGTCTGGTTCCCACCTTGTGCAAAAACTCCAGTTTTTCCCCGTTGTTCACGAGCTTGTAGGTATAGACAAAGCCCCCAGCGACAGATCGGGGGTTCAGTATCAGGTCTTTGGCCACGCCCACCAGCACATACCAGTCATCGCCAGTGTTGGAGAACCTGCACACAGCCACGCTGCATTTTCAAAGAAAGAATCAGGAGTCAGGCATTAGGCACAGCCCAGAGAATTCCCATTCCAGTCTTTAAAACGCTGCATGGTCAGGGCCCCTTACCTAAAAGCGGCTTCATTCTGTTCCAGCTGGACAAGATCCAATGTGTTCCCCTGAATAGGATTCATCACTCGGATCACAGAGGCCCACTGCCCATTGCCGGCCTTAGGAGCCCCAAAAATGGACTCGGGGAGGTTTTCGTTGAGGAATGCTGCTGCCATCTCTGCGGCCAGCTCTCGCTCATCCTCCCCTGCTGCTTCTACCATTTCCTAAATCCAAAGAACCAAGGAAGAGTTGGTGCGTTCAGAGGCGGGTGCTGGGTGGGAAGTGGACAAGTGGACAAATAAGAACACCTCAAGGGGTGTTCACAATACACAAAGCAGCAAAGTCTGTCCCCCAAAATCATTATTCCCCAAAATGAAGATGAAAGGGAGAGGTGTACAAACAAGGGGAAGAGGAAAAGATCACTAAGGGGAACCGACAATCATCAGCCGTGGTGAAGGCTTGAGAAACATGAAGATGAGGACTGATTGCTTCCTCTCTCCTGGGCCAGATACAGTTTTACATAGTGGGGACTATTTGTTTCTTGCTGGGAAATAACTTCTGGAAGGAGATGGTGTTGTGAGGAATACAAAAGCTGTCTTCTTTGGGCCCAAATCCAGAAAGATATAACATAAGCTATTTTGGAAGTTCCAGGACAGAAGAACTGTTCCAGAGAGGTAGCTCAATACTGAATAAATCCAGCTTAATGTTTTAGTCCTAAGTCACAAGAAAGCCCCTAAAACACAAAGGACTGTGGCAAAGGGCTCTGTTTGAAGGACCTGAAAAGACTCTGGATCTTTAAATAGAACATTAGACATCAATTACACAGACGCTTAAACACGATTTCACAAGACTGCCTTTTTACTGAACTCTGAAGGTTAACTGCATTACCTCTGCCATCTGCTGCTTCCTCTGAGCTTTAGTGGCCTCAGTGTAGGCATTGTGGTCAGTCTCGATGATGATAAGGTTGTTACTTTCAGGGTGGATGACGAATTTCCTGGGTGTGTACTGCAGTGGAAAGGCTACTTGATTGAAGACAGCACCCAGCTTTTCCAATGCCAAAATCCTATGGCAAAAGGCAAGGAGTTAATAGGTCACCCACCCAGGACCAAGAAACTGGTGTTAAAAGGGTCAGTAAGCAGTCACAGCCCTAATATCAGCATTGGGGAACATGACACAATACCCTTCTCATCTAGAAGATTGTGCACAGGAGACAGAAGATCTGGGAAGGGCCTTTACTTCAGCAACAGCCATCACTGCTCACAGTGATTCTGGTTTCCCCCAGTAAAATTTCCATTAGAACCCTCAAAGATTTGTTTTATGCCTCCAATGATAAAGCGACAGTGAAAAGTTAAAATCTCTTCTTGCACTGCAGTTACCCGAACATATGTGATGTTTGTGTGACAGTGTTCCATAGAATAAAGTGAATGTCATCCTGAACGAAAATCACCTAGGCTTTAGGAAACCCACACAATGCAGAAAGACATGGCAACTATGAGATCTACAACCTTTGTCAAGCAGAAAGAAATGTTCATAAGTCAAATTATGTGCAAAACAAGCAGAACCCAGATGCTCTTAAAAATACAGACTCTTCAAAGTGCTGAAAGAAAAAACAGCTAATTAAGAATCATTCAAAAACAGTACATTACAAAAACCAGAACATTTTCTAAAAGACGACGATTAACAACATTCCAGAGCTTATCTGGTGGGTCAGTGGTAAAGAACCCACCTACCAATGCAGAAGACATGGGTTTGAACCCTGTGGTCAGGAAGACTCCCTGGAGAAGGAAATGACAACCCACTCTAGTATTCTGCCTGGGAAATCCCATGGACAGGAGTCTGGGAGGCTATAGTCCATGGGGTCACAAAAGAGTTGGACATGACTTAGCAACTAAACAACATTCCACTCCCATAAATACCCAAAATACTATGAGGGGGTAATGAGCAAGGTTCATTTCTTTGAAGACATAAATCAAATACTTTACCAAATTCAGACTTAAATTGAAGAAAGTGCGGAAAACCACTAGACCATTCAGCTATGACCTCAATCAAATCCCTTATGATTATACAGTGGAAGTGAGAAATAGATTTAAGAGACTAGATCTGATAGACAGAGTGCCTGATGAACTATGGAAGAAGGTTCGTGACACTATAGAGGAGGCAGGGATCAACACTATCCCCAAGAAAAACAAATGCAAAAAAGCAAAATGGCTGTCTGAGGAGGCTTTGCAAATAGCTGTGAAAAGAAGAGAAGCAAAACGCAAAGGAGAAAAGGATAGATATACCCATCTGGATGCAGAGTTCCAAGGAAAGATATACCCATTTGAATGCAGAGTTCCAAAGAATAGCAAGGAGAGATAAGAAAGCCTTCCTCAGTGATCAGGGCAAAGAAATAGAGGAAAACAACAGAATAGGAAAGACTAGAGATCTCTTCAAGAAAATTAGAGATACCAAGGGAACATTTCGTGCAAAGATGGGCTCGATAAAGGACATAAATAGTATGGACCTAACAGAAGCAGAAGATATTAAGAAGAGGTGGCAAGAATACACAGAAGAACTGTACAAAAAAGATCTTCACGACCCAGATGATCACACTAGAGCCAGACATCTTGGAATGTGAAGTCAAGCAGGCCTTAGAAAGCATCACTACGAACAAAGCTAGTGGAGGTGATGGAATTCCAGCTCAGCTATTTCAAATCCTGAAAGATGATGCTGTGAAAGTGCTGCACTCACTATGTCAGCAAATTTGGAAAATTCAGCAGTGGCCACAGGACTGGAAAAGGTCAGTTTTCCTTCCAATCCCAAAGAAAGGCAATGCCAAAGAATGCTCAAACTACCACACAATTGCACTCATCTCACACCCTAGTAAAGTAATGCTCAAAATTCTCCAAGCCAGGCTTCAGTAATACGTGAACTGTGAATTTCCAGATGTTCAACAAACTGGTTTTAGAAAAGGCAGAGGAACCAGAGATCAAATTGCCAACATTCGCTGGATCACCACAAAAGCAAGAGAGTTCCAGAAAAACATCCATTTCTGCTTTATTGACTATACCAAAGCCTTTGACTGTGTGAATCACAATACACTGTGGAAAATTCTGAAGGAGATGGGAATACCAGACCACCTGACCTGCCTCTTGAGAAACCTATATGCAGGTCAGGAAGCAACAGTTAGACCTGGACATGGAACAGACTGGTTCCAAATAGGAAAAAGAGTATGTCAAGGCTGTATATTGTCACCCTGCTTATTTAACTTCTATGCAAAGTACATCATGAGAAACACTGGGCTGGAGGAAGCACAAGCTGGAATCAAGATTGCTAGGAGAAAATATCAATAACCTCAGATATGCAGATGACACCACCCTTATGGCAGAAAGTGAAGAAGAATTAAAGAGCCTCTTGATGAAAGTGAAAGAGGAGAGTGAAAGAGTTGGCTTAAAGCTCAACATTCAGAAAACAAAGATCATGGCATCTGGTCCCATCACTTCACGGCAAATAGATGGGGAAACAGTGGTTGATTTTGGGGGGCTCCCAAATCACTACAGATGGTGACTGCAGCCATGAAATTAAAAGACACTTATTCCTTGGAAGGAAAGTTATAATCAACCTAGACAGCGTATTAAAAAGCAGACATTACTTTGCCAACAAAGGTCCATCTAGTCAAAGCTATGGTTTTTCCAGTGGTCATGTATGGATGTGAGAATTGGACTATTAAGAAAGCTGAGCACCAAACAAATGATGCTTTTGAACTGTGATGTTGGAGAAGACTCTTGAGAGTCCCTTGGACTGGGAAGGAGATCCAACCAGTCCATCCTAAAGGAGATCAGTCCTGGGTGTTCACTGGAAGGACTGATGCTGAAGCTGAAACTCCAGTACTTTGGCCACCTGACACGAAGAGCTGACTCATTTGAAAAGACCCTGATGCTGGGAAAGATTGACGGCAAGAGGAGAAGGGGACGACAGAGGATGAGATGGTTGGATGGCATCACTGACTCAATGGACATGAGTTTGGGTAACCTCCGGTAGTTGGTGATGCACAGGGAGGCCTGACGTGCTCTGGTTCATGGGATTGCAAAGAGTCAGGCACGACTGAGCGACTGAATTGAACTGAACTTACCAACATGTGTGAGTTAAAAAAAAAAAAAAAATCAACTGCTAAACAGTAAAGACTGTCATTCTGCAAGAAAAAAAAAAAGAAAATATCTGCAAATCATGTTATCTCATAAGACAACTGTATACAGAATAACAGAACTCTTATAATTCAATAATAAAAAGACCAATATATATAATAATAATCCAATATACCTCACTGATGAAAATGTAAAATGGTGCAGCCACTTGGGAAAGCAGCATAGCAGTTTCTCAAAAAGTTAAGAGTTACTAGCAATTCCATTCTTGCAGATATACACCCAAGAAAAAAGAAAATACACAAACAGACCCTTGTACAGGAGTGTTCACAGCAGCATTATTGACAATAGTCAACGGTGGAAGTGAGTGGTTCTGAGAGTAAGTATGACGACCAGTGGTATTTAAACTGTGTTCCCAAGAATTCTGCTTACATGTTTCACATGCAAGACACACAGCACACAGCAGCCTTCCCTGATTTTGTTCTGGGGGGAAAATCTGCTGCTCTAAAAGAAAAAGTTTGAAAATCTACGGCACTGTCAAAATTGATAGGAATCCAGGAGATCGCACATGTCAATAAAACAACTAAAGAACCCATAGATGAGGCTAAGACTTAACAGGCAGAGATGTGTGTGAGAAGCATTCCAAGAACAAGTGCAGAGATAACAAACCAGGAAGGGACATATGGAAGTGTGCAGGGAGAACAATTCTGCTGGAGAAAAAGGTACCCAAAGATGCTGAAGCTTAAAAACAGAGAGAACCGTGAAGATGAAGTTCATGAAAGCTTCTGCAAACAAATCTGGGAGTTCACCTAACTAAGTAATAAGTGATTCATACACCAAGAGGCCAGAGTTCCATCGTAAACAACCAACAGTTGTAACTACAACATGTGAATGACACTGGTAAACCACATTAAAGAGTTAAAAAAGAAAACAAAACCAACCACCAAAATTTGACAAAGTCAAAACTGACTAGGTTATCTTCCATTTTGCAATACAGACAGTGCTCACCCCAATGTGATCAGTATAAATAATCTGTCAACCAGCAAAAGGTCTAAATTAATTTTGAGCTTAATATATAACACTGCAAATGCAAGACAGAGTGAGAAAAGACAATCAGTGACCCAACAACGCCTGCTATAACACTGATTCAACAGCATGGCCCTGGAAAACAAGAATCGTACATCTCAGAGAATGAACTACATTGCCAAATGGGAAAACACGGCCCCGAAGTCTTAAGAGAAGCTGAAACTCCACACGCCGAAACGTGGCTACCAGGTACTCAAATCCTGAGCCAATGAAGGTCTCAGTTACCAAGCACCAGTCCCAGGGCAGAGTCGGCTCTCTGCCAGCCTCCCACGGGGCTTCAGCGGTGGGCCCCTCACCTCAGGGTATTGGTGGAGATGGCCACAATGCCCTCAGGGCACTGCTCAGAGGCGAAGCCAGAGGCAAACTCCAGGGTCTCGTAAGACAGGGGCGTGAGATGGAAACGAGACTGGTAGGAATAGCTCAACCATGAGCGGCTTGACATGGCCAGCACCTGAGGAAAGAAAGACAGCTCCAATAAGCTGGGGAAAAGCCCAAACACACATGGTATACTAACCCAATTACCCTGTCCCCAGATTTCAGCGTGTGGAATATCCCAAGGAATTTTAGAAACCTAAAAGGCTACCTTAAGAAAAAGAGGTCTAGAGAAGAGTTAGTACAGCTTGCTATTTGCTAAAAGTGCTGGCTACTAGCCAGATGACACAGCAATCACTCAATCTCCGAGCCCCGGGCTCCATGTGTGTAAAGTGAGAATTCTAACACAGAGCTGGAGAGCTGCAAGGATTCAACTGCTGTAACAAGTTAAGAACCAGCAGGTCACTCAGCAACACCGATGTTCTTAACCACAAAGAACACAGTGTTTGCTGGCCTCTTTCACACTCCTTCTAGGCAGTGGTATCCTACTCGGGAGGTTTCCAGCTAATTCTCACTCCATTTGCTCAGCCGCAGGGCTGAAGGGATCACTATTCTAACTCACCTATAACCTGATCATGGCAGTGCCACGGAACCTCAGTTAAGAAGCTCTAGGTTAAAGGACTCAAGATTTCCTGCATGAAGGAACCGAATTAGGGTAAAGCTAATGTCCAACTAACTAACTACAACACTGGTGAATTACTGACAGCAAGATTTACACCACAGGGCTCAGCTGATGCCACTAATATCCACACACACATTCTGCCCCTTTCATTACTTACTGCCTCCTGGCCTTGCATCCGGACACGAAACAGTTTCACAGGACGGGACCCCAGGTACCTAGTGCGGGTGTCAGACAGGTCCCCAGTGACAGGGTCCAGGACAGTTCTCAGCAACACACCATTCTAATAAAAATGAGAGAGGTGGTTAAGGCCTACCCATAATGGAAGCTTCTTTAGCTACCCTATTTCAGTTGGAAGAAAATGACTGGGCGGTTTAAATATATAGTCATCAGCCAGCCATTCATTCATTTTCCTAAACCACTCACTCAAATAGTTACTGAGCATTTACTAAGTGAAAAGCAGTTTCCTTTTACCGTATATCCTTAAAATTTTTTACCCTTTATGTTAGACCCTTTACAATTTTAAGATACATGTACAGTTTAACATACCCATGCCTATTGTGGTCTCTAAATACCACTTCCCTTAAAAAAATAAAAGATTCCTGAGAGAAATGCCTTATTCCAGTCTGAAGCAAAAATGTTCTAGATGTGTGTGGAGTACTTTCTTGTGCTAGGAGGAAGCCCCCAAAGATAGTAGGCACCTGTTAAATGGACAAAGGAGGCAACTTCAGAAGGAAAATTCCCACTTTTCTATATTGTGGCAACTTAGCTTCTAAAAGAAAGACTGTGATAGTCTGATGTAAATATAAAAACCTGCAAATGTTATCTAAAATTAAAATAAAAAGCATTTCAGCAGTCTTCACTGGAGACTGCGATGGCACCAACCTCTTACTCTAAAAATAGTGAACAAAGGGGGAAAAGTGAAGTGTTTATCCAAGAACTCAGGTTTGAAGGCTGTGATGCAGCCCCCACAGCAGAGGCAGTAAACTGGATGCACCATCCAGAATCAGGAACACACGCTCCGCCCTGGGGATGAGGAAGAATCGCGCTGTGATTTTCTGGGAGGCCAGCACAGGCGCAGGATGGGAAGTAGGAAGGTCCCCAAGAACAATGATCTGGTTTCTTTTTAACAAGTTGAGACAGTTATTAAAAGAAATGTGAGGGCTTCCTGGTGGTCCAGTGGCTGAGACTGTGCTCCTGACGCAGGGGGCCCGGTTTCAATCCCTGATCAGGGAACAAGATCCCACATGCTTCAACTAAGGCCTGACACAGTCAAATAAATAATGAAATAAAATAATGTGAGAAGATTAAGCAGATAAAAACTGGACAGTTTTATGCATTCTGAGTAGAACCAAAAGTAAAAACTTTTTCCAGAACAGGATAAAAAAGGGAGAAAATGAGAATATGGGGGTATCAGATGATACTAAGGAACTTACATTCTGTTAACCATAATATTAGAGCTTCAAAACACACACACACGCACTCCTCTGTTATAGCTACGTTCTCAAGCCCTTATAGATGACACTAAATTGGATCTGCCTTAAAGAGAAGAGAAGGGAAAGGCAAAATGCTGGTAACTGGTGATGGGTGCATGGAGGTGCATTTCGTTAGTCTAACTCCTGGGCATGTTTGAGAATTTCTAAATTAGGAAGTAAAATTAAAAACCAAACAGTCTCCTGGGCTAGGCGAAAAAAAAAAAAAAGGATATGGTCAAAACCCCTGATACTCTCTGATTCTTGGGTTCCTGCCTTTCATGCCATGAAGAGCCTAGGTGCTTTGACAACAGGGTACACCGAGGAGCCCTTTACTGCTAACGGAGCCCATCATGAACTGTGAGGCCCTCTGTATCCTTGGATTTCGAATCCACAATTCAACCAACCACAGATCAAAAATATTTCAGGGGGAACAAAAGCAGAAAATGCCAAAAAACTAAACTTGAATTGGCTGCACATGTACAGCAACTATTTATACAGCATTTACCTTGTATTAGGCAATTAAGTAATCTAGAGATGATTTAATTAAAGGTTACGAAAAAATACAAACATTATGCCATCTTATATAAGGGACTTGAGTATCTTCTGATTTTGGTATCCAAGAGAGATCCTGGAACCAACCCCAAGGACACTGAGGGACAACTGGATTACAGTCTCACAACTGCAAACTGTGGAAACCAGAGGCAATATAGCTCTGTCCCAAAACAGTCACTGCTAAGCAGTTTTATCAGACTCTAGAAAATACTTTTTTCCAGCCCTGATTTCTTCTAAATTAGAGCTAAAACAAGTGGAACAGAGAGCAAAACTGATCCCTTCTCACAAGGCGGGTAACTAACACACAGGCACAGAAAACACCTGCGTTACACAAAGCAGCCATGGAGAAAAGACGCCCTGACCCCAGGAGTGAGGGTTTCTGGACCTCTTACCTGGAGTCCAATATTCAGGTACAAGAAGCCAATAGAGCCTCTCTCCCCCAGCTCATCCTGCTTCTCGGTCCCACCCATTTCCACAATACACAAGGACTCGGGCTGGGCCGGGAGAGCCTGCATGCTCAAAGGCTGTAAACAGTCCTAAAGTGGAAAGAGAAAACAGAATACGGCAAGTGACCAACTCTGGAAAAAAACCTACCCAGAAAAATCTAATTCTTAGAAGTGAAGAACAGCTCTTTTTCATGGACATGGAAAACCTGAAGAATGAGTTCTCAACAGGTACGGGGTCACTAGAGAACTAAACCTTAAAACAAGCTCTGGAGAGGATTGGGCTTTCTCTTTTTTGTAGAAGTGGAGAATGGTAAAACTAAATAAGCAAAGGGTACCTCTTTAGAGTCATCTAAGGCTCTTTTCTGTAAACACAGTCTTGGATTTTGTTTTCGTTCGTTTAAACTAAAAAAGGGAATCAGGACTTAAGCCAAAGACACATTTAGTAGTCTTGGATCAGTCCTTTTAAAGCACTGCAGGCGATTCATGAGGTGTGCTGCTACAATAATCAGAAGCAGCAGAAGTCTAGATTCAGGGCCCAGCCCAGCTGATCTCAGAGAGGGACATCAAGAATGGGCCGGGTGCTCAGGTTCCAACTGGAAGATCCTTGAAATGGAGGGTGACACTCACCGAGGGGTCCAAGGAGATGATCCTGACAGTGTTGTCCACCAGCCCCACAGCCAGAAAGCGAGACCGCTGCTCCCCAGGGGGCACATTGGCCAGGCTCATGCACACCACATCCGCCGACATCTCCTTCCGCTCCGTGTACTCGTTCAGCTGTCCCGACTACAGGATTGAAGACAGGGAGAGGTCACAGACCACGCCACCCCGTCCCCAACTCCCGAGCCTGGAGAAGAAAGGGGGCTTGCTAAATAAGTTCTTTTTTGCTTCCTCTCACTCTATCATCGACGAGCAAAAATTTCTCAACTTGAGTTTCCAAGACTGAACTCTACAGGCTAATGGCAAGCAAAATTACTGACAAGATAATAAAGAGACCTTTGACAAGCATAATGCACCAAATTTCCTAAGCCAACCTAACTTTTAGGAAATGAAAATATATCACTGTTTATCTGTCCATAAAAAGACTCACAGGTGAAACAGAATTCAAATATGGCAGTTAGAGACAAAACATTTCAATCATAGGTACAGTTACACTATAAAGTTGGTCACATCCAGAGATTTCTTGAGAGTATAATTAAATATACCTATCCTTCCATATATAAAAGTAAAACAAAATTTTCTGAAACTGAATCAGATTGCAGAAATTAAACACATAGCAAATATCTGGTGGAAAATAGTGTGAAGGTCAGAAAAAGCATTTCATTGCTAAGACGGCATTTCATAACTCCAGTTTAAGAATTAAAGACATGAAAATGTATCCCCTCCAACTCCTAGTAAGGGACCTTCCCTCCTCATTGCTCTGTCTTGTGAATATGTAATCTAGACACCTGGACTGCAGCTCCCGTCTTCACCTCTGAACCCTACACTAAGTCCCACAGTGAGCGGAGGAATAACATACGGGGTCCATTTCAAAATAGACCAGCTCTCCTCCTGTGAGGGCGATCACCACTTGTCGCTGGTTGACTGCACATTTCACAATCGTCTTCTTCCCAGGAGTCTTCCACTCATTGACTCGCTTGTCTGCTCGGATGTGCCGAATCCCATCAGGATACACCTAGAGACAGTAAGAGAAAACCCTGCCTTTAGCCATTTAGTGATTAGTGATCACAAGCATGACCCTCATACCATGGGATCTGTCAGATCTGGAGGCACTGCATTTGAAGCACCAGTTGGGTCCATGACAAAAAGAGTTCAGGGGTCCCAGGCAAAGTTTACTTCAAAAAAGTTCATGTTTCGCAGCATTGATTTCAAAGAAGTTCAAAGCTCATCAATGTGAAGCCAGCAACCAACACCACAATGAAGTCAGAGAAAGGACGAAGTACGGGAAGCAGGTGAGTGGCTCCCCGAGCATCCGCACCTGCACCAAGGCATCATCTCCTAGCAAGGAGCAGGACAAGGTAGGGGTGGTGCCCAGAAACCCGGAGTCCGTCACTTCTTCTACAGTCTCTCCGATGGACAACACCAGTGTGGCATTCACGAAGGACACAATGATGTAGGCATCAAACTCATCTGAAAAGCAGAGAAGAAAGAAGTTGGTTAGCTAAGAATTCATTAGCTACAAACCCAAATGAGACACACTAAGCACTCTCTTCAGAAGCCTTCCAAGGCACTTCTATGCGGAGTCATCACACTCATGTGGCAAACAGCGTAGGATGATCCAAAAGATGATTAACGGTCGTAACAGCCTACAGATACACTTTGCTTCCTTAAATGGCTGAACAGTTAATACAATACACATGCCCTCATCTAATACCTTGCAAAATTAATATTTTCCCGAGAACTTTGCTAGAAAAATGCAAGAGGACCAAGTAACAGGAAATTTTAAATACTACAATATTTTTGTATTCAGAATTTCTTTGTATTCAATTAAATATATATTGAAGGTAGAGCTTCTTTCAGATGCCAGTCACAATCCATTAACAAATACTCCCTATAACCAAAAAAGGGCTCCCTCTTTTTCTTAAAGAATCTTAGATAGGAACATATAAGACCTAATGAACAAAAAACAGTGACTATTTTAGTCTCCATGAGACTAAGTCATTCTAGGATATGGAGTTGGAAACTGAGAATCCTAGGATGCCCCAATAGGAATGATGTAAGAACACTGGATAACCAGGAAGAGGAGCAGTGGTGGGGGGAGGTAGCTTATATTGTCAGCCCTTGACCTCTCTAGCATTTCATATTTAAAATCCTAATGGTTCAGTGGTCACACGCAATCCAAATAGAATCTGCTTTCCATTTAATAAAATGTATTTGGATAAATAAATACCAATCAGTTTTGAAAAGAGGTCAGAGGCATATAAGCAACCCCAAAAGTTTCTCATGTACATCCCATAGTTAAAAGCTATTTCCTACACATTCCACCCCATAACATAAAACAGTTTCTGTGTGTGTCTCCCATATCTAGAACAATGTTTGGCATAAAGCTTGATAAATGCTGAATAAATGTACATTCATTTTTTTGAAAGATGAATTGAAATTTTCCAACATTTTAATTTTCTGGTCAATTTCCCTCTTCCTGCCCCCTTCACATAGAAAACAGGCAAGCGAGGGACAGAATGCCAAGTAGGCAAGGTAGTAGACTGGGGTGGCAAGCAGTGAAAACTTGCTGGAGCCCTTGTCAGAGCCCAATACCATAAGCCTGGTCCATCCTACTCACATCAAGGACACAGTTTGGATTCTGATTGCTCCAAAGGTGGTTCTGCTTAACTACGATTACTCAGTAAGTTCAGGAGAATAGTGTTCTTTACGAAAGGGGCCAGATGCAAATAAATTAGGTTGGCCAAAAAAATTCATTCAGGTTTTTCAGTAATATCTTACAGAAAAATCTGAACAAACTTTTGACCAACCCAGTATTTCTGGTGTGACCTATAGTAGCATTCTGAATTAGCAGGATGTAAAATCAATCTCATGATGTACTCTGCATATAAGTTAAATAAGCAGGGTGACAATATACAGCCTTGACGTACTCCTTTTCCTATTTGGAACCAGTCTGTTGTTCCATGTCCAGGTCTAACTGTTGCTTCCTGACCTGCATATAGGTTTCTCAAGAGGCAGGTCAGGTGGTCTGATATCCCCAACACTTGAAGAATTTTCCACAGTGTATTGTGATCTACACAGTCAAAGGCTTTGGCATAGTCAATAAAGCAGAAATAGATGTTTTTCTGGAACTCTCTTGCTTTTTCGATGATCCAGCGGATGTTGGCAATTTGATCTCTGGTTCCTCTGCCTTTTCTAAAATCAGCTTGAATATCTGGAAGTTCACGGTTCCAGAATTGACGCTTTCGAACTGTGGTGTTGGAGAAAACTCTTGAGAGTCCCTTGGACTGGAAGGAGATCCAACCAGTCCATCCTAAAGGAGATCAGTCCTGGGTGTTCACTGGAAGGACTGATGCTGAAGCTGAAACTCCAATACTTTAGCCACCTCATGCCGAAGAGTTGACTCATTGGAAAAGACCCTGATGCTGGGAGGGATTGGGGGCAGGAGGAAAAGGGGACAAGAAAGGATGAGATGGCTGGATGGCATCACCGATTCGATGGACATGAGTTTGAGTGAACTCTGGGAGTTGGTGATGGACAGGGAGGCCTGGCGTGCTGTGATTCATGGGGTCGCAAAGAGTCAGACACGACTGATCGACTGAACTGAACTGAACTGAAAATCAATCTAGTAGATGGCAATCAGCATTTTAAAATATAAATATATAGAAATAAATATAATTTATAATTTATTAAGGGTTGAGTACTGTCCTGTAAAACTTTTGCTTCAATTAATAACATGTGTGCACTGAATGAGTGGCTGAAAGGCAAGAATCAAAGATCTTTCCCAATGGGTATAATCTTAATGGCTATACCAGGAATCCAGAGGAATGGTTCCATTTCCAAATCACATGAAGTAACACTGGACAAGCAGATAACTGGTTTTAGATTATTTCACATGCCTGGGGACATCTTATAAAATTGCTCTGTAAAACTGTACTGTTCATCATCTTAAAATACTGAGCACAGACAGGCCATCCTTGAAGTGGATGTCTTAACAGCTTACAATAAAACCACCATCAGTCTCTAAGCAACACCAAACTTGAAAGCTTTACTCCAGCTCTATTTTTAAACCAGAAATCTCTGGTGTAAAAGTTAACAGGAATTGCTTAATTTTAACATTATATAAATGGTGTCCTTTCCCACGTTCTCAACACTGAAACCCTCTATCTCAAAAGCTATGCCAGAGCAAATTCAAGCCAAACAATAAAGGGCTAAAACTGGGCAGGATTTCAGCTTCTTCCTTCAGTCAAAGGAGGAGGGTCTCCAGAAAAGAAACCACACATTTTTAACCTACATGCAGAGACTGAAGGGAGTGACGAAAAGCAGCAGCCTGCGTCCTTATCTTCCCCCCTCTGACTCAAGGCCCCAGACTGCTCAGGTATAAAAATAAAGAGATGCTCGGTGGTCTAGGTCTTATGTTTGCTGGGCAGTTCAGCAGGCAGCAGAGCAATGACTGCTATCTGAAAGCTGCAAATATCCACTTCCCTATGAATATTAAGCACACTGAGATGTCTACCCTTTCCATTCTATGACCAGGAGAACCAGAAGCAGATAGCAGCTATTGGGTCCTAGGCAGGTTTTAGGTTAAAAGTTGGACTTGAGAACAAAATAAAGATTCAGTCAAGGCACACGCCAATGAACTATGAAGTCTATGCTGCCTTCTTCCTGAGGTTTCAAGTTTCATAGGAAACATTCTTAGTTCCTATCTCACTGAAGAATCTACTAGAGTATGAGACTGCATCTGTCTCAGGTAAGCGGGACTTCTGTCTCAGCACTGCAGAAGCAGCCCACACAAGAGGGGATGTGCCCTTCATTCTCTTGCCCTAGTATCTCAGGCTCAACAAAGCCCACTCCAAGAGGAAGACTGAGTGACCACCGAGATGCCCGAGGCCTTCAATATCTCATTCTCACTCCATATTCAAACTCCTCAGTATTTGTCTTGCCTCAGCACAGGCCTCACTAGACTCAAAAGAAAAAAGCGGGGGCTTGCTCCAGGGCCCACTCTTTCAGTTACAAATGGAACATATAGAAACATCACAGCAGAGTATGAAGTTAAGATTTTCTAGCTATAGGCCCTTTCGGCTTAATGGGAAGCAAATTAATCCTGTGTTCTACATTCTGTGGGAGAAAGTGACTCCTAACTCAGACTGTTTAACACACTGGCAGATGGGGGTGCACTACCATAGTGCACATGGACAGCAAACTGCAAAGTTTCCCTCTGAGAGATGCTATCAGGGCAGCCTCAGAATTCTGCACAACTCCCTCTCCCTGGGGGAACTCTCAGACCCCACGGTAGACCCTAGCGATAGGTACACACCTGTGGTGATCAGCACCTTCACCAGCCACCTGTGGAAGAGAAAAAAAGGCTTGGTATTGGTAGTGTGCATCACCAAGTACCAGCCAAGGTTAGTAGTTGCCTGGAAGACTGCATGCCACGTCCACATGTGTGGACAGGTGGAACAGTAACTTAGGAAATCTGGAAAGAGAATGAACCGAGAACTTGACCTCTTTTATGGGTGAAAACCCAAATTATAGTTACTAAAGAGTAAAATTTATCAGGATTAAATAATTTCCTAGATTTTGGTATTTAGAGGAGAAAACATTTTAGCTACAATATACCACTTATCACTAACTTATCAAACATCACCCCCAAAGCCTTTCCTGATTCTCAAACACATGCCTCTTCCCTCTCCTCTAACCCCGCCTGGCAACACACACGTGCCTTTCATCATATCAGAACACACCTTAGTTTTGTATACTTCTTTTTTAGATGACACATGCTCTGAGAATAGAATCCTATCTTAATTACAAGGCAGCAGGATGAGAATACTGAACTTGTCCTAGGAAACCAACATGACCCAGACTCACTCAGTCAAATGGACACTGGGTTGAGATTCGAGAGAGAAAGCTTTCAGTCTCTATTACCTATGTGCTCTATCTTGAGACAGTCAACAACTGCGATTTTCAGCCTTCTTCAAAAAAATGAAGAGTAACTTTCCTGCAAATCTAGATCGATTTTACAATAAAGTTTAATAAGTTAAAACAAAAAACAGACCAAAAAAAGGAGCACACTAGGTTTTATCACAAAGGCTCTTTCTAATTCAAACAGGAGGCCTGGCGTGCTGCGATTCATGGGGTCGCAAAGAGCTGGACAGGACTGAGCGACTGAACTGAACTGAACTGAGGCAATTTTCAAGAGCCTTCGTATCAACCAGCCCCCAAGCTAAAGGTGAACACCAATACTGACCAGTTTATGACCACTTTATGAAGACAATACCAAAACTGGGGAAATCTTTTAAAACCAATCATCCAATAAATACCTTCTCAGCTAAAATGAACCTACTGATTTCCTATTCACTTTTTTCTTTCTACTCAGATAGGATTCCAATGCCCACATGAAGATAAAATTCACTCTGTATTCTATTAATAGAAAGAGGTTTCCCTCCTACACATTTCCCAGCTCCCTTAAACTGGTTCCATACAACCAAAACATCTAAAAAGCAGGAAGATTTCCAGCTGTTTTCTTGAAAAAGCTTTGTATTCTGGCCAGTTTCACATTCCTGAGGGAACAAGAGGAAAATGAGGTCTAGGAATAGAAATGACCTACAACCCCAAAGAATCAAAGGGAAAATGAGAACTGAGTTTTATTTCTAAGGGACTGAAATTCCATTGTCACAGGACTTTTCTGCTATTGCATTAATATGCATTTTCACATAACTTTCAAAGTTTTAGGATGAGGTGACCATTTTTATTCAGGAGCTCAGACTTCCTCTTTCTTCCATCCCTCCTTTTCCATTCACCCTAAAATTCTGCTTCAATCAACCTCCACTTCCCTTAAACACAACTACTACACCTACTGAACAGAACAGTAACAAGCCTCTTAATATCCAGAATACCTTCAATTTCACTGTGATTTCAATACAACAGGAGAAAACATTGTAGAAGAAGCAAAAACTTTTCCTTCTACATACCTCTAACACATATGGAAAGACTACCTTAATGATAAATATAGTCAAAGAACCGACATATGCCAGCTCTATCTATGATACTGAAGTGTGTATGCACTGAGGACGAACAGCCACCCTGTGTGCCTCTTACCCATGTGTACAAAATGTAGTACGTGAAAGCATTGTGATTGGGAGCCCCAAAAACATGGTGTTGAGTCAAAAAAAAGTTTCTAGTATATGAAATGACATAGAAGTATTATGAATGCAGCCTCTTAAGCGTCTACTGTCAGTGGCACCTGGACCCTCACTCAGACCTCTGGGAAAGGGCCGCTTACCTTCAATGTGCCGACGCACTGTCCAGACAGCATTGGGGTTGCCGGGTAGCTCTGAGACAGCCATTTCTGATACCTGATAGGAAGGGAGAGAAACCACAGACCCACTGAGCGTGAAACGCAGCTCCTTGTTTACAATCACACTAGATAATACAGTCCCCATAATATAGCAGTGCTCACAGTGTACACTGGATTAAAACACTGGAACCAGCTAGTCAAACAGAAGATTAAGAACCAAACGGCTAGAGGTACTGTCGATTCCCAACACTGCCTTCAGCAAGCAGTGATGGGACATCTAGGATAGCTGCTGCAGCCAAGGCCAAATGCTTCCTTTTGAGGATAACATGCCTGCATCCTCCACAAAAAGCAAGCATGTGGGAATGAAACAGTCCATCTCAATTAGCATCCTTTCCTTTCCTTTGCTCCCTTAAGGCGAAATTCCACATCTCTTCACCAAACAATTCAAATACCACATCCTTTAGGAAAAAAATCTTCCCTATTTTCTGAGCTGGCAGTCATCTCTCCCTCCTGTAAGTTCTCAGGAATCACAATCATCACCGCTTAGGACACTTATCTGAAAGTAATCTGAGGAACTGTTTTGTCCTTCCTACTTGATTTTTATGCCCCTTAATGTCACAGTCAAGACTCCTCTGAATGTCATATAGACTTTCAAATGAGAATAAATAAAATATGTAAGATAAACTCAAAATGATCCAGAGGAGAAAACAAGGTGTGGACTAAACATTAACTGTCTATAATATCCTTGCAATTTTTCTGTAAATCTAAGACCACCTAAGATAAAAATTTTATTAAATATTTTAAAATGACCTAGAGATAAAAAGCAAGACAGCCTATCATATTGTGCAATTGAACAGTGAGCTACATTTTACAGGAAGGACTCAAGAATACATATGAAAGGCATTTTATTTTATCCTTTTGTTGGTTTATCCAGGTAATGGTAGCAAGAGTACCTGATCATGGTACAGGAGAATCTTGGGAAACTTCACAATCAATAAAATCTCAATGTCATGTACGCTACACTATCTGACAGTGACTCTGCTCAACTGAGACCATAATCTAGCTGAACAAGATTCAACAAACATACACAGGAAGAAAGCAATGTCCAGCAATTAAAAAAATATTTTTTGCATAACAGATTTTAAAAAATAGAATTAGAAAAAATTAGGAGGCAGCAGAGGACTCAAAACCAACGATTCTCCATCAGGCTCTTTCTCTCCCAACACCATGCACACAGTGTTAACGCATGTGTACATTTTTTTGTGTTTGAGTGCTTACTTTCACCAGATGATCACTGGGATCCAATGAGGAGCAAGTAACTTATCAAGAACTATTGGTCTAAATTAGGTTCAAGTCACTGAAATTTTGGTGACTTGATGAATATTCAGGCAGTCAAAACTTTTTAAGTCCCCTGAGACAGCAATATTGATAGCTAACGTTTATTGAACAGTTACTATAAGCCAGAACTTGACCAAGTACTTCATCTGCATTCTCATTTAATTCATACAGCAATCCTTAAGGCAGATGCTATTAAGCCCATTTTACAGAAGAGGAAACAACAGCTTAGTAACAATTAAGTAGAGCCAAAATTCAAAACAAAGGTCACCTTGCCTGTGTTCCAATAAAAATTTACAAAAAACAGGCAGTGGGCCTCTAAGAGCCTGGAGTTTGCCAACCCCAACTGCTAAAAGTAACTGCCATAGGAAGATTTATTTTATTCCTAACAAAATCAAGCCCAGGGCTTGCTAAAATGCATCAACACAAGAACCATGATGAGAAAAGGATATGGGATTTGAGAAGATAATTTTGAGTGTCCATTTCACCTAAAATGTCCAACAATAAAGGATTCATTAAATAAATTCTGATCCACCCACTGTGAAGCTACACTGCAAAAACATTAAAAATTGTACGACTTAAAAGCACATAGTAATAAGAAATAAACTTAGTAAGATATAAATACATATATATACTGTATTTAACATAGTTTAAAATGTAAGTATCTAAAAACTATGCAGAAAGATCAAGACTAAAATGAGGTGCAATAAAATGTGCCACGCAAGTCAGACTTCTCAACCTACACATTGTGGCAAGTGAACCTGGAATTAACAGGTATTTTTCCCCTTTGATATCCATTTGCCAAATTTTTAAAGTGCCTATTGTGTTGACATGTTAAAGATTAGGAAATTTAAACTGTAAACTTTATGGAAACAGGTGAAGAGAAAAACATTTTTGTTTCACATAAACACTGAATACATCTTTGATATCATCAGAATAAAGCCTTAGGCTGCTTTGCTAGCACTTGCCTCCAAACCCTGCATATGATCTAGAAATTTCAATCTTACCTCAAGTCCATGCCTTAAGACTCTCAGAGATGACCGCGGTCCCCTACCACAGGCCACATAGAGCTGGGGAGTGTCTTCATTGGCCAGATCAGCTATCTGCACAAAGAAAAGGGGGAGAAATGCCTACTTGTGCTACTTTCCCACACACAAACTTGATTATTCTCATGGGGACAAACCACTTTTTTAGTTTATTAGGCTTAAATATTACTACGGGCCCTGGGCACATGGAGTGAAAAAAAGACCCAATGTCCCGAAAAGCAAGCAGTTTGAAGCAGCAAGTTTTACAAACAAAAAAAGCTTTTATCAGTTCTTTGTTTTGGTCACACAGCACGTGGGATCTTGGTTCCCTGAACAGAGATGGAACTTGTGCCCCCTGCAGTAGAAATGTAGAGTCTTAACCACTTTAAGCCCAAGGATTTATGTAACGCTTTTTAACCCCCCAACTGCCTTCAGCTATTTTACCCTTATACCCCGGCGGGTCCACAGATATGCTGCTGAACCTCTTTAGACTATGAGGTTAATTTGAATTAAAACTTTAAACTCATTCATATTAAAAAATAGTTGGTTAGCACTGCTCATTATGTAGTGACTTGAAAGATCCTCACCTGGCAAAACAAAATGGGAGAGAGGCTGTCCAACTCATCAACCAACACAAGGTTTTTCAGTGGTCTTGGCTGAAAGAAGAACGTGTCTCCTTCTTCTAGAGGCATGGCAGATGAAAACTCAGGTTCCTCGTCGTCATCTCCAAGATGCGCGATTTGATACAAGTAACTAGGGAGAGGCAAAGATTTCAGGTAAAATGTTTTCTCTGATGTACATTATAAATATAATTAACACTTCCATATGTTATACATGAACCAAATGAGATTAACTGTGATAACCATTTCATGATGTGTGTAAGTCAAATCACTATGCTGCATACCTTAAACTTACACAGCGCTGTATTTCAATTTTATCTCTGTAAAACTGGAAGGGGAAAAACCCAATAAGCATTTAAAAAGTACTTCTGAAGATGTCTGCCATCAACATAATGCTCATAAATCACTTTAATATTGAGTCGGCATCTACAGTTTGAGATCTCTGCTTACTGACTAGGGTTTTCTATGTCTTTAAGAACAGGGTACATACCCAAAAGAATTTAAAACAAAGACTAAAACAGATATTTGCACACCAGCGTCCAATGCTGCATTACTCTCAACAGCCAAAAGGTGGAAAGAATCCAGGTGTCCATTAACAGGTAAATAGTATGTGGTACATACATATAGTGGGTTATTATTCATAGGTAAGAAGAATACAGAGCTGACACAAGAACTCTAAACCTATGCCACATGAAGTGAGCCAGACAGAAGGGTGGACGCGTGCGTGCACTCAGGTCCCCAGTGCTGAGGGCCAGGGCCAGGAGGAGAGACTCCCTAATGGGCATACGGGTCCAGTCTGGAGTGATAAAAAAAAGTTTGGAAAAATAGTAGCAATGGTTATACAACACTGCAAATGTAATTAATGCCACCAAATTGAACATGTTAAAATGACAAATTTTGTTATACATATTTTACCACAAAAAGAAATAATGGGTGCTAAAAAATATGAATGTTTAAGACCTATTTATTAATAAAAAATTATTCACTATTATATAAAAATACATAACTTACAAAACACAATACATTATCGTTTTTATACAAAGATTTAAATATATATATATACACAGGTACACACACACAAAAATGCTATCTTTGGGCAGAAGGATTACAAGAGACATTTTTGCTTATATGCACTTTCCCAACTTTTCTACAATGGAAGTTCCTTGTTAAGAAAACTTAAAAAATTAGAAATGGGTGAAAATACTTATAACAATAGGCTAAGTTGTAAAAAGTGAGACAAAACAGGTATAAACTGGGAAAAGGAGTAATAAAGACAGTTGGAATAAGCTCCATGAGAATGAGTTAAGGACATAAAGAAAGGGAGAACAACTGTAGAAACGGCGAAACTGGAATAGAATCACAAAGTTTTAGACAGTATTTCCATTTTCCTCACACAGAAATAGCATTAGACAAGCCTTCTGCACGTAACGCAAAACCTGAAGGCAAGGCCATGGCATCTCATTTCATAAGCAATCTGGAGTCTTCAATACTGGTTTTAAATTCAAGGCCAGAGTAGAGTTCAGACTTATTGAACTCATTTGTCTGTGCTGCTGCTGCTGCTAAGTCGCTTTAGTCGTGTCCGACTCTGGGCAACCCCATAGACGGCAGCCCACCAGGCTCCCCCGTCCCTGGGATTCTCCAGGCAAGAACACTGGAGTGGGTTGCCATTTCCTTCTCCAATGCATGAAAGTGAAGTCGCTCAGTCGTGTCCGACTCTTTGCGACCCCATGGACTGCAGCCTACCAGGCTCCTCCGTCCATGGGATTTTCCAGGCAAGAGTACTGGAGTGGGTGCCATCGCCTTCTCCCATTTGTCTATGAAAAGCCATCAAAGACTGTAACACAGGGATGAGGACAGCATTTCATCAGGGTTGTGTCTTGTTTGCTTGAAGACATGACCCTCTATAAAGGTTGAGTTTTACAGGACAATGAACTGCAATAAGGAATTAGGGAACTAATTCAGACTAGTACCACAAAAAAGGAATACAAAAGTAATAAGCAACTTGACTTTCAAATGAAAGCTGTAGAGGACAGCAAATTGAGACTTTACACTCAAGTTGCTGGAATTGGCCCATAAGACATTAACAGAAATAGTAAGGACGGCAAAACCAAGACATGGAAGCTACCTAAATGTCCATCATCAGACGAATGCATAAAGATGTGGTATATATACACAGAACAGAATACTACTCAGCCATAAAAAAGAACAAAATAAGTCATCTGCAACAACATGGATGCAACTGGAGATGACCATACTAAGTGAAGTCAAAAGGAGAAAGACAAATGCCATGTGGTAGCATTTATGTGGAATCTAAAACTATGGCACAAATGAACCATCTATGAAACAGGAAGGATAAACAACGAAGGTCCTAGCACAGAGAACAAAATTCAGCATCCTGAGACAAACCATAATGGAAAGGAACATTAAAAAAAAGAGAAATAGCATGGTTGGAAAGATTGGTGACACGGCTGGGAAGCTGCTGTAGGTACTAACGAGTTTCAACTTCAGACTTGTGCAAGTGACATGTCTATGGAACATCTATTTAATACTAAGAAGTTCAGCAGGAATGCCCAACAAAAAGTTCAGGAGATCACTTCTAAAGCTACTTTCTGCAGCTATCCACCGGTATTGATTTAAGCCACTGAAATAGAGAAAGTCATCAAGGGAAAGAACATAAAGGGAAGAGGGCAAAACTTTTGTTCTGAAGGACATAAAACATTCTCAGGAAAAACTACAAGGCCTTGAAACTACCTCTTTCACCAACTTTTATAGTAACCAGGGTGAAACGGGATAATAAAAGGACTACTCACTGGTTTCCAAATTCTGATGCTACGAAAAGGAAGCCTGTTTTAAGCACACACATGGCAGCAGCAACAGGCACAGTATCAAAATACTTGAGCCGGATCTCAGTAACCTGGAATGGAAAGAGAAAGATTCTAGTGTGCAGGCAAATGAAGCCACAACATGGAAAACAGTGCAGTATAATAGGACAATGTAATAAAACAAAGTGGCAAAAACAAATCCTGTCCTTCACATCCACACCAGGAGTCAGCAAACTGCAGCCCGCAGGCCAGCCATGCAGCTCACATACTCCCAATGGCTGCGTCTGTGCCCAGCGGTAGAGCCAAGCAGTGGAAATGGACCACACGGCCCACAAAAGCAGAAAACGTTCACTGCCTGGCCTTAAACAGGAAAACAAAAACACAAAACTTGCCAACTCTTGAGCTAAACCAGTATCTAACAAATTGCCCAGTGCTCAGTGCTCCTCCAAGGGATGAAAGTGACAGATCTCATATACTGCCAGTTTCCAGGCAACATAGAGAGCTTTCTCTTGTCATTCACTAGAAGCGGCATTACCCATTCTCACATTGTACGTAATGAGACCAAAAACCTGTTCACCAAGGGGAGAAAATTACATTCATATTCCAATTCCAAACTTTAAAAGCTTTAACACCTTAAGCAACTACTTTTTAAGGCATTCTGCCCCTGTTTTTTAAACTTGTAACTATCCTTTCTATCTCAGAGAGTAGTTGAAATGAACAAATGGCTTATAACACCACTCTGTAAACCTTAGATAACCATCAGTTTTCAAAATAAGGTTATTTAACTAAAATTAGGATGAAATTGTAGCAAGTTTTGTCAAATTAGACTAATAACAGCTAACATGCTTTTCATTTTTTCTCCCTCCTCCATGGTCTACTTACCATATCTTCATCTGTCTCCAAAGTGATCTTAAAGATATCTCCCTGCTCAGTTTGAGCCAAAAAGAAGAACATTGATTTGGTCTTATGGGTGGCAGAGCAGACAAAAATCATTCCTCTTTCAGGGTCATCCAGGTCATTCTAGCAAAGTCAAATACACGATCAACATCTTAGAAATTAGGATTTCTTTTCTGGAATTCAGCACCTTACCAATAAGGATCAAACAGGCCACCAAATGTCTAGAGGCACCTGGAGTCTCTCCATGCAAGCTGTGACCCAGAGCAGCTTGCCAACCAGAGGATTATATAACACAATAAACAGAAATTCTTGTCTACTATAAATACATAATAAAGCTTAGGTTAAAAAAAAAAAAAGCCACAATTCCACTCTACAGCCTGATCAGATTAATAAGGCAAAAACTATCTCCAGAGAAAAATGTCAGAGAAGAGACATGAAATTTAAAGAATCATCATTTCAGGCTGTAAATAAGACTCTTACACGTTCACAGTACTATCCAAACCACCAACACCATCCCTCTTCTGTCTTTATCAACTTGCCAAAATCCCAAAAGGCATCCCCCTCAACTGGATTTTGTTTCTTTTTAAGTATTTCCAACATTTTGTATTTCTCTCAAAGGCAAAACATGTTTTATATTTCTTTGTAGTCCCAAAGTCAAGTACAGCACCTGGCAGTCAGGTGCTCAATAAATTTCTGATAACTAAACTTTATTACTTAACACCACTCCAAAAATTTAACTTGCTAATCTTACCAAATTTTCTAAAATTGATGTAATCTTACTCAAGTACCATGTACTAGATAAACTATGTCTTAAAAAGATTTAACCCCAGGACCTATAAATTAATATTAAAAAGAAAATTAATTTGGGGTGAAAAGAGTTTGAGGAAGCAGAGATCAATGAAGATTACCCATGTGCTGCTGATAACTGAAGCTGGGTACACAGAACTTAATTATAATCATCCCTCAACACCTGCAAGGGATTAGTCTGAGCCTCGAGGCCCCAGATACCAAAATCCACGGATACCCAAATCTCTTAAAAACGGGGTAGTACAAGGAACTGTTGTAAAGTGTAATGATCCCTACAACTTATCTTCAAATGGTCTTGCCTAAAAAACACAGATACAAAACAAAGAAAAGGCCAATGTAGCAGAGCAGTACTAGTAAGTGAAGCTAAGTGAAAAGTTTATAGGAATTCACTGTCTGCTCCTTTTAGATTTTGTCTATGCTGGAATGGGGTGGGGTAGGGGAGAATGAAAGACTATTTACCTGTAATGAATACACCTGGATTCTTCAAACTAGAAACTTTCAGGAATTGCAAATGGATAATGTTCATAGGTTCTTCAAGAATGAAAATTGTATCTGCTTTTTTAAAAACCGAAGCACAACTGACTTACAATATCATGCTAGTTTTAGGTGCACAGCCCAGAACTGTGCTGATTTTCAATTTTCTTTCTCAGATTTTGTTTTGTTGTGCTAAAATACTTACTGACTTTACTAAAAACACTTAACAAAAATTAAGTTCATTTCACAACATAAATATATTCTCTTATGGTAACAAAGACCTACCCGTCTCCTGGGAATTGGACAGCGGATATCCGGTTGGTCACCGAAGTTCTTATAGGTAATGTAGTTTTCGGAGCAGATTAGCACTCCACTTGGACCATCTGATCCCCCTGGAACTGTCATGAGAAAACAATAACTAGTACTATGAATTTAACCTTCAATTCCTTCTCTCCTTCAGCACAACTTAAAGGTGCCTGAAGGGGCTAAACATTCAACGTGTTTCTTTTCCCTGAGAGTTACACTAGACAAGGATGGAACACCATTTGGGTGATCTCAGCCTGTCCAGATATCTAGTAAGGCATCTAAAAGTTTAGCTCCAAGCCCAGAACTCAGTTCTCAGCTTCGGACCTATAATCCAACTGCCTGATGGACACTCTTACATGGATATTCCATAGCAGGTTAAAAATGAACGCATTCACAAACCACTGCCAAGTTCCTTACCAAACCATTTCCTGGGTTCTCAACCTTAGAGAACACTGTCATCAACCAATCGACCAAACCATCCTTTCTGCAGCAAAAAGGATGTAACCCTTCAATTCTCTCCTCTCCCACACTGGTTCTACCTCTTCAGCAGTCCTCATGCTGCAAACCTCTTTTGGTTTAATGGAAATGCTTCCTGACCTTACCACCTTCCATTCCATTACCAAAATGTAATCATGTGATCTTTCTAAAACATTCACCTTTAATAGGTCATTATTCTTCTGCTTCCTCCACCCCAGCTCTTCACCTCCAATGATCCAACCACAATGAGCTTTCAGTTTTCAATGAACCATGTTTTTTCCCTGCATTTGGGCTTTTGTGCATTCTATTTCCTCTGCCCACAACAGAAACTCCTCCTCCACCCTCATGGCCCCTAACTCCTAACTATTCCTTAGTCCTCGGCTAAGAGCACTTCTGAAAGCTTTCTCTAATGCACTGCCTTCCTTTTCTGGTTAGGAACCCCTCCTCCATGCTGTCACGGCATGTGGCACACTCTGGTAATTTTTGTGTTACTAGTATGTATTCACCATTATACTCAATCTTGTATATAAGGAGACACCACAACAACTTTTTCACCACGCAGTCCCAGGGGCCAGCAGATTGACTTTGCACGTAGTGATCACAGAGGTTCAGTAAACATTTGTTTAATGAATGAAACCCTTGTAAATGAGAAGTATCATAATACATAATAACAAGTAATTAACATAATCTATTTTTTAAAATGCTTCTGCTTTATAGTCTCTTCCTAAGATTTAACACTCAAAGACAACTGCTATTTTATATTTTTCTTCTCCAAAATCCTATCCAACAACAGACATACTTCATTTTAGACATCAAATGCAAATGACTCAAAACAGAAAGGACTGGATCACCATCTTAGATGAGCCTGATACAATTTAGACATCACAAATATAGTTGTCCTTTAGTCTTTTAATATAATGAATTAAACTAATATTGATTCTTCATGGTGAACCTCTTTGAGCTCCTACAAAAATCATACTTTGCTATGACGCATATAAAACACTGTTGAATATGATTTGCTAAAATTTAAGATTTCTGCATCTACCATCAAAGGATAACTAGGCTGTAAATATTTCTTATTACTGTCCTTCCCCAGTTTTGGTATGAAGTTATACTAAGCTCTTAAAGTGGTACATAGGTTTTTATTCTTTTTCTGATCGCTCAAGAAACTTAAGGTCCCTAAAAATTCTGGACCTTAAATCTTCTGAGGAAAAGAAATTTTTGATTATTGCCCCAATTTTTTAAACAAATGTTGGTCTATTCAGGTTCTTAATTTCATCTTCTATCAATTTTGGTGACAGTTTTCAAAAATATTTCTATTTCATCTAGGCTTTCAAACTGAAGGACAGTTTTATCTTGTTTCATCCACAACATGCCTTTTCACAGAGCCAGATTTTGATTTTTGTAATGAGAGTGAAAGATTGACTACAGTCAAAACACCAGAGCAGCCACCAGAAATCAATATTCCAAGCCGACTGCTCTTTCTTTCTCTATCCCATTAGAGGGTAAGAGTTAACCACCACATGAATTTCTAACATCCCCAAAACACAGACAAGGCACTCAGGTTTACTATGAATAGATTATAGCTTCCAAATCCTATTAAGTAAACACTCCTAAGTTTGGGCATAAAATGTACCAAGCAAAATGGTACAAAGCAGATGGAAGAAAAAAGTACCTGTAATTAGGAAGTTTCCATGTTCCTCCAAAGGCTCACTGTATTTTCGGACTACGTGATTTAAACCAAGGTCTAATTCATAGAAAGTAAGCGTCTGCTGGGTATTAGCTGCTGCTTCCCCAGTTGGATCATTGTCTGCTTCCTAGGTAACAGTGGCACAAAGACTAATCAGTACCATAAAGTCAAACTTTCAAAGCTGAAAGTAAAAGAGTGGATGCATGTATGTGTGTAACTGATTCACTTTGCTGTACACCTGAAACCAATACAACATTACAAATCAACTATACTCCAGTAAGAATTATTCAAATAAACGAATAAAGCTGAAAAGGCCATTAAGAGTCTTCCATTTCACAAACCAGGAAATAGTGGTCCACAGATGCCAAATGCTTTGCCAAAATTCACACTAAAAAATGGCAGAACGGGTGCAAGAACCCAAGTTTTCTACTTCTGGGACCAGAAAACACTGCCTTCCTCTCAAGGGAAAGAATGGCATGTCCCATCTTTCACTATCTCCCAATGAAAAAATATCCAAAACACCACTTCACCTCTTTTTTTCAGGGCGTTTCCCCAATAAATCCCTGTTTACACAGGGGGACTGTTCAACCCAAAGCAAAGGCGCTATCATGTGGTCAGGTAAACGCTGAGACGCTCCCAAGTGTTTCAGAGAGGCATCTGGAGTGTAACAGTAATAAAAAAATTGTGACCAAGGAAGATATACCTCATAATCCATTTCCAGACAAGCAAACATTGGATTTTCAAATCCCACATCTACTCCAACTACGTGATACACTAAAGTGTTTGCTTTGTGAGCCTCCAGTGGAGATGAAATGGTAAGTCGGGCTGCAGCATCTCTGTTCAAGATATACACCAATTTCTGTTTCTCAATGGCACCTGTGGATGGAGACAAAACATAAAAAAATTCCAGATAATGAAAAGACAGGCTACAGAACAGCTGGATTTATATCACAATGATTTTCTAAATGATAGCCAGTACTAAACTCTACAAGTGCATTAACTTAAGATTTTGCTAACACTAAAATAGACAGGAGCTAAATTTTACCCTTCTCATTCTAATAGAGATTTTTTTTAAATTTAGCAGTGCTGAGTCTTAGTTACGATATTCAACATCTTTGCTGCAGTAAGAGGGCCCTCTTTAGTTGTGGCACGTATACGCTTAGTTGACATGTGGGATCTACTCCCCTGACCAGGGATTGAACCCAAGTCTTCTCTGGCAGCTCAGAGGCTTAGCCACTGGACTACCAGTAAAGTCCCCATAATAAGGATCTTAGTTAGTTCAGTCGCTCCGTCATGTCCGACTCTTTGCAACCCCACGAATCGCAGCACACCAGGTCTCCCTAATATTCCACTAACTTTCCAAAAATTTTTATGACAAACTAAACAAGAATTCATAAAATTGCCAGCTTTGTTCTCTGAATTAGATCTAATAATTTTGCAACTGGTCACAGAAGGTTGCCCTCTGGAAGCCTGATCAGATATGCAGAGTTTTCTTCAAGAGATTGATCAGAGAAGAGACATGAATGTAAATCATCACTTCAGGCTGATGAAAGCAACCATACTCTTTGCCTAATAATGTGAAAACTTTCAGCATAGCCTTTTTGGTACAGTTAAAGAAACCAAAAATGACCCATTCCCAACTAGATAAGAAGTAGAAAAAAGGTGTGTTACAACTTTCCCCATTGTTTTAAAAGAGAAAGCAACTTAAACACCCAAAATGATACAGATTTTATTCAGGTGAGTGATTTCTTGGTACACTACCAAAATCACAGCATTGCTATTCTGAACTGAGCTTCTTTAAGAATCAAAAAGCCAACAGAGTAAGTCACGCACTAATCATAACAGCTCGCCCTTTGGGATCCACAGCTAAGAACTGGCCAGGAACAATGCGGCGGCATCCACTCTTGCCAAAGGTTTCTTGGTGAATCTTCTCAAACATATTCTTAGATGGCTGGTATTCCAGGATAACAATCCGACCTGAATCACTGCCAACCACAATGTAGTCTTTCGTGCCACCTGTCAACCTAAAGGCCATGAGCGACCGGATGACACCAAATACTTCCACAGTTAGTAGAGTGTGCACTTTGCCAGTGTTGGGATCAGGGCGAAGCAGCTCCAAGATTTTTCCTCGGGAAACAACAATTTCCTGTTGTTTGGTTCCTGAAAAACACACAAAATAAAGATCATGAACAATAAGAACTAGTCCAAAAAGTAACCTTCATGGATCAAAATGCTACTACACACAAATACAACTAAATGAGTTGGAGGCTTAGTATTTTAAATTAATTTATTCTACTTTAAAAGGTCCTTTCCCTAGAATTTAAAACATTTAACAAAAGTGGTATCAAAGAAAAGCTTTTCATAAATGATCATGCAAGCTTTTTTAAAAACTTCTTTTAATTTTTCTAAGATTTGCCATCAATAAGCATAATTGGGAGTTGTCTACGAATGATATTAACGTATAACATTTAGCTTTGTAAAATTTAAAATTTCCAAAGGCTCTTTCTAATCCATTTTAAAGACTATTGTTCTAAGAAATCATATTAACTTTTTGTGCAGTTAGATGCAGTATCCCAAAGAACTTTCAAAATTGCTATCTAATATACGCTGTTTATTTCTAAAAAGCTCACCTGCTTTCAAAATTGCAATCAACACCTCCAAATGCATAAACAGCCAACATGAACCCAATTCTCCCTGCTACTCATATCCACCCTGATGAGTTGTCATTACCTTCAAATGTTGAGAATAACCGATTTCCTCCTTTCTCACACTCTCTGATCTCAAGTAACCTGCTATCAATGTTACTGTCATTTTCTCTGCCACCCAGGATGCAATCTCATATTCTTCTATCTATCCTCACCGCCCCAGCATAGGTCCTCACTATCTAATGCCTAAACGGCCTCCTACCCTACCTGATATACCACGCCTACCTATCCCAATCCATTCTCATTTGCTCAATGCCCAATCACTTATCAAGACACCTTACTTTCTAAAAGTTCTTTGGAAATAAGATAAGATCAATTACTTTAGAAACTGTAAAGCATTACATAAGTTACAATGTTCTCTAACAATTAATTTTTTTTTCATAATTTGTTTTTTACAAAAAGGCTTGATGTTGAAAAACCAATCTGAAGCATAAAACTATTAATATTTAAAATGTGAAGAATTCCCTGGAAGTCTGTAGTAAGGACTCCTCACATCCACTGCAGGGGGCACAGATGCAATTCCTGGTCACGGAACTAAGACTCAGCAAGCCAAGAGGTGCAGTCCAAAAAAAAAAAAAAACCCCACACAAAACTTTAGAGGAACTTACCAGAGAAATTGCCATGAATGGCAAAGCTGATGCCAGTGGCTCGCTGCAAGGTCAAGTTGTACAGGAACATGGCAGCAGTAACAGTGAGCCGCCCACAGCTCCACAATTCAGACCTTGGTTATACCAAGTCAAAGCTAGCTAAGAGCACATAAAAGCAGAAAAATATCAGCTGTGAAACTGTTAACAGATATTTCTGTAAGGCAACATCTAGTGAAGACAGCAGAACCAGTAGAGTAAGGCTTCCTGAGGAACAACATACTTTTAGCAATTAAGAGTGCTTTCTACATGCAGGCACTGTGCTACTATACACTTTGCTTCTAATCTCACAAGAACTATATAAAGTACATGATATTACACTAATTTTACAAGTAAGAAAATTAGGCTAGGAAAATAAACTGCTTGAGGTCACATGTAGTAGAAGACATTAGGGAGCTGTACTCTGTACCATGAATGCAACAATGTTTATTTAACTTTATCGTCATGGAAACAAACTAGGTCTACATTTACTTCTCTTTGAATAATGTCTACTTTCACATGGCTCAGAATGCAAAGCACAGCAAAAAGCTCACTCCATCCATTCCCCAGCTATTCAGTTTTCCTTCTTGGAGGAATCAATTTCACCAAGTTATATAGTGTCTTTCCAGATATTTTCTGTATGCACAAGAAGAAACATATTAATACTGTATACTATGCCTTCATTTTTAACTAAAGATCATTGTATACTCACATTATAGCGCAACTGATTGTTTTTAATCATTTTACCTATCTTGGACATAGTGACAAACAAAAGACTTTCTCGTTTTGTTTTTTTACAGCTATGTACTAATACAATAATATATCCCATTAATACAAGGATATGCATTTCATCGAATGGGTATATAAGAATTCACTTAGCTAAAACCCTACTGATGAACATTCATTCAGGTTCTTCCCAACCTCTTGCTAATACGAATACTGCTGCGAAGAAAAATCTTCATATATAAATCATTCATATGTGCATGACTGTATTTCTAAGATTAATTCCTAGAAGTGCAATTGCTGGACTGACAGACTTACACATTTGCAACTTTGATACATATTGACAAACTGCCTTTCAAAGAAACTCTGCCAATTTACATCCCCAGCAACTTGAGTTCCTAATTTCTACAACCAGACTTTTGCTGATTAATAGATAAAAGTACTCACCTACACCTCTTATAGAGCTCTATATCTACATTACTAGAAACTTAAACCAGTTGCTAAGTCGTGTCCCACTCTTTGGGACCCCGTGGACTACAGCACACCAGGCCTCCCTGTCCTTCTCTATCTTCTGGAGTTTGCTCAAACTCATGTCCTTTGAGTCAGTAATGCCAGTTTTTAAATTTAAACCTACTGACCACCAAAAAACTAAAAACTGAACTGTCACTTCAGGAGGAAGCCTCTCCAAAGGAATACACAGTCACAGAAAAGGATTCTTCTCATCAGATAGAACTCAAAACTGCAAACTGATGTACCTCTACCATAAAAGAATTACCAAAAACTACATCTATACACACCTACTGCTAGAAAACAAACTGACTTATTTTTCCTCACTCAGAGACAAAAGCAGGGGATCTCGAGAAATTCAAAGTGATCACTGTGTAATTAACACATGAGGCTGGTTTTGTTAAATGAGAAAAGAGAATTATGAATAAACATCCTCACAAATAATAACCATTTCTGGGCTGTGCAAGAGCAAGGGCTCTTGTCTCTCTGGGCTACCAAAGAGAGGACTCCAGTCTAGAAACAGGTCCAGAGAGAGACACATTTTCCTACTTGAAACCAAGGGACATCTTTATTGTCCTAGGATCATAGGGAAAAAAGGAAAAGGCCTGAGGTGGAATAACAGAGTTGAAAAATGACCTACAAAAAGAAAAACAGAGGAAAAAAACTATAGACACAAAGACACAGATACACACACTCAGAAGGCCTTAGACACTGAGAACGTTCCAAGGAAAGTTGTGCTCAGCTAAAGGTCTGGGTGGAAAATAGAGAAAGTGTTGCAATTGCTGTCAATCAAAAAGTGGTAAATGTATTGCCGTATGTAAAATAGATAGCCAATGGGGAAGTTGCTGTATGGCTCAGGAAACTCAAACAGGGGCTCTGTATCAACCTAAAGGGGTAGGATGGGGAGGGAGGCTCAAAAGGAGGGGACATGTGTACACCTATGGCTGATTCATGTTAAGGTTTGACAGAAAACAGCAATATTCTCTTGAGCAATTATCCTTCAGTAAAAACTAAGTTAAAAAAAAAAGGAAATGTGATTCTCAGATACAACTTCTTCTCTTGCATCTTGCTGTGGTTCAAATAATTTCAAAATTCCCGTCATCAACAACAGAATTCACAATGAAACCCCTATCATGTTGTCAATATGATCCATGTGGTAGGATTGACTGATTTAATTTAAAATATGAAATTTTTTCGAAACCAAATAGAGGAGACCAGGGGCCATTTCTGAGACCTGGAAAAGCTGCCCCTAGGCTACCTTTCTTTCTTCATAGCTCACTGAGGAACTCGGCCTGTTTTCTAGTTGCTTTACAACTAATGCCATCCATGACTATCTTTAGAAATCACGTTGGCCAACGATTGTTATCTTGGGTAATGGAGGAAGTTCAGCCAAAATAGTATACCAGGAGCCTCTAACGGCCCAACCTTGGTATATTATTTCCCATACTAGACTGACACACGGCAATGCTGTCTGTAGACACGAGGAGACGAGCCTGTGATTGCTCCCTCCACCCCTTTTCCATGTGCCGAAAGAACATCACTCCATGCGATCACGGAAGGAAACAAGCTGCCCAAGTGCCAAAGCATAAACACGATACAGTCTTGATTTCAAAGGCTGTTTCCATTATTTACACTTTTAACGCCCAAGACCTTTCCATTCCGCCGACCTTTCCATTTCCGTGCGTCATATTTACTTTCGCAAGGGGAAGAGGTCCCTCCTGCCATTCTCACACCTTCTCCAGTGCCTAAACGGTACGGTCTCCAGAAAGCTAATTTTGAGCCAGGCCTAGTTCCCACACTGTGAACGCAAGCGGGAGGCGATTCCCTAAAGGCGACCCGAGCATTCCCCCTCCGCCACCTCCTCGTCGTTTGCCCTTACCTCTCGGGCCTAAGCTGCCTCAGAAACCCCTACCAAAGGCTCGGCCCAGCTCCCTACCTAGCAGCTCTCCCTCTCCCCGGATTCAAGGAGGTCAGGAAGTTGCTTCCTTACCTTGTAGCAGGGAGGATGGCGTAGATATCCAACAGATCCTCAGTTGCCTTGAAGGCCTAAGCTACAGACAACGCCAACCCGCCGGCGTCCGCCATTACCTCCGAAGATTGGGACCTTCCGATTGGCGCGCGACGGATAAAGGTCCCCACGGGCGCCTGAAGAATGTATATATAATTTTTTTAACTGCTTCTGTCTTGCTTCCACATCGCATTGAAAATTATTTAAATATTCTTTATGGCCGTTATTTTTTCCAGGAGAATATGGGATGAATTGGCTTTCTAAACTAGACAGTTAAAAAAACAATCTACAAATTCATTAGGCACTTCCATGGACAGCCCCAAAGACGTGTTGCGCCAACGAGGAGGGGGCCTCACGGGGCCGGAAGCGACGAATGGGGACGAAGATGGCAGACTTCGATTCCCCTCAAAAGCTGTCAGGCGTCCCTCGGCCGCCTGACGGGGTGGGAGGAGGCAGCTGCTCAGAAATCTCCACCGAGCTCATTCGCTCCCTGACCGAGCTGCAGGAGCTGGAGGCTGTGTACGAACGGCTCTGCGGCGAGGAGGTGGGGGAGCTGAGCTTTTTCTGGAAGGACGCAGAGGCAGTGGGCCTAGGAGCCGTCAGTGGGAAATTCGGGCTGTGGGACGTTCTCTTCTTGCCAAGGAACCAAAAAAGCACCTACGCGAGAAGCAGGCGTGTAATTGAGCGTAGGTGGGGCGACCTGTGGAGAAGGCAGTGGCAACCCACTCCAGTACTCTTGCCTGGAAAATCCCATGGACAGAGGCGCCTGGTGGGCTGCAGTCCAAGGGGTCGCTAAGAGTCGGGCACGACTGAGCGAGTTCACTTTCACTTTTCACTTTCATGCATTGGAGAAGGAAATGGCAACCCACGCCAGTGTTCTTGCCTGGAGAATCCCAGGGATAGGGGAGCCTGGGCTGCTTGGGGTCGCACAGAGTCGGACACGACTGAAGCGACTTAGCAGCAGCAGCAGCAGCAGCGACCTCTCTGTTTACGCGACCTCTCTGTTTACTCGGTCTCACGCCCCCAAGCATGTTTCCTGTTACCTAGGCGATCTGCCCGCACTCATCCATTGATTTCCTTGGCCCTTAATCGCCAGATTTCTCTGCTAGAACAAAGTTAGACTTGAGGAGTTATACGCCGACTCGCTTGCTTTTCAAAATAGGAAGAAAGGCTCTCTTGCAACGACTTAGCAGTTTAAAAGTTTTGAAATGCTCTTACCTCGTTATCTCATTTGGGCGGGAAATCATTGCAAATAAACTCGAAGCATTTTAAGACTTCCTTCTGTTGGGAATGATTTAAGAGTGTAATTTTAGTGTTTCAGGTTAATTCAGGGCTTTATAGAAACTCAAGATTTTAAGATTCAGATACAACTGTCTAATCTTGGACAAGTCGCTTCATCCCTTGTACTTACTTAGCTCTTATTGTTTAGTCGCTAAATCGTGTCGGACTCTTTTGCAACCCTGCGGACTGTAGCCTGCCAGGCTCCTGTATCCATGGGATTTCCCAGGCAAGAATACTGGAATGGGTTACTGTTTTCTCCAGATTATTTTCCCTATCCAGTAATCGACCCCTATCTCCTGCATTGGCAGGCAGATTATTTTTGGCTGTATTGGGTGTTAAGTTACTGCCTGGGCTTTCTCTAGTTATGGTGACAGGAGTTACTCATTGTGTGGCTTCTCTTGTTGCAGAGCACAACTCTAGGGCAGGAGGGTTTGAGTATTTGCCGGCCGGTGGGCTCTGTAGTTGAGGCTCCCAGGCTCTAGAGCACAGGCTCAGTGATTGTGGTGCATGGGCTTAGTTGCTCTGTTGCCTGTGATATCTTCCTGGACGGGGATCTGACCCCTGTCTTCTGCATTTGCAGGCGGGTTCTTTACCACTGAGCCACTAGGGAAGCTGTACTTAGCCCTGCATGATATCAAATGAGGAGTGTGGGCTTTATGCTTTCTAACATTCCTTGCAGCCTTCTTTACTTTTCTGTGTGACTTGATGTGAATGCATTTTTGACTGCCAGCCAGCTTCCTTGCCAGTCAGCAGAAAGATCTAAGCTGTGATCTAATAGTTTAGTAGTTGTTCCCTAAACCAAACTTTTATGAAGGTTGAGCACAGAAGGCAGCTTCGGCCTGGAGCAGGGATGGTCATTGGTATCTTTGAGAATTTTCAAATATTGACTTACAACAGCTCCAGCGGTTTTTAATACGTTTTTCAGCAAGATGTGCTTTGCAAAGTTCAGTACTAAGCTTGCATTCATTGAGTTAATCAATACTTTGGGGGGAAAGATTAAGTCAGTCTTACAGACAGAACAATATTGGTTTTGTGTTTGTATTTATGTATGTTATTGTTTGGCTTACCTAACATCTGTAAGGGGTGTATAGTACTATCCCTATTTTGCAGATGAAACCCAAGCATAAGAAGATTACATTAGTTAAAAAGTAATTCAAAAATTGACTTGGGTGAGAGAGAATTCTATTTATTGCTTCTGAGTACTGATTATACACTAGAAGAGACTATTTATAACTGCTAGTTTAGAAGTTTCATTTCTTTATTTGAGCCTTTATATTTTAAATGCCTCCCTGTGTTAGGCACTATGCTAATGAAATTGAATAAAAGTTTATTTCGTCTCTTTGTTGTGTTCACCTCCAAGCTAGAATGAGATATGCCTACGATATCAGTTATTATGTAATGTAATAACAGCAACAATGAAATATTATTTGTTAAAGCCCTAGGGAGCTTAATGACAGGAAAGAAGACATTTGAAATGGGATTTACTCTTCAACTAAGTAGTTAGATTAGATAACTCTTAACGTTCTTTCTGACCATGCTAATGACAGGATGTTTCTGTTTCAGAAAGTGGTGGAGAGAGAGCTGGATGCTCTTTTGGAGCAGCAAAATACCATTGAAAGTAAAATGGTCACCCTCCACCGGATGGGGTGAGTCTTCAGTTCAGCAAGAGCTATTTTAAATTTCATCGGGGTCCACTGGATAAGTTATTATTTTTCCTAACTTTGTGTTGTACAGCGACAGTTGAGTTTAAATTGGAAAGGAGAATTACCTCCAGGTAAAGTGAATACCCACAGGTGTGGTTAGGTTGTTCTCAAAGTGTCCTTGGGCCAGCAAGTATCAACATTGTTTGGAAACTTGTTAGAAATGCAGAGTCTGAGACCTCACCCCAAACCTACTATACCAGAAACTCTGGGGGTGGGGCTCTAGAATCTCTAGCTTAACCTGCATGTCAAGTGATTCTGATGTATGGCTCAAGTTTGAGAGCCCCTGTTTTGTGTATTCTGTATATTTGCTAGTCATAAAAGTTGCTTTGATTTCATCATCCTCTTAGAGTGTTGGTTAGCGCATTTCATGCTCACTTAGCAATGGGGAGATTCTGCACTCTAGTTCTTTGGCAGTACTTATTTAGGGCTGTCCTTTGTGTTTATTTAAATTATTATTCAGTATAAGCCTAAGTTTTCAGTAAAACACTCTTGAGAAAAAGCTATGAATAGAGTGCATGGAGCAGAGTTGTGGGGAGATACAAAAGAAGTTTGACTTCCCAAGTGGCTCAGTGGGTAAAGAATCCGCCTGCAATGCAGGAGTCGCGGGTTTGATCTCTGGGTTGGGAAGATCTCCTGGAAGAGGGCATGGCAACCCATTCTAGTATTCTTGCTTTGAGAATCTTATGGACAGGGGAGCCTGGCAGACTTACAGTCCATAGGGTCTCAAAGAGTTGGACATGACTGAAGTGACTAAGCAAGCATGCTCAAGCAAAAGAAGTGTTAATAGAAGACATAGTCTCCATCTGCAAAAATGTTTTTTCATCTCTTTTACCATCTACTCCTATGGATATGTATACTGACAATGTGTGTCTCCAGTCCAAATCTACAGTTGATTGAAGGAGATGCAAAGCAGCTGGCTGGGATGATCACCTTTACCTGCAACCTAGCTGAGAATGTGTCAAGCAAAGTCCGTCAGCTTGACCTGGCCAAGGTAATCCCATTGAGCTTTTGATATTTGAGTTAGTAGAGGGCAGTAAAGAAGCCACCAGGTTAGAAATTAGAGCAGGACCATCCAATAGAAACCTAATGCAAGACACCAAAACAAGAGAAAGATATCGCAGGAAAAACGCCAGACCAAGAGCTGTTATGGATATAGACATACAGACCCTCAGCAACAGTAGCAGATCATATCCAGCAACGTGTTAAAAAAGACTAAACTGCGGGCAAGTGAAATTTATCCCAGTCATGCAAGGCTGCTTTAGACTATCAATTAATGTAATACACCAAATTGATAGAATAAAGGACAAAAACCACATGATCATCTCATAGACTCAAGGCATTTGACAAAACTAAATACCTGTTTTGATGAAAACACTCAACAAACTTGGAAGAGAGGGAACATCTTTATGATGTTAAAGATGGGCTAACATCATACTTACTGGTGAAAAACTAGTTGCTTCCCCCAAAAGATCAGGAACAAAACAAGGATGTTAGCTGCTGCTTTTCAACATTGTACTAGACTTTCTAGCCAGAGAAGTTAGGCAAGAAAGTGAAATAAAAGTCATTCAGGTGGGAAAAGAAAAAGTCTAATATGAACCACATATGTTATTTAAAACTTCCCAGTGACTGTTTTTTAAGAAGCAGAACAGGAGAAAATAATTTTCACAATTTATAAACAATTGTTTAACCCATTATTTCAGAAGTTACTATTAAATGGTATTAATGAGACATTTTTACCTTGTTTATTTTTGTGCTAAGTTTGAAATCCAGTGTATATTTTACACGTATGCATCTTAATTTGGATTAGTCACATTTGAAGTGCTCAGTAGTCACAGGTGGAGAGTGGCTACTGTATTGAACAACACAGGATCTGGGTTGTGAGTTTTGCTTGGTTTGTTTGTTTTTTGTCTGTGTGGCTTGTGGGATCTTAGTTCACTAACCAGGGATTGAACCTCATCCTCAGCAGTGAAAGTGTGGAGTCCTTAGGATTGGCTGGCCAGGGAATTCCTCATTCTTGCTTATTTGAAACAAAAATACTTTCCATAAATTTTGCATACATTATTTTATTTATTTTTAATTGAAGAATAATTGCTTTGGATTGGTTTCTACCAAACCTCAACATGCATACATTATTAATTGGATTGCAATATCATGTTCCCAAAATGTCAGATATACTATGATTATGTTATAAATTTAACAGTATAAGCCAAATATAAATATGGATTATCTCCACTACTGCTTTATTAAAATAAATGACTGGTCACATAAATAAAACTGTGTGATGCTTGTCAGTAGTATTGACCATCACCCACAAGTTTTGTGAGTGGTAGTAGTAATGTTTTTTAGTTTACCAGTGAAGGCTGTAAAAGATCTCTGGTTACTTGGCTTCAGCCCCTGAAACTCCTTACCTCCTGGAGAGATGCTTTTGAAAGAATAGGACGTTGTTTCTAAGCAACAAATCTTTATGCAGAATCGCCTCTATCAAGCCATTCAGAGAGCTGATGACATCTTGGACCTGAAGTTCTGCATGGATGGAGTTCAGACTGCTTTGAGAAATGAAGATTATGAGCAGGCTGCAGCCCACATTCATCGCTACTTATGCCTAGACAAGTCAGTCATCGAGCTCAGCCGACAGGGCAAAGAAGGTTGGCATCCCAAACTGCTGCTTCCTAGTTTCGTTACAAGCATCTGTCATCTGAACTCAGCAGTCTCAATCAGGAAAAGGAAAATTAGGAAATTTAGGAAATTTTCTTGTCTGGTACTAGTACGACACAGTATAGGTCCTAGACCATCCCAGGGCAAAGGTTGTTATTCCTACCTCATGGAAAAGAAAACAATCCAGATCTACTGTTCCTCTGACCAGTGGGTTCTTTACACTGGACAATATTGCCTGTTTATACAATTAAAAGTAAATTTTTAGCTTTCTGTTCTGGACCGTCCATGACCTCCACCCACTCTTGTCTTTCTAGCCTTTTTTCATGCTATTCGCTCATACATCCATTCATTGTACACGTTTGTTGAGCTCCTCTTTAAACCAGGGTATATACTGCTTGGGCTTCCCTTGTAGCTCAGTTGGTAAAGAATCTGCCTGCAGTGCAGGAGACCCAGGTTCGATTCCTGGGTTGGGAAGATCCCCTGGAGAAGGAAATGGCAACCCACTCCAGTATCCTTGCCTGGAAAATCTCATGGACAGAGGGCTGCAGTCCATGGCGTCGCAAAGAGTCGGGCACGACTGAGCGACTAACACTAACACTTATATACTGCTTGCTGCTGCTGCTAAGTCACTTCAGTCGTGTCCAACTCTGTGCGACCCCATAGACGGCAGCCCACCAGGCTCCCCCGTCCCTGGGATTCTCCAGGGAAGAACACTGGCGTGGGTTGCCATTTCCTTCTCCAATGCATGAAAGTGAAAAGTGAAAGTGAAGTCACTCAGTTGTGTCCGACTCTTAGTGACCTCATGGACTGCAGCCCACCAGGCTCCTCCGCCCATGGGATTTTCCAGGCAGGAGTACTGGAGTGGGGTGCCATTGCCTTCTCCAATACTGCTTGCAGTTCTCTGCAAATACTCTTCATCTTTCTGTGTCACTGCTTTGCTGTTCTCATTCCCCTTGCCTAGAACGTATGTACCCCATACTCAGAAATCAAAATCTTGCCCATCTTTGAGGAACAAAATATCATCTCTGGGAAGCCTTTTCTGATTACTTCAACCAGAAATGTGACTTGTGGGCACCTTTCTCATGACACTTGTCATACACTGAATTTTACTATAGTCATTTGTGCACAAACCTCATTTCTTGAAGATGATTGTGACTCCTGTGGCAGTGAAGGTGTGGCTGACTCACCTCTTCACCATCTATTGCTAGTACAGCGTCTCGCACACAGTTAAGTGTTCAATACCTGTTTTTGGAACGCACAGACAAAGTGGCCTAAACCTAACACAGTGCCGTTCTCTACATTAGTTCTCATCTTCTCCCCATCGTGCAGGCAGCATGATTGATGCCAACCTGAAACTGCTGCAGGAAGCCGAGCAGCGTCTCAAAGCCATTGTCGCAGAGAAGTTTGCCGTTGCCACAAAGGAAGGGGATCTGCCCCAGGTGGAGCGCTTCTTCAAGATCTTCCCACTGCTGGGTTTGCATGAGGAGGGATTAAGCAAGTTCTCAGAATATCTTTGCAAGCAGGTATGGCTCCTGATTGCTTGGCAGGATAATGGTACAGTTCTCCGCCTGCAAACCGGGGCACTGGATGGGTCCATTTTCTGTGGATACCTTATACCTCTGGATTTGAATCCCCTCTTCTTCTGTATCCTGGCGGGACTGGGTACACGCATTCATTCAGCACTTACTGTTCCCAGTCCACTTTGCACCAGGCGTGGCCTGGACATCTACTGACGTATTCCAACAGACCAAGTGAAAGCATAAGAAAATCAAAATGTAATTTCTCTGACAAGTTGACTCACCTTTTCCAAGCTGTCAACCAGGGACTGGCTTCTTTTAAAAGCATTCAGATTCAGTGGCTAAGACTCCACATTCCCAACGTAGGGGACCCTGGATGGGGAACTAGATCTCACATACCTCAATGAAGATAGAAGATCCTGAGTTATGCAACTAAGACCCAGCACAGCGAAATAAATTTAAAATAATAATAATAAAATAAATGGTACTGGGAAAATAAATAAATAAATAAAAGCATTCAGAGATGTTGGTTAGGGGTTTTTAGATTCGTAACCAGGCTTGAGGGCTCCCCTGATGGGTCAGTGGTAAAGAATCTGCCTGCCAATGCAGGAGTCACAGGTTTAATTCCTAGGTCAGGAAGATGCCCTGGAAAAGGAAATGGCAACTCACTCCAGTATTCTTGCCTGAAAAATCATGGACAGAGGAACTTGGTGGGCTACAATCCATGCGGTCACTAAACAGCGGGACATGACTTAGCGACTAAACAACACCAACCAGGCTTGAGTCTCAAAATAAGACTTGGAGGGGAAAAAAGCCCCAGGCTTGCAGCTCAGAAATTGAGATGAAGCAGGTTAAAACTGAAAAAGAAACAGGCTTCAGTTTAGTCTCTGCTCACCTTCCCCTGGAACCTCACAGGCGTGTGAGCACAGAGTTGTTATTTTTTTTAAGTGTGTGTCACAGTGCATCCTGTCCCCATCCCCCAGTTCTGTGTAATGGAACATTATTTTGCCATTCAGGAAAATGTGACAGTTCCGTATGTGCAGACACAGTTTACTCTCTAACATGTGGCTAACTAAGTCAAACAATAGCATGCCATCATTCATGTTGAAGTTGGAGAGAGCTGCAGTAAAGATTGTATGTTACATAAACATGGGGTGTATGGGAGACAGTTAGCAGTGGTCACCTCTCAAGAGGAAACTTAGGAGACCAAGAAACATAGATAAGAGAAAGAATTACTTTTCATCCAATACTCCTTTGTTCCTTTTGAATGTTTAAGTGTGTGTTCAGTTCAGTTCAGTCGCTCAGTCGTGTCCGACTCTTTGCGACCCCATGAATCGTAGCACGCCAGGCCTCCCTGTCCATCACCATCTCCCTGAGTTCACTCAAACTAATCGGTGATACCATCCAGCCATCTCATCCTCTGTCATCCCCTTTCCTCCTGCCTCCAATCCCTCCCAGCATCACAGTCTTTTCCAATGAGTCAACTCTTCGCATGAGGTGGCCAAAGTACTGGAGTTTCAGCTTTAGCATCATTCCTTCCAAAGAACACCAAGGGCTGATCTCCTTTAGAATGGACTGGTTGGATCTCCTTGGAGTCCAAGGGACCCATTCTAAAAATTAACAAGAAATGAAATGTAACTGATTTATGGTACTTTTCTATGAATACTTTTTTTTATCAGTACTTTGTTATCTGAAACCTAGAAAGGGCTTCTACTGTTAATCCCTTAAAATTCGCTTAGAAGTACCCAGATTCTGTCTGCTACTCAACAGAGCACCATTAATAATAACTCTTGAGTTATTCTTTGAAACAATTATTGTAACTTGGGACTCTCTCCCCAGTTTAACAGCTGTAGATATTATCAAGGAAAAGGAAGCATCATTAATCCCTCTGAATGGAAGAAGAGTTAACTGCCATGTTAGGTTCTTTGTCTTGCCTGAGGTTTGGACAGCCCACAGCCCCCAAGGGACACTCCTCTGTGCCATCTAGGCTTTCTAGCTTCAAGGGAAACATGGGGGGAAAAGCCACTGGGAGGTCTTTTAGAAAAACTGAGGCTAACCTTTGGTCTAAGAAATATTTGTGGATTTTCTACTTTTTCAGGTGGCCAGTAAAGCTGAGGAGAACCTCCTGCTGGTTTTAGGCACAGACATGAGTGATAGAAGAGCTGCAGTCATCTTTGCAGATACACTGACTCTTCTGTTTGAAGGCAAGCCTCTTTCTCCACTGCAGACACTTCCAGCACCTGCATCCTAGCTTTTCTTTTCTCCTGACCAGCCTGATGCCTTTACTTTAATCCTGTGGTTTGCTATATACTGGTTTATTGGAGAATTAACGTCCCAATTCAGTATCTGATTCTCAAAGATTAGAGTCTCTCAGATGTTTTGTTCTCCCTTGTCCTTGAGAATAAAACTCCAAGAGTGTATTTAACTAAAAAACGACAGGGGAGAGAGTGATGCTCATTTCCAAAGATGCTCCTGTAGAAACTGTTAGTATAATTTATCAAACGCCTGCTGTTTACCACGCACTGTGCATAGGTAACAGATTTGCTTAGCAATTCCTGACACCAATAAGAACCATTTGTGTTCATTTGGGAAGTAAAACAGCCAGAAAGTGTTGAGTTAGACCCCAAGTCAGTCCTGGATAGAAGAAAGGAGTGCATCTGTGGGAAGAACATTTGGAATCCAGCCCTCTCCCTTTCTCCCTTCCAGGAATTGCCCGAATTGTGGAGACCCATCAGCCAATAGTGGAAACGTATTATGGGCCAGGCAGACTTTATACCCTGATAAAATACCTGCAGGTGGAATGTGACAGGCAGGTAGAGAAGGTGGTAGACAAGTTCATCAAGCAGAGGGACTACCGACAGCAGGTGAGCAGGGGAAGCTGACGGGGGCTGGAAGCACCCTTAGCCAGCAGCGCTGAAGGGAATAAATCAGGGGCAGGGAGGCTGAGGGGGGTGGGGAGTGCAAAGAAGATACAAGTGGGATAAAGACGTCGAATGCAGACTGGCCTGCATCTTCCCACTCCCCAGCTTACTTTGGACGGGAGGTGTTGTCAAGGTGATAATGGCCTCAGTACAAGGCTGAGAAGGAAATAGAAAGGGCTTCCTAAAATGAACACAACAGAAACAGTAAACCACTTGTCAATCACAGAATGTGCAGCATTGCCATCTGGTGACTGAGTGAGAATTTGATTTCCTAAGGTCTTATTCAATGTTAAATAATTCTGTCTCAGATTTCCCCTTTATTCCTTAAGGACTAAAGGTAACATTTGCTTTTTCAGAACTTTAGGTTTCTCCATTTCTTTGAGCAGATAAAATAGGAATCAGTTCAGTTCAATTCAGTCACTCAGTTGTGTCTGACTCTTTGCGACCCCATGGACTGCAGCACGCCAGGCTTCCCTGTCCATCACCAACTTCCAGAGTTTACTCATGTAAACTCATGTCCATCAAGTCAGTGATGCCATCCAGCCATCTCATCCTCTGTCATCCCCTTTTCCTCCTGCCTTCAATCTTTCCCAACATCAGGGTCTTTTCCATTGAGTCAGTTCTTCATATCAGGAGGCCAAAAGTATTGGAGTTTCAGCTTCAGCATCAGTCCTTCCAATGAATATTCAGGACTGATTTCCTTTAAGATGGACTGATTGGATCTCCTTGCAGTCCAAGGGACTCTCAAGAGTCTTCTTCAACACCACAGTTCGAAAGCATCAATTCTTTGGCGCTCAGCTTTCTTTATAGTCCAGCTCTCACATCCATACATGACCACTGGAAAAACCATAGCTTTGACTAGACAGACCTTTGTTTATAAAGTAAGGGCTGAAGGTAACATATGCTTTTTCAGAACTTTGTTTCTCCATTCCTTTGAGCAGATTAAATAAGAATAGAACTTAGAAATAGGAGTAACCCCATATAGTTTAATTTCTAGAACTCTAGAAGACTAGACATTAGTTCATTGGAATACCACTAGCATCACTTTTAAGTACAATAATAGAGGTGAACATTAGCATATAAATCAAAAGTAAATCTTTGGCACCTCCCGTTGAGAGCCTCCTTTTAACTTACCTGTTAAACAAACTAAATCTAAACATTCTTATACCAAAAGTCTGGAGGGACCAGCAGGAAGCAGATAGAAGGAGGGAGGGGAAGATTATTCTCATTTCTGTGATATATTGCAGTTTCGGCATGTCCAGAGCAACTTGATGAGAAATTCTACATCAGAAAAAATAGAGCCAAGGTAATAATCCTCTTTTCTTCACTCCATGGAAGTTTGCATCGCTAGTCAAGTATCATTCAGAGGCTGCTCTCTTACAGTGTGGTTTACATTTTAAGAATACTTTATCTGTGACTCTCTTTTTAGAATGGAATATAGCATACAAACAAAAGCATATGTATAACATGTTTGTGTTTTGTCAAGAATACTAGATCATTATCAATGCTGCAGTCTGGGTCTAGAGTTGGTGCTGTTAATCATTACAGTGTACTGAGCATAGAGTACAGGGAAGCATGTAATAAAGGGATATAACCTGGGCTGATGAAGTTCAAGGAAGGGAATCCTGAGGACATGATCTTACATCTGAGACTTTAAGGGTAAATAGAAGGGGATAATGGATAAGTGTATACGTATGGCTGAGTCCCTTCACTGTTCACCCGAAACTATCACAACATTGTTAATTAGCTATACCCTTACAGGAAAGAAATAAAAAGTTCCCTTTCATTTTTCTAATGAGTAAGTAGAGGGACTTCCCTGGTGGCCCAGTGGTTAAGGCTCTGTGCTCCCAGTGCAGGGGCATGAGTTCAGTCTCTAAGATTCCACATGCTGCGTGGCGCAGCCAAAAAGATTAAAAAAAGAGTAAATAAGAATAAGGTGAAATGTGTTCCAGGTAGAGGAGAGAGAAAATGTGCAAAGACTCCCTGTATTGAAAACCCAAAGAAGGCTAGTACAGCTGAAGTGCAGGGAATTGGAGAGAGTCTGCCATGAGGTGAGTCTAGCGAGGTTGTCAAGTCAGGCCGTTTGGTGTTTGTATCCCAAGAGCTGTGGAAAACTCCTGATTACGATATGACCGGATTTACGTCCTGAAAAGGTCTCTTGGACGTCAGTGTGGAAAATTAGTTAATTTTGTCTAAAATGTGAGGGAGGGGATCAACTTCATTCCTTATAAGTGGCTATTTGTTATCCCAGTACAGTTTGTTGAAAAGACTATATTCTTTCTTCATTGAATTGTCTTAGCATTCTTGTTGCAAATCAGTTGACCATAAATGTCAAGATATCTGGACTCTTATTAATCTATATGTCTGTTCTTATGTCAGTAAAACCACACTGCCTTGTTTGCTGTTAGCTTTGTGATAAGTTTTAAAATTGGAAAGTGTGAGTCCGCTAACATTTTTTTTCCAAGATTGATTTGGCTTTTTATCTAGGTAGGTGATGGGTGTGGGACACAGTTTAAGGATGTATCCTAAAAAATTCCACCACAGCTACATGAGGGGTTAGGGAAGCATGATTTGTTTTACATGAAAGATAGATCATTTTCACTCGAGCCACTGACAAAAATACGGGCTTCCCTAGTGGCTCAGTGGTAAAGAATCTGTCTGCCAATGCGGGAGACACGGGTTCAATCCTTGGGTTGAGAAGATCCCCTGGGGAAGGAAAGAGCAGCCCACTCCAGTGTTCTCGCCTGGAGAATCCCATGGACAGAGGAGCCTGGCGGGCTACAGTCCGTGGGGTCACAAAGAGTCACACGACTGAGCATATTACACTGAAAATAAAAATACATCTCCCCATCTCTTATGCAACTCTGGCAGCGTTTTTGGGGTGAATAATTCAGGTGAAACATGAAAATGGAACATGTGGTTGGCCACCGTCTCTGGCCACAGCTGGGCCAGCAGAGCCAGAAGGACCACTTGGCATAGCTGACCCCCCTGGGCCTGGGGGAGGGGCTTCAGGACTCTATTTGCCCTGCAGCTCTTTTATCTGAAGGGTCCAGTGTCCTGCTTGTGCCTTCTGCTCCACGTGTCTTAGGGAACTGGATCCTATCCTGACTGAGGTCACCCTGATGAATGCCCGCAGTGAGCTCTACCTACGCTTCCTCAGGAAAAGGATCAGCTCAGATTTTGAGGTGGGGGACTCCATGGCCTCAGAAGAAGTCAAACAAGGTAAAAGGTGTTGCCCGTGTTCCCTGGGATGGGTCGGGGTGTAGTTGGCTCTGTTTTCTACTAGTTAAGTCACAGATTCTTTTAATGAGGAAATAATTGGGGCTTATTAGTCTCTGGGGAAGATCTGTGGACAAATTGACTCTCAGGAGGAAATCTGGACTTACCAGATTTTAGAATTGGACTGGGTCTTTGAGGCCACCTAATCATTGTACAGATGAAAATGGCTAAAGGCAAGAATGGTTCAGTGAATCTCCTGTTCTTTTCCCCACACCCTGCTTCCTCACCAGCTCAGATTTCAGGACTGGTGTTTAAGTAGGCAGTATGTGCACATGATAGATAGGTAGGTTGATAGAACAAAAAAATATACATAATTTCATGAGGGAACTTTAAAGAGTGATAAGAATATTCTAAAACTGGATTGTGGCTATTGTTACAAAACATAAAGTTACTGAAAAAAAAATCATTGAATTGCACATATACAATGGTTGAATTTTATGCTATATAAATTACACCTCGTGTAGTATTGAAGCATAATATTGAGAAAACCTTTCACTCCCTCCCTCAGTCTCCCCGTTCTCTCAGTCACAATTTTTGAAGGAATAAATATGTTGACTAAAAAGGTGTGCCACCGTCCTATTTTACTGACACACTGACTCCAGGTTTTTAAGAAGAGTGTTTAATCCCTTCTGGTTGAGTATATGCAGAATTCTCTTAACTGGAGACCTGAAACTCACCCAGCATCTGTGGCAATCTGCGTGGCTTGTACCAATAATGCATGGCAAGGGAATTATTTATATGACCTGGTGGTTTGTTTTTTTTATTTGTTTTGGGCATTGCTACAAGATTTGTGAGATCATGTTTCCCCATCAGAATCAAACCCATGCCTCCTGCAGTGGGAGCACAGAATCCTGACCACTGGCCACCAATAAAGTCCCTGAATTGGTGTTTAAAAGAGGATTTGAGCGCATTTGGAGTTTGGTACTTATTGCTGTTAATAATGACCATGTGTGTTCAGAGTTGTGCTGTTTAATACAGTAGCCACAAGCCACAGGTAACTATTTAAATTTTAATTAAAATTAAATAAGGGCTTCCCTGGTGGCTCAGGATGATAAAGAATCTGCCTGCAATGCAAGAGATGCAGGTTCAGTCTCTCGGTCAAGAAGATCTCCTGGAGAATGAAAGGGCTAACCACTCCAGTATTCTTGCCTGGAAAATTCCATGGAAGGAAGAGCCTGGCAGGCTACATACAGTCCATAGAGTCACAAAGAGCCAGACAGGACTGAACAACGAATACTTTCACTTTTCACAGAATTAAATAAAATTTAACATTCAGTTCCTCAATCATATTAAGCCCATTCCAAGTACTTAATAGTGGCTACTACATTAGGCAGCAGATACAGAACATTCCTATCACAGAAAATTTTGTTGGACAGCACTTTTTATAGAATGAAAAATCTAAAAACTGCAATCTCCAATTACTGTGATTTTCAGTTATCTCTAATAATGCCAAAATGTTTGGAAATAACGCATTGTCTAAAAACAGTAATTAAAAAAAATATGGACTATCTACATAAGATATCACACAGCTGTTAAAGATCAGTAAGCTAAAAAGAAAAACTACATAGAAACAATGAAATATTTATGATGTAATTTTTAAGCAGGATACAGAATTGTATCAGTACTGTGATTGTAACCATGTAAATTATGTACAGACTTGGAACAGAGCCTAGAAAGGGACCTAAAAAAAAAAAAGATCTATTTCCTTTGGGGAAGAAGAGTGAGTATTCCTTTCTTGGCTGTCTCCTAGAGCACCAGAAGTGCCTGGACAGACTCCTCAATAACTGCCTACTGAGCTGCACCATGCAGGAGCTCATTGGTCTATATATCACCATGGAGGAGTACTTCATGAGGGAGACTGTCAACAAGGTAGGAGAGAAGAACCCCCCTCCCCCCGCCCCGCCAGAGATGGGGCATCCTGTCCAGGAAGCCAGGCTGACGGCCGAGGCATGTCATATTTCTCGGTCCTGCTTTGAGAATACCCTGGCATGCCGACTAAGTGTACTGCTTTGAATGGTCAGAGGGCATCTTTGGGGTGATCAGGCTCTTCATGGACCCAGATGGGACTTCTTCCCCAAGGGTCTTAGAAGAGCACTTCAGCTCCTCGGGAGCCTCTCTGCCCCCCGCCTCCATAGCAGTGTGTGGGTGAGGAGCCGTGGAGAAGATGGGCCTCCCCTGGTGTCTTACATCCTGCATACCAGATATTCTCGAGGCAGACACCGTAACTACTTAGTTTCCTAACATTGGTGATCAGTAGGAAAGTGAACTGTTAGCAAGGAGGAGCCACTCCAAGCGGTGACCAGAACAAGCTATTTTAGGAAAAGCACAGACAAAGTACAGGACTATCTGGGACCATGACAGAACTGGGGCCCTCACTGGGCAATCTGCCTCTGGGGTAGGCTGTGGCGCTGGACACCTATGAGAAGGGCCAGTTGACATCCAGCATGGTGGATGACGTCTTCTACATTGTTAAGAAGTGCATCGGCCGGGCCCTGTCTAGCTCTAGCATCGACTGCCTCTGCGCCATGATCAACCTCGCCACCACAGAGCTGGAGTCTGACTTCAGGTACAGCCGCCACCCTTTCCACTCTCTGGGAGGCGGAAGGGTCCTCCTGTTGGATTCCTGGGGCCCATTTTGTTTCTCCCTTATTTTCCCTTATGATTCAAGTTCAATTCTATACAGGCTATAAGCTCCTATCCATAGCACCACATCCTTGACTCCAGGCAGTTGTGCAGCACCCCGATACCTCATAGGCCAAATCTGTATTTCCTGGACTGGATTCTTTCTGGCCCTCAGACTGAGGAAAGGGAACAGGCACCTCAGATGAAGGCAACAGCTGTAATGTTAATGGTGATACTTACCTCTGCTACCAGGCAGGCACTGTGCCGATGCCCTGCTCCCGTTCACTCCTGACAGTGCCCCTGTGAGGTGGGAGCCACTGGCTCTCTTCTGTCGATGAGGGACCCGGGGCCCAGGGAGGTTGCACACCTCATGAGTGGTAGAGCGCGGAGTGGAGCCTGACCTTCACATGCTGTTGTCTCCACGCTCACATGGCGCTGCCTTCACCGAGCCGTGCTTCCTCCTGAGCGTGCTGGAGCTCAGCGCCGCTCGGTGACAGCCTCGCAGTCAGTCAGGAGCCGGCCCCATCAGTGCCTTTGAGGGGCTGCGGCCTCTCAGGCCCTGACTGCTCAGGGCCTCCTGCTCCCTGGGAAGAGCAGGTTGCGCTGCTGGCTCGGGGTGGTGAGCCCGCTGGTGCGCCCGTCCTGGAGGCCAGGTTGTGTGCTGCCAGTCCCCGTGTGCCCCTCTGCCCCAGGGACGTCCTGTGTCACAAGCTGCGGATGGGCTTCCCAGCCACCACCCTGCAGGACATCCAGCGCGGGGTGACCAGTGCCGTGAGCATCGTGCACAGCAGCCTCCAGCAGGGCAAGTTCGGCACCAAAGGCATCGAGAGCACCGACGAGGCCAAGCTGTCCTTCCTGGTAGGTGGCCCCGCAGGTGGGGGCTGGGCTGCGCCACGGTTAGCCAGCCGTCGACTGGAGACTTCTCCTTCAGTGTCTGCAGAGGCGGAAAATTCCTCCTTTAGGGAAGGCTCCTTCTAGAGGTTCTGAAACCATTTAAATCTAGGGACCTTTTTCAGAGCAGCCTGAGCCAGGACATGTCCTGTTCCTGCCAAGAAGGCTGGCCGCCTCAGAGCTCCCCAGTGCCCATTCCCAGGAGCACCCCCAGCTGTTAAGGGCTCCATTGAGTACCAGGCTTGGATGACATCTGTGCCAGCCCCCAGACCGCTTCTCTGAGGATGGCCCACAGTGGGGGAGGGGGCTGACCCACTAGGCCTACCAAACTGCTTTTCTGGCACACTTCTTAGACTTTCAGCCTCCTCAGGAAGGTGAGCTTCTTCAAGCGCTACTACCCAACATGACAGGTGTGTGACAGCTGGGGAAAAAGTACGGGAGGATGAAAGGGTTCATACTGGGCAACAACCAACTTGTGATGAGCCCAAAAGAATGCACATGAGTCCTGGGCCTGTGGTCAGGCCTTTCTGGCACCTGCCGTCTTGGCGTGTGTGGGTACGGTGCTATCAGAGGCCGTTCTGCCCTCCCTGCGTTAGCCAGACTCTTCTCGGCTCCTGGGGTTCAGAGACCTGAAGGAAACATCCGACAGTGGAGCTCTCAGTCGACAGCAGTCCACAGATGGAGTCCTGAACACCCTGCAGGGGATGCAAAAATGTATATGTGTTTTTTTCTGGAAGCAAGGTTCTTAAGCTTTTATTATTCTTAAAGGGAACTATGACATCAAAAAAGTTGAGACGTTGGTTTCAGAGACAGAAGCCTAAACATGCTAATTTTTACCTTGTCCCCATGCAAGGGAAAACCACAGTAACCAGTCCTCAGACAGATCCAATGAAGTCTATTCAGGCAGTCCTACTTTCTCCTTGTCATTGAAAATATTTTCCCTGAGCATGGGTCCTGTCGATTTAGGATGTCATGGTTGTTGCCAAAAAAACACAACAGGATTCTGTCCAAGAAATTATTGCCTCTGTACCTTTAGAGAACTTTGCCAGCATTTCTGGCAACCAGCTTCATATAATCATGAACTGACTTTAATTTTTCATTTTTATTTGCATTCTATTTCATTCTTCACAGAACTTTCATTTCTCGGCTCAGAAACGACTCCCTGCTACCTACCACATCAAAACTAAACATCTTTGCCTGGGCATTTTGCTGAGGGCCTCCTGAGTCTGGCACATCTGTCCCTCTAGTCCTGTTTTCCATCCCTTGGCTCCATGGGTCCCCAGTAGGCTGGCTGCTATGCGCTCACACATTTGCTGCTCCCATTCAGACAGCTCCATTGTTTGAGGCCCAGAAGATAAGGCCGACAAGAAAAGGTGATGCTAAATGCTTGGTGACAGTTTTCTAGTTTTCCTGACGCCAAGTACTTAAAATGTCATCACTCGCACCACAGGGCCTACTTCTTATGTCACCTTGATTTATTTGGCTGTCAAGATGAATTCCCCGACGGTGCTGATATATCAGTCACTGTGAGCTGGGATAAGCCCAGTGAATCCATGCTTACAAGGACTGTCAGTACAAGGAAACTTTGAAATCAATACTACTTGAACCCAAATCCATTTTCCCCTCATGACAGATTTTTCTTATGCCCTCAAATGCCTTGGAAACATTGATGTTATGGCTTCCATCCTTGAGCTGTCGTGACAGTGCAGCTGCGTCTCCGGAGGCTGGTGATGTTGGTGGCCAGGTGTTGCGACACGCGAAAGGGACGCCTCCAGTGTCATCCATCCAGCATGCTCGCAGCTGCAGCAGCACTGCCAGCAGCATGGCCTTCCAGCGCCGGCTGCAGGAGGCGGACAAGGGCAGTGTTCCTGCGAAAGGCAAAAGGGACATCCAGTCCCCGTCCCTGGGGTTCTGAGCCTCTTTCACCCAGAAATCCTGAAGTTTCTGGCTCGCCTCTTGAAGCATCCGCTTCTCCCTGTCACCTCGACCTTCCTGGGCGTGGCACTAGCACACCCGTCAAAGGGGAGCGCGGTTGTCTCAGACTCAAACTTCTCCCACACAGCGGCTTCCAGATCAGTATTCGCAAACCACATCGGTGCTCATATAGTGTCCACCCGCTTTACACATTCCTCAGCCCCACCCCGCGTCCAGGACCGCGTAGCACCTGCGCCCCAGGCTGACATCACCCGTCTCTGCAGCCCCACCTCGTGTCATTTCCCTGCACGTCTACCCCCGACTCTCCTGGTCTCCAGATGTGTTTTGGGGTTTTCTGCCACTCTGCATTTGCCTTTATTATCCTTTCTCCAGAAGATAGTTATTCATTCATTCAACAAATATTTATTGAGAAACTTCTGTGTATCAGGCACTGTTGTGGGTTTTTGAGCTGCACTGCCCAGTATGCTGTGGCTATTTAACTTGAAGCTAAAAATCCAGTTGCGGAGTTGCACCAGCCACATTTCAAGTGCTCAGTAGCCACACATGGTTATTGCTACTGTACTGGACAATTCAGATTTAGAACATTGCCATCATCAAGAAAGTTCTCTTGGACAAACTAGATCCCTGCCTTCGTGGAGTTCTCATTCGAGTGGGAAAGGCAAACAAGAAACAAATAAGACAATACCAGATAATCCTAAGTACCATTACGATAATATCAAATAGGACAGTGGACTAGCAGAAGCTGGTGGGGGTGGAGAAATGCACTCGCCTTTCTCTCCAGAATTATCTCCTTGCCTCCTGAGTCCCTCTCAGGTACCAGCTCTGCCATGGAGCTTCCTGGTGTGCCTGGCTTCTTTCCTCTAAATGGCCATCACAGTTTCTACCTTAATTGCCATTTTTGTCACCACTGCTTTTTACAATTGGTGTTTGTGCATCAAGCTCATACGGAGGTGAATTATAGAGAAAGGAGCCCTTGACCTGGAGTGGGGAAACCTAAATTCTAATGCTGGCGCTAATGCTGTGGCCTGTCGCTCGCTGAATCGCTATCCTCCTCCTCTGCTTTATGTTTCCTTGTGGCGCTTATCCCTCCCTGACATTTATTATTGACTTTGCTTCAGGAATGTATACTCTACAAGGGGCTGAATTTTTCTGTTAACCAGTTTCTTCCCAGTACCTTCCACAGTGCCTGGCACATAGTGGGCACTTTAAATATTTGCTGAATCAAGAGTTGACTGACCTTGTTGAGTCATTTCACCCTCTTAGGTGTCTTGTTTACCCCTGTGAGCTGGCTTAATAATACAGTTGACTGTATTATCAACATGGGTTTGAACTGCACAGATCGACTTATACATGGATTTTTTCCGTGGTAAATACTATAGCTCTGTAATTCACAGTTGAATGTATGGATGCAGATTCACAGATGCAGGTGGGCTTCCCAGGTGGCGCTAGTGGTAAAGAACCTGCCCACCAATGCAGGAGGCACAAGAGACGCAGGTTCAGTCCCTTGTTTGGGAAGATCCTCTGGAGAAAGAAATGGCAAGCCACTCCAGTATTCTTGCCTGGAGAATCCCATGGACAAAGGAGCCTAGTGGGCTACAGTCCATAGGGTCTGAAAGAGGGTCAGACACGACTGAAGTGACTTAGCACGCATGCACAGACGTAGACCTGGAGGGCCAGCTATAAGTTATATGCTGACTTTTTACTGTGTCCCTAACCCCAGTGTTGTTCAAGGGTCAGCTGTACTTGTTTTGCAGAAGGTATTTGGCAGAACCAGAGACCTAATGGTTGAGCAAATACTTGATAGGTAATAGGCTCTCAGGAAGCATTTCTTAAATCAGTGACAGCCTTTGCATCCCTGACCTTGGCTTGGAGGTTTGGAGGCCCAGGATTTCTCCCAGACTTGTATGCCTACACATGGAACAAAAAGACCTGAAACCCTATATCTCTACCTCTGAGGTCAGATAGCTTCTCTGCCTCTTTGTGTCAGGCCCTGGAGAAAGGGCAAGCCTGGTGCACCATGCTGCCTGCTGAGACCTGAGCCCCCTGCCTGGTGACAGTGCTGAGGGTGGTCCTTAGCTGCCCTGAACCTCAGGAATGGGTACCAACAACAGTGAGCAGGAAGTGATGTTCTTCTGTCCTGTCTCCCAGGTGACGCTGAACAACGTGGAAGTCTGCAGTGAAAATATCTCCACTTTGAAAAAGACGCTTGAGGTAAAGGGGACCCTGGCTGTCGGCTCTCTGCGGCCTTCCCATGCCTCCTGTTGAGAGTGAGCCCTGTGCGCTTCTCCTGCTGGGGCCGTGGCATTCCTGGCATTGAGCCGGCCCTTCCTCAGAGCACTTGAGGGGGTTTGTTAGTGATTGAGATAGTAGCAGCGCATCTCTGAACTACAGGAAGATTATGACCCATGAGTTGGGAGATCAGAATTCAGGTTAGCTCTTTCAGCACATACTTGGCATGTGACCTTGGACAAATCCCTGAGCCTCACTTCTGTCATCAATGAAATGAAATACAGATCTCCATGGGGCCCTGCTCCTGGTTTGTTGGGTAGCCTGGTTAAAAAAAAAAAAAAAAAAACAGGATTGAAAGCACTTTATAAAAATAATAAAGTCTTCCATAAATTTTGAGATAAAAATGATTCTGAGGGGAATTCACTGGCAGTCCAGCGGTTAGGACTCTGCGCTTTCACTGTGAGGGCATGGGTTCAATCCCTGATTGGGGAACTAAGATCCCACAAGCTGAGTGGCACAGCCAAAAAAATATGTAGGGTTCACTTAACCCTGTAGAGAGCCAGTTGTTGTCATCGTTTTTTAGAGAAGGCCATATAACAATGGAAGTTACTTGGGCTTGTCAGTCAGAACCCCTGAGTTCACATCTCCATTTGACCACTGGCCAGCTGTGGGGCCTGAGGCAAGTTCTCTGACCTCCCTGAGCCTCAGTTTTCTCTCTTGTAAACAGGAAGGATGGTCTCTGCCCCACAGGTTTGTTGTGAGAATTAAGACTATAAAGCACCTGGCATATGAGCAGCATGCAGTGGTGGTTAATGATTGTATCAGTAGTTACACACAACAGCATGGAGCATTTACTTTGTTAAATACTAGAAAACAAAGAGCCTAGCTCCACTCCACTCCTGAACGCCGCCTCTGGGAGAGGAGAGGAGCCAGGCTCCTGCCTCCCGGCAGGCACCAGTACCTGTGAAGGCGCTTTGCTGCAAAAGCACAGGGCTCTGTGCTGAGGCTGGTGCTGAGCGCTGGCCTTAGGGCTGGGCCACCTGAGGCGGCCTGGAGCAGACACAAGGAGAGGGCCTCCGCACTGGTGGGCTTCCTGAGGGAGGCTCAGGGGGCTGCTGTAAACTGGACCAGCTTAGGAATTCACCCCAAAATGGTCTTAAAATGGAATAAAATAAGAGCAATAGTCACAAAGGACCAGTAGCATAGTCTCTCACATCGTAAGTATTCAACACGGTGGCCGTCACTGTTGTTTTTAGGTCATGGCACGTTAAATTGTGTCCCTGACTTTTTCTGTAACATTAATTAGTCTGCTGGATTTTGGTCCCTTAGCAGCTCTTCCTCACTGCTGCTCCTGCTGGAGCCAAAACAGCACAAACTGAGGAGGCTATAGGAAATGCAGGCAGCTCCTGGCAACCCAGAGCAGCGTCCCTGTGCGCTCTCTACTACTCAGCCTCCGTGCGGAGTTTACGAACAGGTGCTCTGGAGCTGTAATCCCCGGCTTCATGACAGTGCTGTGTGACTTTAGGCCAATTACTAACTTCTCTGTGCCTTAGTCTCCTCATCTATACAATGGAAATAATAATAGTACTTACTTCATAAGAAAAGTACTTTAATAAAAGTAAAATGCTTGAAACTGGTCCTGGCACCAGTAAGCTCTTAAATCTTAGCTGTGGTCATGATGCTATTCCCTGGGCTCAGAAGCCTGATGGCTGGGTGTTCTCTCCTAGAGTGACTGCACCAAGCTGTTCAGCCAAGGCATTGGAGGGGAGCAGGCCCAGGCTAAGTTTGACAGCTGCCTTTCTGACTTGGCTGCCGTGTCCGGCAAATTCCGAGACCTCTTGCAGGTAAGCCCCAGTCCTGGGCTTGTGTCTTGCTCTGAGACTACCATTACTGGCTTATCGTGGGTTCCACAATATAAGGGAACGGGGGCGGTGGGGAGAAGGCGTGAGGGAGCAGAGTGCCCACCGCTGAACTTGTGCGAGTCCCTTGAAGACTCCAGGCTTTCAGCACTGCTGCTGTCACGTTGGCAAGCTGGCGTTAGGGTCCTCTAGAATCTCCACTCGGCCTCCACAGCGCCCGGCACTCTCAGGAAGGTGCTCAGGAGAAACGGAACCACGTGGGTACTCAGACCTGCATGGCCTTAGCCGGAGGCGCTGCCTGGTACCAGGCGCTGAGAAATCAGACCAACCCCATGGCTGCATCTCTGGCCTGGACCTGAATCAGGATATATCTCGAAAGGAACAGGTTGTTCCTGGCCTCCTGGATCAGCATTATCTCTGCTAGATCTCAGAGAGGGCCTGCAGAAAAGGCTCCGAGCTGAGGATGCCCTGGCAGACAAAGGGTGGACGGAGCGGAGAAAGGGAAGGGATGGGGCACGTGCCTCCCGCATCTGACGCGTCTCTGCCTTGTCCTGCAGGAAGGGCTCACAGAGCTGAACAGCACAGCCATCAAGCCGCAGGTGCAGCCTTGGATCAACACCTTCCTCTCTGTCTCCCACAATATCGAGGAGGTCAGCCTGACCACAGGCAGCTGTCAAGCCCAGGATTGCCCCACATTCCCTGGCCCCCAGTGGTGGAGCTGTCTTACAGGCTCATCTCCCTCACCCTCGAAGGCTAGCTTCCTCCCAGTAACAGGTTGTTCTTGCAGTCAGAGGGCTCCAAAAGACATCTAAAAGGAGTTTGCCTTGATGTATTCTCTTTTATTGAGGCTCTTTTTGCCCCACATCTTTTCATGGCTTCCCAGCTGGTGCAGTTGGTAAAGAACCTGCATGCCAACGCAGGAGACACACATTAGATCCCTGAGTCAGGAAGATCCTCTGGAGGAGGAAATGGCAACCCACCCCAGTATTCTTGCCTGAGAAATCGCATGGACAGAGGAGCCTGGCGAGCTATAGTCCATGGGGTCACAGAAGAGTCAAGCACAACTGAGCATGTCTACACAATCTTTTCATTCCTATAGAACACAAGACACAAGAGGGGTGAACTGCCGGGAGGTTCACCATGTTGTTTGGGCCACCGCTTCAGTTGCTGGTCAGAAATATGATGCAGAAACAGCAGTTTTTGCCAGCCTGGTTTTAAGCTGGCTTTAGGCTAGATGAGTCATAAGCTACAGAAGTGTTTCCCTAGAGGAGAGGAAGTGGGGTGGGAGTGAATGGTCCTTGGAGAAGTCCCTGCTGACCTACCTTGCTTCCTGATGTAGGAGGAATTCAGTGACTATGAGGCCAACGATCCTTGGGTTCAACAGTTCATCCTTAATCTGGAGCAGCAAATGGCAGAGTTCAAGGTGAGCAAGGGCTCTCAGGACCAGTCTGTAGAATTCGCCACCTCTGCCAAATCAGCCGCCCTGAGGCTTCTCATCGCACTCCTGCTGGGAGCCCGGGATGCCCTTCCAAGCCCCAGGCCGTGGAAGCATTCCCGACAGCTCGTATGGAGGCAGCGGGGCAAGGTGGGACCCCCACTGACGTCAGTCTCTGCGTGCAGGCCGGCCTGTCCCCAGTCATCTACGACAGCCTGACCAGCCTCGTGACCAGCCTCATCACAGTCGAGTTGGAGAGAGTGGTGCTGAAGTCCACCTTCAACCGGGTAACGTGAAGACAGCACAGGCCTCCACCCTACTGTTTTCCCTAAGTTGGACCAGTCTGTGCCCTCCCTGCTACCCCAGGCCCTGTGCATCTAGGCTCAGTGCTGCCCTGAGGCAGCAGAGCCAACTGAAGCACATCCGAGTCCCCGCTGGCCTTGCAGCCAAGCACTGAGCAAAGCTGGGGGCTGGTGCTGCTTGGCTGGAGGGCCAGGCCTTGAACTCGTGTTCCCTTGCAGCTGGGCGGCCTGCAGTTTGACAAGGAGCTGAGGTCACTCATTGCCTACCTTACCACGGTGACCACCTGGACCATCCGAGACAAGTTTGCCCGGCTCTCCCAGATGGCCACGATCCTCAATCTGGAGCGGGTATGTGGGGCTCCCCTAGCCTTGCCAGAGTAAGGTGACTCAGAGGAGAGGCAGAGACAAAACCTGGGTCTCCAGCGGCAGCCCAGCCCTGCCGGCCACCTCCTTCCTGAGTGCCCTGGCATTGCCTCTGGTGGAGTTCCTGGGCCTCCCCTCAGGCTGGCCCCTCTTTGCTGACCCTCTCTGCTCTTCCCACAGGTGACAGAGATCCTAGATTACTGGGGCGCCAACTCAGGCCCGCTGACGTGGCGCCTCACGCCTGCTGAAGTGCGCCAGGTGCTGGCCCTGCGCATAGACTTCCGCAGCGAGGACATCAAGAGGCTGCGCCTGTAGCTGCCGCATGAGCCCAGCCGGTTCCCCTGCTGGCAGCGGGGAAACAAGGCCTCGACTCAGGCCATTCTCTGTTCTCAGGCCTGTCGGGGTGCTTTAGGGGACAGTGTCTCCCCATAGAGAGAGGTAGGTCTGCCCTGGCTCCTAACTAGGTGGGACCGCCAGGCGGGCCAGCCTTCCACACGGAGGGCCATCCTCTCGTCCTTGGATGTGGCAGCACGAGAGCTGCCTCCCTGCCAGTCCCAAAGGACTCGGGCCTGGGGACCTGAGGTTTACTCCAAAGCGAGGCTGTGATATTTATGATCGCCCTGAATAAACAGGCTCCTTGAAGAGAGGCCAGTGTGCTGTTTCCAGGAAGGGCTGGATGCTACAGGGCAAGACAGGTCCACGAGCTGCACTAAAATGTGAAGGCAAAAGCCTGACTCCTCAGCCTCCTCTGGTGCCCAGGGCGGCACATGACAACAGGGGCCTCACCCAGTCCCAGACCCTCATCCCCTCTTGGCCCTTGGCGCCAGAAGCCAGATCATCCTGGGGGCAGATTCCCACACTCCCAGCAGGAACAGAAAGGATCTTCGTGAGGCCAGCCTGGAACGCAGAGTGAGTTTATTCCAGGAAGACTGAGAACCCACAGGTACGTGGTAGAGCTGCAGCATTGCTGGTTAAGGCCTCAGTTAGCAGCAGCTTGCTGCAGGACTGCACTGGCTCTCTGCCACAGACATGTTCCCACTCCTCCATTGAGTCATCCTGGGAGAGAGTGTTGAACGGGAAGTCTCTACTCAGGCAAAAGCTGCACCTCTGAGGAAGGCCACAGGAAATGCCCCCAAAGGCCTCTTCAAGGTCGGCCTTACCAAGGGACCCCAGCGGTCTGCCAAGGCTGGTTGTCATTCCCTTCTTTCAGGCCCTGGTGGAGAGTGAGAAGGCAAAGGCCCAAGCAGGGCCATTGGATTTGTAAAGGCCACAGGGGACACTTAGTTTGGGACATTCCTAGGTCCAGATGGAGCACAGGCTAAGCCTAGGCCACTATCAACCAGGAAGTCTCAGTCCTGTTCCCAAGCACCATCTCTGCTTCACCAAGTTTAAGAAAGGGCCAGGCCAGAGCTTGAGTCGCTTTCCTTTGGAAGCAGATTTACAGAGAAGTGCGTGGAGAGAAGACTGAATCCTCCCCTGAAGAAGGACAGGAGGGGCTGCTGTAGCTGCAGGCTTTCTCCTCTTGCAGAGGAACAAGCCTCAAGAGAAGGGGCCTCAGTTAGAGGTCTCAGTTCCCAGCAGCTGCAGGCTCAGGCCCTGAGTGTCCACTTCTACCAGGTGGACGCTGTAGTTCCCGAGGCCCTAGGAGCAAAGGATGGGAGGTGTTAGTGGGCTCTGCATGGATTTCAGGCCCTCAGGAGGCTGTACTTGAGCAGCAGGGCCAAGGGGGCTTACAGCTGTAGCCCTGGTTAGCTGGTGGGCCACAGGGAGGGCTCCTGTCCCTGCCAGTTAGCATACTCCAACTACCCGGTACCTCTGTCTTGGCCAGCACGGCCTCCAGAGCCTCCTTCTGCCGCGGCTCCTTGGTCAGTAGACAGAGAAAGCCTCCGCCCCCTGCCCCTGCCAGGCTCTGCCCATGCACGTGGGGGGCCAGGACGTCCATCATACGCCGCACCGCCAGGGGCTCACAGCCTGGAGCCATGAGCTTCTTCTGCTCCCAGTATGATGTCAGGCACTGGCCCAACAGAGGCAGACTCCCTGGGGTGGGGGCAGAAAGGGGGTCATCTGTAGGCTGGATGGGGCACCCAGACGCTTAACCGGCGTCCTGGCTCAGAACCTGGGTCCGGTACTGGCTGGAAACAGGAACTGTAAAACCCCCCTCAAGGGGTTGTTTGAGCACAGAGCAGCTGGCGTGGTACCCAGCACGTATAACTGTGTGGCCCTGATCAGCTCTGACTCCCTGGAACCCAGCTGTGGAGCCAAGCTTCTTCCCCCATCTGCTTGCCAGTAGGTGGGCTGGAGGCCTTCCCCAGGATGCAAGTACTGTCCTGAGACACGACTCACACCCAAGCGTCAGACCCTGCAGAGGACAGACTGTAGTCCTCTGTCCCTGGGGGCCTCATACCGAGGGCAGTGCCAAGCCCTGCAGAGCCCCCGGCCTCAGGCCCACGAGCAGCAGCAGGCACTCACTCTGGGGTCCTGAACTCGAGGGAGGAAGCACCTCACCTTGGCGGAAGGCTTCCGCACACTCCTCGGTCTGCCGTACCAGGCGGCGGGCGTTCTGCACAACGGCGGGCAGCCGGGCATACCAGCTCCTCAGCACATCCTGCAGGGAGTGCAGGAGCGGTGAGGCCAAGCCTCACTGAGTGGTCCGCCTCCTCCCTCCCTCCTGGGGCCAGGGCTCACCTGGAGCAGATTCCGGGCCAGGCGGGTCTTCCCAGTGTACACCAGCAGCAGGTGGTCATTGAGCTTCTGGACAAAGCCCTCAGGCACAGTGACTTCCTCCACTTCCACCTTCAGTGGCAGCTGAGCCTGGGAGCGCCCCACCTTGATGCCGGGCATGAGGCCACCCACCTGGTCCTGCCAGCCGCCTCCTACGAGAGCCCCAGCCGCATCACTGCTGGGGCCTCCCTGGCCAGGCTTCCCTCTCCCGGTCCAGGCTCCTGGCCTTGTGTCCCTAGCTGGGACCAGCCTGGGAAGACAGCTTCCCCCACCAATGCTGAGTCAGCTGAGCTGTACAGCTTCTGCCCCAGCCCTGGGTGCAAGACAAGCCCGGGGAAGGGGCTTCATTCTGGAGCCCAAGCTTAGAACCTAACCCAAGGCCTGAGGTTTGCTGCAGACCTGATGTGTTCTTGGAACTGGGGTAAACCACATCAAAGGATTAAGACCTTACCCTAACCTTTCCCCCAGGGCAGGATGACACAGGACTCTCCCTACAGCCTAACAGTTCCTGCACCCCAGCTTGCCTGATAAAGGGTGTTGATGGTAGAAATAAGCTTCTCAGCATCTCTTATCAAACTTTATATAAAATAGCTTGTTCACATTCTGCTTCAGTAATGAAAGGTATGGATCTCTTTTCTTCTGACAGCTATATAAAAATGTCAAAACCTGAGGTGATTCTGGGTTAGGTCTTTGATATCTGGTGAAGGGCCTGCAAGGGTTTCGAGTATGGAACGCAAATGGCAGGAGGCATCTGGAACACTACGGCCAAAATGTGGTTAGTGTCAAGGCCTGGAACACTGAGAACTCCTTAATGGCAATCCTCCTCTCCAGGGCACCTGGCATAGCTTGTAATTATACGTTCATTTGAGTGGTTATTGATTAACGTTCGTCTCCAACAGCCCATATGACTTCTGATGGCAAGGACCCTGTTTTTGTTCATTCTATCCCCAGGGCCCAATACAGAGTGGGCATCTGATAAACAGTTGTCATTTGACCAAATGAAGGCTATGAATGGTACACTCCAAAAGAAAACTAAAAGGCTTCCCCATCGGGCCTTTGTGGTAACGCCCACCTATTACAGAATGTGAGTCAATACAGTCAGAGGAGTTGGGCTACATGGCGGCCAGGGAAGAGACCGTCATCAGGCATCTGTGTGTCTGTGTGGCAGCTTCCTTCCCAGGGCTGTGCTGGAGGGGAGGCTCGGCACCCTGAGGTGAGAGCACCCTGGAGCCAGACAGGCCTCGCTGCTCTCCTGTGTGGACGCTAAGGGGCCGCCGTGGTGAGAAGCCTGGTGCTAGACATTCTGTATGACCATGGCCCTGGCTGGGCGCCCCCTCAGGTGGTGGGGGCCCAGCCAGGGGAGGGACAAGGTGCTGCAAAGCAGGCTGAGGGGCCTGTCCCCTCCTCCAAACACAGTCCCACCCTGAGGGACAGCCCTCAGGGACACAGAAGGAATACCTAACAGGAAAGGTGTTGCACGGACTCTTAAGAGTATGTTTATACATCAAGTCCTTTGAGGTAGAAATAGATCATTTTGAAAGCACCAGAGAGTGTCAGAGGGATAAGAAGGCAGCTCTTAATCACTGTGCGGCCCAGCGCAGCTGTGGGCACCCTCCAGGTCCAGGGGAGCCCCTGTTTCTGATGATCCCCGTCCTGCCCCAGGGCAGCCCCCTACCTGTGGTGAGCACCTGCTCCAGGTGCAGGACTGCGTGTATCAAGGCCTCTGCACCTACCGCGCGGCCTGCGGCCCGCTGCACCGCGGCCAGGGCGGCCCCCGCCAGGATGCTGCTGGTGCCTGCAGGGCGGAGGAGAGGGTTGGCATGAAGCCGCTCCGCCAGCCAGTCCTGCCCTGCCCACTCCCGCTCTAGGGGGCGGGGCCAGAGCGAGGCTGAAGGGGTGAGCGGGCCGGTGTGCAGCAGGGGACGGACCCACTCACCAAGGCCAGAGCCGTGGGGCAGCTCAGACCAGGTGTGCAGCTCAAAGCCACCCCCGAAGGCACGTAGCAGCTGCTCCCTCAGCGAGAGCTCGGAGGAGACACTGACGACGCCCGCGCAGACGAAGGCCGCCTTCAGCAGCGCCCCTGCGTAGGGAGCAGCCCCCAGCGGGGCGTTTGGTCTCCAGGGCGGACACAGACCCCAACCCGTCTCAGCGCCGCCAGGAGCTCAGCCCAGCAGCAGTGCTGACCCCCTCCCCAGTCTCGACAGGCCCTGCAGGCTCTGGGGCACCAGCCCGCAGGCCGCTCTCCCTCCTGCACGCGTGTGGGCTGGGGGCAGGTGACTGCAGGGCGCCCCTGAGGCCCAGCCGCTGTGGCCTGCAGGCTATGGGGCTCCGCCCCCACGCCCCGCTGCGCACGTCACAGGCGCGCTGACCTGGGGCCTGGGGCTGGCAGTAACCCCGCATGTCGTCCAGGCTGCAACACACGATCTTCACGGCCGTCTGGTCCTGCCGGGGCCCCACTGCCAGCCGCAGCTCGGGCTCTGGGATGCGGCGAGCCCTGGCCCCAATGGGCCGGCGGCCGTCCACTCGCACAGCCAGGCCCAGCACGGCCCCACCAAGCTCATAGGCCAGGGGCGGGGTGTCACTCCAGCCCCCTGTGGCGACGGGACGAGACCCAGCTGGTCTCGGGGGTCTGCCAGCCCAGCTCTGGAGTGCCGACCCCACCCCACCCTCCTCCACGGGCTCACCAGAGAAGTCCACCCGCGCTGGGCACTCTGCCACCACCCACTGCCCAGGCGCCGGCAGCTCCACCGGCTTGGAGCTGACGAAGCGCTGGGCAGACATCACAGCCCGGCGTATCAGCAGCTGCCCGGCCCCCTCGTAGTGGCGGGCGGCCCGCACCAGCAAGGCTGGCCTGCGGGAGGGAGGGAGGGGTCTGGGTCCCGACTGCCCTGGGGACCTGAAGCTGCCCCGCCCCTCTGGGCTCACACCTCCAAGGCCAGCAGGGGCTCCTCCAGGGGCTCAGGCATCCTCAGCCTACCTGCTCAGCCACCTGGCCCGCTCCCGGGTGAGCGCCTCCACACCGCGCGCCAGGTCTCCACGCTCCAGGAAGGAGAAGGGCCACAGCCACTCGGGGTTAGCCGCCGGCCCACTGCGCAAGCCGCCTCGGCCCCCCGCCATGCAGCCCAGGACGTCTGCCACACAGGCCAGGGCACGGGCAGCCACGCCAGGGTCCTCTGCACCAGCTGCCACTGATGGACCAGGAGGCGGGCAGCTGCTGAGGAGCCCGTCCCCAAGGCCCTCTGCCCTCAAACACCCCAGAGCCCTCACACCTCTGCACTGTGGCCCCACATGTATCCTGGCCTGAGAGTGCCCCCAACTTCTCCGCCTGGCAAAGTTCTCATCCTAGCGAGTCCCAGTCCAGGATGCCCTTAGTGAGTAAGAGCTCAGCCTCGGGAGGCAAACCACCAGGGCTCATCCTCAGTCCCCCTGGGTGGCTGAGTGAACACCGCAAACAGGTAACAAGGCGCTGCCTGAGCCCCCTGCTGGAGCACTTCACCCCATCCGGCCCCCAGCACAGAATGCACGCTCTGCCAATGCTCACGGGACCCAGAGGCTCAGCACCAGGCCCCCACCTCTCCCCAAGCCCCTCACTGACTCTGATGGAGCTTCCTAGCGCCCAGACGGTTAACTCCACTTGTGTCTCCCCCCTGCTTTAGAGTCTCGTGTCTCCCTAATGCCCGAGGTTGACGACCCAGAGGGCAGACAGGGCAGGCGATGCAGGATCTGGCTTCCCAGCTGGGTGCCCAGCACACTCACCCTGGTCCAGTGTGGCCAGCAGGAGCCCAGGACAGCCCTCGTGGACGGCAGCCCAGGTCAGCGGGCGCAGGCTGAGGTCCTGCCGGGCCTCCAGCACGTGCCGCGCCTTGTGCAGGGCCTGGCGGAAGAACAGGTCCCGGCGGGCAGCCAGCGTGGTGCCCCGGTCCAGGCACGGCTGCAGCTGCTCCCAGGACAGACGCCAGCAAGCCCGCCAAGCCTGCAGGGCCCGGCCCCTGTCCTCCTGGGGGTCTAGCATCCACAGCAGATCCCAGGGCCCCAGGGCCCTCGAGGGGTGGAGCACAGGGAAGAGACGGGCACTGAGGAGGCAGCGCTCAGCAGGGGGCACATCTGGGTCCCACAGGTCCCAGTCCCTAAGGTGGGGAGAAGCCGCATCAGCAGGAGGGGAGCACGGTCCCCCAGCCCCGACCACCTGTCAGCGGGGGCCTGGCTCCTTCCTGGGGACAGGACCAACCCCTTCAGAGACGGCACAAGCGAGCGATTCAGGGCGGGAGGCCCAGCTGCCCTGCCTCCTTTCCCAGGCCGCTGAACAAAATCCCAGAGCCTGGGCACCATCAGGAATTTGGAATAGCCCAGGGGGATGATGCTAGGGCAGGTGAGGCTGCTCAAAACTCCCCCAGGCCCCAGGGATTGAGGGGGGTGGGCCCTGAGCCTCCAGGCAGCTGCCACCCTGGCTGCCAAGGCCCAAGGAGCCCCATGGGACCATCTACCCTACCGGATGCCCGTCTTCTGGAAGAATTTACTCCAAGACATGTTGAGATATGTTCCTGTCCCCTGTCTCTGGGGGAAGAGAAGGAAGCAGTCAGGGCTGACGGGGCCACAGGAAGGGGTTAGGGAAAACAAGGCCAGGGGACTGGGGCTGGGGCCAGACGGGGCAGGAAGAGAGATGGGGGCACACGGGCAAGCAGGTCCTGAACCAGCAACAAGCCCTGGTGCCTCCAGGTGCCTGCCCGGGGGCCTGGGACCCGGAGCAGAATGCTGGCCCCCAGCCTGACCCACCGCAACTGGCTCTGCAGCCAAGGCGGGTCACCTCCCTCTCTGAACCTCGGTCTCAGCCTGAAAAATGGGGGTAGGAGTCCCCAGCCAGACAGGAGAAGGGAGGGAAAGGCCTGCTGAGGCCCTACCGGCCGCATCTTCCTCACAGCCTGTATCCCCCAGGTGAGCGCTTGCAGAGCCCCGCAGGGGAGTGGGCACTGTGCTGGGGACACTGGGGCTGCCCAAGGCCTAAAGATGGGGGTGAGGGGAGGCCGCTGAGCACCTACCTCCCAGCTGTCCAGGCGGCCCACGAGGGTGAAGGCCCGGCTGGGTGCGCCATGCAGCTGCACGTGGTGTCCCCGAAGGATGAGGTCACGCAGCTCCACGCCGTGCAGTGCCTGGGACTGGGCCACGTCCAGGCCACTCACAAAGCAGCCAGTCCCAACGTGAATGGGGCCCTGGCGGGGAGAGGACAGGGTCTGCGTGCTCAGCGGAGCCCAGGTGCGCCCCGGAGCGGGCCTCCCCGCCCCGAGCGGGCCTGCCCCCGGAGCGGGCCTCCCCGGCCCGGACCTCCCCCCACGCACGCCAGGCCTCACCCGTAGGTGGCAGTGCTGCAGGACGCTCCCGGGGCCCAGCCGCACGGGGCCCTCCAGCAGGCAGCTGACCACAGTGCTCCCGGCCCCCAGCAGTGGCCGCTCCTGAGGACCCAGGAGAAAGCCATGAGGCCCCGGCAGGGGCGGCCCCAGTCCTCCCCATAGCCTGGCCCCAGCCGCAACTCCTGCCGCTGTTCTGCTGTTCAGCCAGGGGCACACTCCCCTCCAGAGCAAACCTGAACCCAGAAATGGGGGTCCCGCCAGATGACAGCCCCCAGAAAACTCCCACCTGTTCAGCTAGTCCAACCCCTGCCACCCTGAGGGTTGCCTCTGCACCCTACCTGCCCATCACCATGAATTTGCCTGACTCCCTGAGCAGACTCTTCAGAAAGGGTTAGGGAGCTCTCTTCTCTAGCTTCTCAGTCAGCCAGACTGGGACGTAGAATCCTGACTTGGCTACTTACTGACTCTGTGGCCTTAAGCAAGTTACTTAACCTCTCTGAGCCTCCAGTGACTCTTGTGTGAAAAGAGGTAATAGCACCTACCCTCCTAGTCTGTCCCAAGCATGCTGTTCCCACCCCTCCCTGCAGCCCCCCATGGCCACCAAGTATCCTGTGGGCACCTCTGCGGGCCTCACCTCCAGGCAGGTCTTACCTCCACCTGGGAATGTATGACCTGGGCCCCCGGAGCCCCTGGGGATGTGAGACTGTGCAGGAACTCACTGGCTGAGTTGGTCATGTAGCTGTAGCTGCCATCAGGGACATACGCTGTAGAGACACAAGTACTGACCTCATCGCCCTGCCTCCTGCAGCTCTGACACCAGGCTGGGCCACCAGAAAACATGGCCTCTTCAGTGCCTGGGAGGGCAGGCATGAAAACGAGCCCACTGTGCTGATGGGGAAGCTGAGATCCAGAAAGGCTCGGCAACCTGCCCAAAGTCACCCAGCTACAAAGCAGCAAGACCAGGACGGGAGCCCAGGAATGAGACCAAAGAAGAAGGGAAGCAGTATGTCAGCAGGGGACTTGGAACCAGGAGAAGGTAGCTGTCCCGCGCAGGTGCTCACAAGGCTGGCCTGGCCTAGGAGCCCAGAGGCCAGATGGTGAGGGAGGAGCTTCCCCTGGGGGTCCCCACTCCCAAGGCTTCCCCACCCAGAGCACGGAAAGGCAGGACCCACCCACTGTGAGAGGCTGACCGCGGAGCTGCCTCCACAGCTCAGCCCGGGCGCCGTGCAGATAGCCCGCGATGTCCGCGTCACCTTGCCCCATCTCCGGGGGCCGCCCCACCAGGAAGTCCTCCCTTTGCACGTTCCGGGCCATGCAGAGCAGGATGTCAAAAAACAGAGACAGCTGGGACAGGGGTGGGTGCTACTGTCAGTGGGCTTCCCGGGTGAGCGGGGCCCGCTCCCTCCCCAGAGATGCAAACACACAGAGGGGAATGGACTGGCTGGAGGCCCCGCAGCCAGACCAGCAGCGTCAGGGCCTCTCGCCCAGGCCAAGGCCTCCCAGTCCCCAGTCCTGGGCACCTGGCCAGGCTGGGCTCCCGAGTCCAAGCCCATGTAGGTGCAGGCGTCCAGAGGCGGGCTCACGTGGGTAGCCAGGAGGCACTCAGCGGTTTCCACAGAGAAGAAGACGACCCCGGACACCTGCAGGGACGCCCACAAGGGTCAGGGAGGAGACCCCGGGGCCAGGCACGTGCCTGAGCTGGGGAGGGCGGGGGCAGATGGGCCCCCAGGCCACACTGGACAGGGTCTCCATCTTCTGGGCCACTGTAGTGCCAGGACTCCAGGCTGACTGGAGGCAGCTCCCCACCAAGGGCCCCTCGACAGGCACCTTCTGGGGACCCCTCAAGTTTCAGGGCTCCTCCGTCTTCCCTACGGCCTAGTCCCAGACTCTTACACACCTCTTACATCTCTGTTCTTCCTTCTAGAAAGATCCCTCGAGCCTGCTTCTGGCCTTTGTCATTCAGGACAAGACTCTGAATGACAAGGCTAACCCTGTCCTTAGGTTTTGGCACCACCTGCTCCTGTGAATACCCGTTCCAGATCTGCCTCAGATTCCGGTTCTAGCCTTCCTGGAAGGAGGGGGGCTCTGCCCTGGGCAGGAAGGCAACCCTCCCTCTCCCATCCCATAAAGTCTCCAAGCCCCCCACCCTGGGGCCTGGCAGCCATACCAGCGGCACCCGCCCATCAGGCCTGGCGCATCGTTGTATCTCTGCCTCAGTGCCCTGGTAGTAAATGTCCAGAACGAAGCCCTAGGTGGGAGGAGGAAACAGAGTTAGGAAAGGAGGCAAAGAGACTGAGAAGGAGGGCGTTCTCCAGATGCAAACCTCTGATGGACGTCTGAGAGGGCCGGGACACTCCCCAGACACCAGTGCCCAAGACCTCCCCCAGCCCCATGGCAGACCGTCTCCACGGCCCCAGGTGCAGGCACAGAGCCTGGCACAGGGTCAGGGGCAACTCGTGTTTGGCAAAGGACTAAGTAAGCACAGGAGCTGCTGCCATGGGGAAAACCATCAAACCCAGGCCAGCCAGGAGTCAGCACCAGGCCCGGGGCCCTACCTCGGAGTCGGTCAGGTAGACACCATGGCTCCGGGCGTAGGCCGTGCTCCCGGGAAGGGCGATCCCTCTGGCTCCCCGGAAGCCGTCCCAGCTGATGCCTGCGGGTGGGGGAGTCAGGCAGCTCTCCAGGGACCTCAACCCAAGGCAAGGGCGGGGAGGGGGTGGGGGGGCGCCTGCCAGGAGGCACACGCTCAGGGCAGGGCTGTGCAGGCACCTCTAGAGAAGGGACGTTTCCATGGTTTCCAACATGGGCATTCCTCTGGGAGAATGACAGCACCTCACCCCCGCCCCAAGCTCGTCCCCAGGGCCCTTGGGGGCCACAGGGACAGACTGGGTGTCTCCATCCCACGGACAGGAGAGGTAGGCGCGGCAGGGAGGCCTGCCTCCTGCTCTAGGCTCCATCCTGAAAACCTCAGAGCGTCCCTTCCACAGGGGCAGCAGGCCAGGCCGAGAGGGCGGGTTGGGGAGGAGAGGCAGAGCGGGCGCGGGGGCGCCTAGGGAAGGCAGCCGCAAACCTCGGCAGGCTCACCTGGGTCCAGAGGCACCGACAACAGCATGTCCGTGCTGCAGACCCACACGCCCGGCGGGGAGCCCGGGCCCAGCTGGGGAGAGAGAGAGCTGGCGGGGCCCAGCCCTGCCCACGGGCACGGCCTCCGCCTGTTCCGAGGGACCGGGCTGCTGAGGGGAGGGGGCCCCCTGGCCTGGGGTACCCATGCCCGCCCTCCCAATTACTTTTGGGGCCACGCCTCCCCCAGGGCGGCACACTACCCTCCTGAAGCGCCCAAAGCCATTGTCGGTAACTAAACGCAGGCGCCCAAAGCCATTGTTCCGGCGTCCCCCACCTCAGCCAGCAAAGACCATGGCTGGGGCACAGCGGGTAACAGGACAAGAACCCGGCCTCACCCGATGGCTCATGATGTCCAGCAGGCAGTCCAGGTTGCAGACCACGGCCTCCACGGGGGCCTGGGGGTTCTCCACAGGGAGGCAAGTGAAGGCCCGGCCACAGTCGTCGAAGGGGAAGTCTCGGCCCTGGGGGAGCGGGGACAGGCAGAGGAGCCTGGGGCAGAGGGCCGGATCAGAAAGCCACCAGGCTCTGGACCTTGACAAGGGTTTTTCTCATATAATTTTTTCATGTAACTTTTGAAATGAAATGATTATGGTAAAAAATTAGACAATGCAGATACACAAAAGGAAAAAGAACCCCTGAGGGATAATAACCATTGCCCTCATTTTTGAGGTATATGCAGACTATGTTTTCACAAAAATTTTAAAGGTGGAAAAAATAGAACTACACACACACACACACACACATACACGGGAGTGTAAGTCAAACTGGAGAAGTAAGATTGGGAACCACATCAATATCAATACCCTGGCTGTGATTATACTATAGTTTTGGAAAATATGGCCATTGCAAGGATCTAGGCAACGTTTACAGAGGTTTCTCTCTGGACTATTATATGTGTATCTATAATGATCTCAATCAAACTTTCCATTAAAAAAGCTGAGATCATTCTATTCAAACTTGTGTGGCTCGCCTTTTTCACTGAATAATGAAAACACATTCACTGACACTCACAGTGAGCCAGGCGCAGCCCCAATTTAAACATTCAATGGGCCATCTCAACACTTCCACATGAAGGAGGAGGTGTTAACCGAGGCCTAGAAATGATCACGTGACCACTGCGCCAGGTCACAGAGTCAGTCAACGCACAGGTGAGTGCAGAGAGTTAAATGGACCTTTTAATCACTGTCTAACGTTCCTCCAGGAGGATATGCCGCTTTCATTTATCCAGTTCCCCATTTTGAACACCTGGATCAGTTCTGATGCTGACGCTTCTGAATGTGCACAATGGACGCCTTGCACACAAAGGAAGACGCCCTCTAAAGTCCCGTCCAACCCCAAGAATCAACGGCTCCGTCCTTCTGTGCGGGCCCTGCCCGGCGTTCTACTAACCATGTGCAGGATGAGGATCCAGGCCGAGTGCAGCACATCTGACGTGACCACCTATCAGCAGTGGGAGAGCCCTGTTGACGGAGGTCTGGACCGATGGCAGCCGAGGATGGCAGCCTCCCCTCCAGGGAGAAACCGCAGCACCAGCCCACACAGGCAGCAAAGGAATAACAGCTCAGAAGAATGGCCACAGGCAGGCGCGAGACAGCCCTGGCCCCGCCAGGACGAGGGGACAAGGCGGCCCTGCGGCGCGGCCACCCCCGCCCCGCTTGTAGGGAAGCTTGCAGACAAGCGCGTGGGGCTGGCTGGCAGCCACACAGTGGTCCCCCGACTCGCTGGCGCCACTCCCAGTGCCAGGCTGCATCCACAGCTGCAGCCACCCTCCCTCCCTGTGCCAGGGCGCCATGCCGGCAGGGTGACGGACTGAAGTGACTGGGTGTGTGCGGGTGGTGGGCAGTGCCCTACCCTCGGGGGCCACTGCATCCCAGCTCCAGCAAACCACTGCCACGTGGGAAGGAGAGCCCAGGGTGGCAAGATGAAGTTTTTCAAGTGCAGCCAGAAAGCCTAATTCTGACACTGGCTCTGAACCACTGCCAAAGGCTGGCCCTGCGTTCTGCCCTCACCCGGGTGAGTCTGTGCAATCTACAGATGCGAGCATGATGCTGACCCTGAACGGGGCAGGGCAGTGGGGCCTGAGGAGCGGGGAGCAGGGAAAGCTCTGCTTGAAGCCCCCACCCCGCTGTGCCAAGGAGGGGACGTCAGGACCACTCACGGTGAAGCCTGCGCGGGCACTCAGGTGCTCAGAAGCCACCAGCAGGGCGTTGAGGGTGGCTCCTCCACTGCCCACGTGAACCTCAGGGTCCTCCACAGCCAGCAGCAGCGTCCCAGCAGGGATCTGTTCTCGCTTCTGCCGTATTTCCAGCTCTACGGTCAGAACATGGCTGGGACCTGCCCCCCAGCGCCCCAGCCCCCAGTCCCGAGCACCTAGAGCAAACCTCCATTATTTTCTCTTCTTTGACTTAGCACCTTTTCATCTAGTAGCTCATTAGATCTTTTCCCAACTCAGTGAGGTAAGGACAGTTACTCCCACTTCACAGATGAGAAAACCAAGTCTCAGTGAACTGACATGTATCTGAGGTCACACGGCAAGGAAGAAGCAGAATCTGGGTTTGAACCTGGGACTGCCTGGCTCCTGGGGCTCCAGGGATATGTGGCAAGGAACAGGTAGTGGGTTCTACACCAGGGGCAGCATGCACAAGGAGGGTCAACTACCTCTCTGGAAGACCTCAACGCTGTCCTTGTACTGACACGTCAGAATGATGACCGTCCAATCAACCCCCTTCGGCTGCTCCATTCTGGCCAAAGTTGAAGGGTTTTCTGGGCAGAGATACAGAGATATGTGAATGTGTTTAAATTATCATATCCTGAAATTGATGTTTCTGGTTATAAATATTTTTCTGAATTTTAGCACACATATAGGTTCTTGGGGTCACTACCACCATCTGCATCTCAAAGAACTACACCTCAACCCTGTACAGTCACACCCTCCTCCATGCGTCCCCTCTGCCAACCAGCCATCCGTTCTCCAGAGCTACAGCTGGAATGTACTCTTCTGAGACTGGCTTCTGTCACTCAACACAGCGCCTCTGAGATCCATCTGAGTTGGCTAAGCATAGCCGTAGCTCTTCATCTTTGCCTTTATCAGTTTGGGTACATGAGATTTCCTCAGGAGAGGAAGAAAGGGGAGGGGGTGGCGTTGACAGCGGGCCTCCGCTTAAAGCACAGGGCCATCCTTTCTGTACCGCAGGCCCCTCATCACCCAATCGCTGGCTCTGAGCTGAGGCTGGGGAGGGAGGCTCTATGTCCAGGCTCCTGAGGGTGCGGGCAATTCCCTTCAAAGAGGCAAGCTCTGGGAGGGGACCTCCCCTCTCAGAGACTCCAAGCCAGATGGGGCTACAACCCCACCTGTCAGTCACCTTCCTCCAGAGCACTCTGAGCAGTGGGGGGAAGGTGAGGCCAAAGCCACAGCTTCACCCACTCCTATCCCCCCAACGCTCCTGCCCTGCCACGTAAGAAAACGGTCTGACTGCCGAGGCTCGGCCTCCTCAGGACCTCCATAGCAGGTCCTTAGGAGTGTGCTGCCAGTGGTGGTCCCACACAGCAGCCCCCAAAGCTCAGCATGGCGAGGGCCAGTGGGGCGAGCTGCGTGATCCCCCAGAGGTGCCCTGAGCACACCTCCATTCACAGTCCACCCGCATTCCAGTCGGAGCCAGCAGGAACCTGAGCCTCAGTCCATTTCTTCCTGTGTCAGACTCTGCTGCCACAAGCCGTGGTGCAGGCTGACAGATACTGCCACTTAGCAACACCCACACTCCCACGAGCTTCCAGAGAAAGCCTCCACCACTAACAGAAACTGCTCGGCTCCCCACTCAGCTCAGGAGGGGAATCCAGAGGGAAATCCGAGCAGATCTTGGCCAGGGGTCTGAGGTCAGAGGCATTCCCTAGTTACCCATGAGGCCTTCCCAGTCAAGGGTGTGGCTGGGGATTCCGGGCTGGCCACCCACTCCCTGTGTGACCTTTGGCACCCCCTAACCAGCTCTGGCCTCCGGTGGTAGGAAGCATAATTGCGGATGCCCCCCATCTCGTTCACATGGAGGCCCGGCGACCCATCAACCAACAACTGGAAGAAGACAGACCCGCTCAGACAAGATGGGGATCCCCTGGGAGGCCTCCTTGGTGCCAGAATACCCCATTCAACCCAACAGAAGCTGTCTCAGAACCACACTGCAGTCTGACAGCTTCTGGGCATACCTCCTGCCTTCCTTCCAGAGTTCTGTCACAGGAAGTGGGCCTGGTATGCAAACAGACAGCTCTCCCAGCTTCCTCCAGGTCCCTCCCCTTCCTCCCTCCCCCAATAAATCTCTTGCAAATTTAATCTCATCCTGTTGCCTGCTTTCCTGAGGACCTGAACCAATATGGCAAGTACATCATTTTCCTATCGGCACCATCAAAGGAAAAATCACTCTAAGAACCTCTAAATATCTGGGAAGTACTCTCTTGATCCTTAAAGATGAAGAAACTGAGACACAGAGAGATTGACTCGCCCGAGGTCACACAGCTAGCAAGCGGTAGAGCCAAATCTGAACCCAGATACCTTTTTTCCAAAGTCCATTCTCTTTACCATTACACCAAACCTACTTTGTAGGACTGAGAATAGGCAAAAGTACTAAATAGATGCAAAGCGCCCAGTACAAGGTGACAGCGAATTGAGGATGGCATTAAAGATGACAGCTGTTAGAGTCAGCTCACCCACTCACCCTGACCCATGGTTAAGACACTGATTTTCCATCCTCACAACACCACTGCCAGGGAAGTATTCTGTCCAGTTCACAAATGTTAGTTGATACTGCAGTCATGACTAGGGCCTGGGTCGCTCAGATTCTCATTTAGGTAATGGGGATAATGAAGGTCATACAGCTTGTACAGACAGGTCAGGTGTGTCCAGCTCCAAAATTCATGTCCTTATGCACCCTGCAGAAACAAGCCCTCTCTCCTGGAGTCTACGCCCTCTGTCATACTTAACATTTCTTTAGGAGATCTTAGATACTAAGGCCTCTATTCCAACATTCTGCACACTTCCAATAGAACTTCACCCACTGAGGTCAAGTTGAAAAGGTTTTTAATGCCCTCAGCCACATGCTGCCCAAAATTAGGATAGGGAAGGGGAGTCAGGGACAGAATAAAATAAGGCCTCTTCATACTTGCTTCCTGAAGAGAAGTAGGGCAGTGATTTTGCATTTTAAAGGGGAAAAACTAGTTTCCCGGAGGGATCTGATTTGCTTTCTGGGGAAAAAGGAAGGGAGAAGGAAGGTGATTGGAAGTAGAGATCACACTGCAAATCACACAAAGGAAACATAGTTGAGATGAGCGGATAATGACGAGACCCGACGGGGTAAAATGAGGCACGGAAAGTGACCTCAAAGGGAAAGTCACCAGCCCGGCACCCAGCGGCCCAGCCGCCTGGAGTCCCTGTCCCGGGCGTCCCCAAGTCCCAGAGCTCCTGTAAGAAGACCTGGGCCAACGGGATGAGGGGCCTGCAGGCACCCTACGGCAAGCGGGCGCTCGGGGGCGCCGGCAGACTTCGAAGCGACTCTTCCCTGTAAGGAAACGGGCAGCCAGTGGCCCAGCTCAGTCCTGAGGGCCCAAGAGGCGGGCAGGGGTCGGCGAAACGGCTGGGGGCACCGGCGCGGCGCCGGGTCCGCGCGCACCCACGTACCTGCCTGCGCCCGGCGCCCCGCGCCGCCAGCTCTCTAAGGCGGGGCGGCGCATGCCTCGCTGCGCGTCCTGGGAAGTGTAGTTTCAGCGCTCTCCCCGCCCGGGGTGGTCCCTCCCGATTCCCAGCTCCAGGCGACTTCGCGGGTCCTCAGACAGGGTCCGAGCCACGCCTTCCTAAAGAGCAGTGAGCCGCCCCTTCGATTCGGGGTGTGGAGCGGAGACGGCGGCTCCGCGGGGCAGCAAAACTACAACTCCCAGAGGAGCCAGGGCGGCTCCAAGACAGAACGCGTTTCCTGGGGCTCGAGTTCCAGGCTTGGGGTGTATGCATTTGTTTAACCCCGGGGCCGGGGAGTCCTGCGGAGGCGGCAGAACGGGCCGCTTCTCTGCTCCGCAGAGGCAGAAATCAAACCCGGAGAAAAAACCCACAGGCGTTGTCCCAGCGTAAGCGATCACCGTCCGATTGGCAATTGACCAGGCTTGCACGGGTTCGTCACGTGGGTCCTTCCGGTAGAAACGTCACAACGCTAGTGAGAAGATGTGTGGCTCTTTTGGAAAAGTTATGAATGGCAGCATTGTTTGTAATCCCGGAAAAGTGGAAACGCGCGCGCGCTCAGGGTACTGAAAAAATAAATTAGGCACAGCCATACAACGGAATACTATGCAACAGAGATAATTGGCTAGGTTGACATATGCAACAGGGAAAAATGTTCAAGACATTTTGTTAAAGAACATTATGTATGGGAAGCTACTCATGTCAGAAATAATGCCTGTGGACATAATAGTACACCTGGACAGGAACAGGACTGGAAGGAGCGCACCCGGAGGAGGATACTGCCAGGAATGGGCAGGGGCAGGGAGGCCTTGAACTTCATTTGCACTACTTGAATTTTTCTTATGAGAATGTACTTTACAAAACTGCTGTCATTAATAGGGAGCCTGGGAGGCCCAAGCAGTGAGTTTCAGAAAAAATGTGACATTCCACTCACTTTTTGTAACCTTGGCCAGTCACGTGGCTATTCTGTGTCACATACTCTTTATCTGTGAAATGGGGTAATAATTGTATCAAATGCCTGAGATTATTATGAGGATAAGATAAATTCTTGACTCCATAGTAAATGCTCCAAAATTACTAACCCTTGTTATGAGTATTGCTGTTATTCCCGCGTGGCCCCCTTAAAGCTGAATCAGTGGTTTATTCCTTGTTGTATCCTCAGTCACCGGAACATGCCTGGAACATGCCTGGGACATCGTCCGTGGTTAAAACAATGTGTTGAATGATGGAATGAATAAAGAGCAATCCCGTGCTCGGCTCCCACTCCCCCACTTCCTCCCCCAAACCTCTCTCCATCCCCCTTTCTCCCCCTGGAGTCACCCCCTCTCTTCACTTGGCCCAGGTCTCCTTCTTCCTGCACTTCAGCACCCACTCCTCCTCCTGTGAACCAGGAAGCCTCCAGGAGAGCTGTTCCTAGCAATGCAGACCCTGCTCTGCAGTGGAGGAGAAGGAAGGGGTGCCTGCAGCTGCAGCCCTGGGGGTGGCTCAAGGGAAACAGTGTTCCTGCTCAGAGGCCAAAGGCTTCCCCCCACATCCTAGGGCAGGCAGGCTCGCTGGGTCGGGCTCCAAGGCCACTAGTAAAGATATTCACAGAGGTTTTTATAATGAGATCAAGTCCTCAGTGCAGCCTGTCAGCAGCAGACACAAAAACGTGTAGCTCTCTACCCCCCATGATCTGGGTAGACAGAGCCATAAAAAAAAAAAAAAAAAAATTCTGATGTTATAATATAGGATAGATTCTAGGGTTCGAAATCAGACAAATCCTCTCCAGTTCTCATCACTTTCTGACAGTGTGAGCAAACCACTCAAATTCTTTGAGCTTCAGTTTCTTCCTCTGTAAGAATACAACAGTATTTGCCTAACGGTCTAGCACGTCCCTGGCACGGAGTAGGCATCCAGAAGTAAAGTGAACTGAAAGTCGCTCAGTCGTGTCTGACTCTTTGCAACCCTGTGGACTGTACAGTCCATGGCATTCTTCAGGCCAGAATACTGGAGTGGGTAGCCTTTCCCTTCTCCAGGGGATCTTCCCAACCCAGGAATCGAACCCAGGTCTCCTGCATTGCAGGCAAATTCTTTACCAGCTGAGTCACAAGGGAAGTCCAAGAATACTAGAGTGGGTAGCCAATCCCTTCCCCAGTGGATCGTCCTGACCCGGGAATCAAACTGGGTTCTCCTGCATTGTAAGCAGATACTTTACCAGCTGAGCTATGCGGGTAGTCCAAGTAGGCATCCCACTTCCTTATTGAACATGCTGCTAGACTGTGAGGGTGCAAGACTGGAAGGCTTCTTGGAGGAGTTGCAATCTGCAGGACCCTGCATGAGACGAGTGGCTGCTGCAGGATATCCCTCTGGGAGTCAGGGCTACCCAGGGGTATCTTAGGCTGAGTTCCCTAGATGCAGAACCAGACAGAGGGATTCTTGTGGGAGTGACTTTTTAGGGTAGTGAGAGAGACAGAATAAGGCAGGGGAAAAAGCAAACCAAAGATGGCTTAGCTAAGTCTAGCCTCAGTCTCATCCTCTGGGGATCTCAGGAGCATAAAATGCACCACAGGGCTTATTTTAGAAGCCGGGATCTGGACCTTGTACCCCACGCCGGTCGTTGGCTACGGGTGGGCCAGGGGGAGGCAGGGAAAAGAGGAGCAAAGTTTCCTGGGCATCTCCAGGCAAAGCGGTTCGCAGGGACTGATACCAGTTCTCCGGAGAAGGAGTCAGCTATGAGATGCTAGCAGCCAGCACTCATGACAGCTGGGGAATGGGTGGTCCATCCCTATGAAAGCATATTACCAAGAGCATTTACTGCAGGGGAACTGCTGGAGAGATGGGAGCTAGATGATGAAGGTGAGGAGAGGATAATAAACTCTCCTACCAGTCTTTCAAGGAGAAATTGAAGCAGCTGATTATTTTTTCTCCTTTTTTTCCTTGCCACTCCACATGACTTACGGGACCTTAGTTCCCCGACCAGGGATGGAACCTGTGCCCCTACAGTGGAAACGTGGAGTCCTAACCCCTGGACTGACAGGGAAGTCCCGGGTATGGTTTTAAATAATCAAAATCCAGACCTGATAGGATAACCAAATAGGTAACCCTTTCTGGAGAGCTATTAAGTGTACTTTATCATTAAGTGGCCATCTTCCCCAAAGCCTGACTTGCCTTTTCCAAATATCTTATGCAGTATTTTCCAAAGAGTGCTGCTATAGGATGTGTCTATATCTGTATACATGCTATAGGATGTACATATATACACATATATGTATATATATTCTATAGGATGTGATTATATATTAATAGTAGGATATAGTAGGAAATGGCAGCCCACTCCAGTACTCTTGCCTGGGAAGTCCCATGGACAGAGGAACCTGGTGGACTATAATCCATGGAGTCACAAAGAGTCAGACATGACTTAGCAACTAAACAACAACATAGGATGTTAACAAGTGTTGCTTCAGGAGAGGTAAAGATCCACTAAATAAAGATAAATGGGTTTATTTTATCCCCACAACTTTAAAATAAATAGACTGAGTAAGCAAAATGTGTGTGTATATATATATTCATACAATGAAATAGTACTCAACCATAAAAATAATGAGATATTAATGCATACTGCAACATGGATGAATCGAAAATGTGCAAAATGAAAGAACTCAGGCAAAAATTGCTAACTATTTTGTGATTCCATTTATATGAAGTGTTCAAAAGTGTTAAATCCATAGAGACAGAAAGCAAGCTCAGTTGCTAGGGGCTGGGGGTGGGAAGAATGGGGAGTGATCGCTTAATGGGTACAGGGTTTTCTTGTGACTATCCTATATTATAACATGTGAGGTGATGAAAAGGTTTTGGAACTAGAGGTACTGGTTTCTAGACACCGTGAATGCGCTAAATACACTGAATTGTATACTTTATCATAGTTAATTTTATGTTCCGTGAATTTCACCTCAACTTAAAATAAACGCCACTGAGGGACTTCCGTGGCGATCCAGTGGTTAAGACTGCTTTTTCAGTGCAGCGGTCATGGGTTTGATCCCTGCTTGGGGAACTAAGATCCTCCATGCCGCACAGCCAGAACATGTTAAAGCGAACAAACAATGACACATTTATGTGCTTGTTGCTAATGGGGTGTCATTGCTCCCGGGTCTTCTCAGTGGACAGGTACAGAGCTAGGGAAAAACAATTCCTATCTGGATGGGGAACCTCTAGGCTAAGCTATAAAGCATTTCACAAATATGTTAAGGAATCCTTTTTTCAGGCCATGCCTGCAGCTTGTGGGAATCTTAGTTCCTCGACCAGGGACTGAACCTTGGCAGTGAAAGCTTAGAGTCTCAACCCCTGGGACTGTTTATATACAGTTTCTCTGAGCTGAGCCTTAGTTTATACACCAGATCAATGGTCTCCATTGATATATTTGAAAATACACCTTTTAAAAAGTTAAATACTTTTAAGGTCTGTCAGAGTGTTTCACAAGGTCTCACGCTCTGAGAAGACAGGGTTCAATTCTTCAGTTTCAGTCATTTTCACAGTGCCTACCAGTGTGCTTTGCGCATAACGTGTAGTACACATTCTGTGGAGGACTTTGGATAAACTACACTCTCTTGCTGAGCTGTCTGCCGATCTAATTCTGCCAGAGGCTAAGAAATAGTCAATCTGATCAGTATTTCTGGAAGGTCTGTTTGGACCTACAAAAGCCCGAAAGCCTCTTGATGAAAGTGAAAGAGAGCGAAAAAGTTGGCTTAAAGCTCAACATTCAGAAAACGAAGATCATGGCATCCAGTCCCATCACTTCATGGGAAATAGATGGGGAAACAGTGGTAACAGTGTCAAACTTTATTTTCTGGGGCTCCAAAATCACTGCAGATAGTGACTGCAGCCATGAAATTAAAAGACGCTTACTCCTTGGAAGAAAAGTTATGACCAACCTAGATAGTATATTCAAAAGCAGAGACATTATTTTGCCGACTAAGGTCCGTCTAGTCAAGGCTATGGTTTTTCCTGTGGTTATGTATGGATGTGAGAGTTGGATTGTGAAGGAGGCTGAGTGCTGAAGAATTGATGCTTTTGAACTGTGGTGTTGGAGAAGACTCTTGAGAGTCCCTTGGACTGCAAGGAGATCCAACCAGTCCATTCTAAAGGAGATCAGCCCTGGGATTTGTTTGGAAGGAATGATGCTGAAGCTGAAACTCCAGTACTTTGGCCACCTCATGCGAAGAGTTGACTCATTGGAAAAGACTCTGATGCTGGGAGGGATTGGAGGCAGGAGGAGAAGGGGATGACCGAGGATGAGATGGCTGGATGGCATCACAGACTCGATGGACGTGAGTCTGAATGAACTCCGGGAGATGGTGATGGACAGGAAGGCCTGGCGTGCTTCGATTCATGGGGTCGCAAAGAGTCGGACACGACTGAGCGACTGAACTGAACTGAACTGAACAGAACTACTCTCCAAAAGTCTGTTATCTAGTGAAGTAATGATAACAAAAGGGCTTACCCTGGTGACTTAGTGGTAAAGAATCCTCCTGCAATGCAGGAGACGTGGGTTCATTCCCTGGGTTGGGAAGATCCCCTTGGAGGAGGGCATAGCAAACCACTGCAGTATTCTTGCCGGGGAAGTCCAATGGACAAAGGAGCCTGGCGGGCTACAGTCTATAGGGTTGCAAAGAGTTGGAGATAACTGAAGTGAGTGAGCAGGAGCAGAGTGATAACAATTGACACCATCAACTGAAGCTTCCCCAGTTCCATTCATTTAATCTTTAATCTGGATTAACAACATTTAGATCATCTTTAATCTTTTTTCTTACAATGCTTTAACAAATATCCATCTCTATGTGTAATTAAGAACATGTTCAGATAGGATGGATACCTCCTTAGAAATTACTAGGTCAAATTGCGTGTGCATGTGTAATTTGAAGACATTACCAAGTCGCTCTTCGCAGAGGCCGTATGGATTTCCAACCGCACTGGCAGTGTACCACAATCCTTGTTCCCCATATTCTTCCCAAGATAGCTATCAAGCTTTTTGATCTTTGCCAATCTGATAGGTGAAAAATGATATCTCGGTGTGGTTGTAATTTGCATTTCTTTTATTATTACAAGTGAAACTCAGAAAATAAGTGTCAGAACTTGGAAGAACTAAAATCCTTGCATACTGTTGGTGCGAATATAAAATGGTGCAGCCACTATGGAAAACATTATGATGGTTCCTCAAAAAATTAAAGGCAGAATTATCATATGATCCAGGAATTTCACTTTTGGTATACATCCAAAGGAATTGAAACCAGGAACTCAAAGAGATATTTGTAAACCCATGTTCATAGCATCTTTGGTCACAATAGCCAAAAGATGGAAACAACCCGAGTGTCCATCAACAGATGAATGGATAAAATGTGGCACATATCAGTGTATACAATAGAGTATTATTCAGCCTACAAAAAGAAGGAAATCTTGACGCATGCCACAACATGGATGAACACTGAGGACATTATGCTAAGTGAAATAAGCCAGGCACAAAAGGACAAATATTGTCTTCATACTTGCGTGCCTTGATAGTCAAATTCATAGAGACAGGAAGTAGGCTGGTGATTGTCAGGGACTGGGAGGAGGGGAAAGTGTGGGGAGTAACAGCTTAATGAGCACATAGTTTGAGTTTGGGAAAACCAAAAAATTATGAAGATAAACGGTAGTGTTTACCATACAACAACTTGAATGTACTTAATGCCACTGAACTGTACAATTAAAAATGGTTAAGATGGTAAATTTTGTGTATATTTTACTACAATTTTTAAGGATTTTTTAATGTGGACCATTTTAAAACTCTTTATTGTATTTGTGACAGTGTTGCTCCTGTTTCATTTTTTGGCTTTTTGGCTGTGGGCATGTGGGATCTAAGCTTCCCAAGCAGGGATCAAACATGCAACCGCTGCATTGGAAGGTGAAGTCTTAACCACTGGACCACCAAGGAAGTCCCTACCATAATTTTTGTTTTTAAAGGGTGAAGCTACTCATGTTTGCATGTCACAACCATTTGTGTCCTTCTCTGCGAACTGTCTGTGTTCTTTTCACAGGCCCCATTGTTCCTTGGTAATTTTACTGATTTACAGAGCGCTTTGTATTAGCCTTTTCTACCTGATATAAATTGCAAAATTTTCTTCCACTTTTCTGTTGACTTGGTTTCTGTTGTGGTTTTGGTTTTTAGCTGGGTATGCTGTACACATCTGACTAAGCTTTAAAAAAACATTTTATAAATTATAAACTAGAAGTTTGGGATTAACATTGTGAGTGTGTGCGTGTGTGTGTGTGCATGCGTGCTCATTGTGTCTGACCCTCTGTGACCCATGCGCTATAGCCTGCCAGGCTCCTCTCTGTATGGAATTTTCCAGGCAAGAATACTGGAGTGGGTTGCTATTTCCTCCTAAACATATACACGTTACTATACGTAAAATAGGTAAACAACAAAGACCTACTATATAACACAGGGAACTATACTCAATATAGTGTAATAGCCTCTAATGGAAAAGAATCTGAAAAAAGCACCCACGTGACACTGTGCAGGAGACAGGGATAAAGACCATCCCCAAGAAAGAGAAATACAAAAAGGCAAAATAACTGTGAAAAGAAGGGAAGCGAAAAGCAAGGGAGAAAAGAAAAGCTATACCCATTTGAATGCAGAGTTCCAAAGAATAGCAAGGAGAGATAAGAAAGCCTTCCTCAGAGATCAATGCAAAGAAATAGAGGAAAACAATAGAATGGGAAAGACTAGAGATCTCTTCAGGAAAATTAGAGATACCAAGGGAACAAACACTTCATGTAAAGATGGTCACAATAAAGGACAGAAATGGTATGGACCTAACAGAAGCAGAAGATATTAAGAAGACATGGCAAGAATACGCAAATCAGTTCAGTTCAGTTGCTCAGTTGTGTCCAACTCTTTGCCACCCCGTGAATTGCAGCACGTCAGGCCTCCCTGTCCATCACCAGCTCCAGGAGTTCACCCAAACTCACGTCCATCGAGTCGGTGATGCCATCCAGCCATCTCACCCTCTGTTGTCCCCTTCTTCTCCTGCCCCCAATCCCTCCCAGCATCAGAGTCTTTTCCAATGAGTCAACTCTTCGCATGAGGTGGCCAGAGTACTGGAGTTTCAGCTTTAGCATCCGTCCTTCCAAAGAACACCCAGGACTGATCTTTAGAATGGACTGGTTGAATCTCCTTGCAGTCCAAGGGACTCTCAAGAGTCTTCTCCAACACCACAGTTCAAAAGCATCAATTCTTCAGCACTCAGCTTTCCTCACAGTCCAACTCTCACATCCATACATGACCACAGGAAAAACCATAGCCTTGAATAGATGGACCTTTGTTGGCAATGTCTCTGCTTTTCAATATGCTAGCTAGGTTGGTCATAACTTTCCTTCCAAGGAGTAAGCGTCTTTTAATTTCATGGCTGCAGTCACCATCTGCAGTGATTTTGGAGCCCCCAAAATAAAGTCTGACACTGTTTCCACTGTTTCCCCATCTATTTCCCATGGAGTGATGGGACGAGATGCCATGATCTTCGTTTTCTGAATGTTGAGATTTAAGCCAACTTTTTCACTCTCCTCTTTCACTTTCATCAAGAGGCTTTTTAGTTCCTCTTCACTTTCTGCCACAAGGGTGGTGTCATCTGCATATCTGAGGTTATTGATATTTCTCCTGGCAATCTTGATTCCAGCTTGTGCTTCTTTTCCAGCCCAGCATTTCTCATGATGTACTCTGTATATAAGTTAAATAAGCAGGGTGACAATATACCATACACAGAAGTATATAAAAAAGACCTTCATGTCCCAGATAATCATGATGGTGTGATCACTCACCTAGAACTAGACATCCTGGAATGTGAAATCAAGTGGGCCTTAGGAAGCATCACTACGAACAAAGCTAGTGGAGGTGATGGAATTCCAGTCGAGCTATTTCAAATCCTCAGAGATGATGCTGTGAAAGTGCTTCACTCAATATGCCAGCAAATTTGGGAAAGTCAGGACTGGGAAAGTCAGTCTTCATTCGAATCCCAAAGAAAGACAATGCCAAGGAATGCTCAAACCACCAGACAATTGCACTCATCTCACACTTAAGTAATGCTCAAAATTCTCCAGGCCAGGCTTCAACAGTACATGAACTGTGAGCTTCCAGATGTTCAAACTAGATTTAGAAAATGGAGAGGAACCAGAGGTCAAATTGCCAACATCTGTTGGATCATCGATAAAGCAAGAGAGTTCCAGAAAAACAGCTATTTCTGCTTTATTGACTATGCCAAAGCCTTTGACTGTGTGGATCACATCAAACTGGAAAATTCTTAAAGAGACAGGAATGCCAGACCATCTGACCTGCCTCTTGAGAAATCTGTATGCAGGTCAGGAAGCAACAGTTAGAACTGGACATGGAACAACAGACTGGTTCCAAATAGGAAAAGGAGTACTCAAGGCTGTATATTGTCACCCTGCGTTTTTAACTTATATGCAGAGTACATCATGAGAAACACTGGGCTGGATGAAGCAAAAGCTGGAATCAAGATTTCTAGGAGAAATATCACACAATAAAATGTTTTTTTAAATTATGCGATAGTTTCAAATAAGAGATTCCTCTCAATATTTGTACTTTCTGTACATTGGTAGTTGTCAGATTTGGGGTGATTTATTTTTTCACCACTACTTTCTGAATATTTTACTTCCATCAGGGGTCCATTATCTGTCTTCATTTTTCATATTGGTAGCCATTGGTGATTTTTTTTACTAGATCCAGAGTTAAGTTAATATTTGAGCAGATGGTTCTCCAACTGTCCCTACACCATTTATAGAATAATTCATCTTTCCTCTCACTTATTTGAAATGTATCTTTACCATATGTCTTTACCATATTTCTGTATCTGAGTTTATTTGTAGACTTGCAGGTCTATGCTATTGATCTATTACACTATTCTAAAGGTACGTTTATAATATGTTTAATATCCGAGAGGACATTCACTACTTCTTCATATTACTAGTTTTTCAAAAATTTCCTCACTCGTGATTAAATAAAATTCACGTCTCTTTGCCATTTGGGCCTCCTCTCTCTCCTTTAGAGAGTACTGTGTACTTGCATAAACCAGACCTCCTTAGGAGGTAACCTTCCTTAATCTTGCAGGTGGTCATGATGACACACCAGTTGCTTTGTACGTGCACATCTGGGGTCTGTAAACTGTCAATATGTCATTCGATGAATAACCTTTTGTCTCAAGAACTTATATAATTGTGCTTTGACTTCTGATAGGCAGAACAGTCCTCAGGTTGGCTCAAATAGATTTTTCCATTTCTTTCTTAAATTTGACCATTGATTGATTTTTTTTATTGTTGGCACTAATCTTGCTTATTATTTTTTCAAATGAATTTTTTAAAAAGAGTTATTTATTGGCTGTGGTGGGTCTTTATTGCAGTGCTCGGGCTTCTCATTGCAGTGGCTTTTCTTGTGGCAGAACACGGCTCTAGGCACGTGGGCTTCAGTAGCTGAGGCTTGCAGGCTGTAGAGTGCTGGCTTAATCGGTGTAGAGCTGGTGCTTAGTTCAGCAACATGTGGAATCTTCCCTGACTAGGGATCTAATCACTGTCCCCTGCATTGTAAGGCAGATTCTTACCCAGTGGACTATCAGGGAAGCCCTCCAAATGAATTTTTAAAATAAACTGACCTGCTCCTCTTCCTCCCTCTCCAAAAACAAAACAAAACAAATGCTGCTGGTATTTGTACTGTGATCACATTAAATATACAGATTGACTTGATTTCTTTTTGACAGTCTTTCTATCCAACATCATTTTTTTTTTCATTTACTCTTTACAACAGTGCTACAAGAAGGGTCTGTTATTATGGCCATTCTGTTATTATCATCGCCATTTTACAGATCACAGAATTGTGTAGTTTGCTCCGGGTCACACAGACCATTAGGTGTGGGAGCTGACCTTTCTGGGTCAAGCAGAAAGCGGGGGAGGGAGGGAGCCACCTCCTCTTTGCATGTTGCTACTTAGTTGCAGTTTGCCTCCAAAGCCACATGGCTCCTCGGTCTCCTTCACTTCCTGGTCCACTGCTTCCCTTGCTGTGGATGGTCACCAGCAAAGGTCAGCTTTTAAGTCAATGGTGCGAATTCCAGTATGACGCGAGAGGTGACGTTCGCAGGTGGCTGTGCGGCTGAGGCCACTGGGGAGAACCTTGAGGAGGAAGGAGAACCTCAAGGTAGACTTCAAACAGTCCGGCAGAATTTGGACTGGTGGAGAGGACAGGAAAACACCACTAGCAAGAGGAAATGGGGAAAGACCAATCTGACATCTAACTGGGAGATAGGTGGGTGATGATGGCAGCTCCTGTTGGAGCTGTGGGACAGAGAGGGTCTCTGCGCTGCCCATGAAATGACATCTCCTGAGTAATCTGCTAACAGACATTTGGGTGATGGGTGTCAACACAAAAAGACTCATTCCCTTCTGCCTGTGAGGGAAAGTCGCCATCGCATGTGACTGAGGCGCAGCGGCAAAGTCCTTACAGGAAGGGCCTGGCAGCTGGTCTTAGGGGCAGAGCATGGAGTTGTATGTGGATTACTTAACCCCCTGTCATCCGTGACAGGCTTCCCAGGTGGCGCAGCAGTTAAGAATCTGCCTGCCAGTGCAGGAGATACAAGAGGCAGGTTCGATCCCTGGGTTGGGAGAGAGGCAGGTTCGATCCCTGGGTTGGGAGAGAGGCAGGTTCGATCCCTGGGTTGGGAGAGAGGCAGGTTCGATCCCTGGGTTGGGAAGATCCCCTGCAATAGGAAATGGCAACCCAGTCCAGTATTCTTGCCTGGAGAATCTCACGGACAGAGTAGCCTGGCGGGCTATGTACGGTCCATGGGGTCGCAAAGAGTCGGACATGACGGAGCATGCACAGACTATAGTCTGTGACAGGGACACAAATCAAAAAAATTAAAAACAGAAAAGCATTCAAGCATTCCCCAGAGAGGTCAGCATTAGTCAGGGTCCAATGCCTCTGGTGTCCTCTGGGCTACATGCCGAGGGACCTAGCAATAACTCACCCTTTGGCCTTTGGTGGATGGGAGGAAGGCTGGAGCTTGGGGCCCCAGGGCTCACCGCTCATATCCATTTTGTCAAAGATAAACAAAAACATCTTAATAGTTAACAGACAAAAAATCTTAATAATTGACACAAAAATAAACAAAGCAGGCACTAGTTAAAGTGGTAAGGACAGGTTTTAACCAATATGTTATTGATATACACTGCAACTTGGATTTACACAGAGGCGACTGGACACTTTAAAGGGAGAATGAAGTATGGAGGGAGGTGAGCAGAGAAGTGAAAAAGTACAAAGGGTTGGTCAGTGTAAATGCTGACTAGGTCAGCTGTATCTGTGAGCTGGCAAGTACTGAAGTTAGGATTCTACTCTCCCACAGAGGCCCTATTCTTTCCAGTGGTTATATTTCAGAGGAATGGCTTTCAGGTCCTTGAGAAAGACACATAAGACATATACATTTGATTCACACCTTAAAGGGAAAGGAAGAAGTCACAACTGTAAGCCTTTTTAGTAAACACTCTAAGAAGGGGTGGGGGGGTACTTATAACTGGTATTGGCTAGAATAAACAGTAAATTTTTGAGCTTTATCAGGCAGGCACTTGGTGGGGGTAGAGCCGTCCCAAGGATGCGGCCTTGAGATATTAGAGACTATGCTACTGTGTTTAAGTCTTTTAATGTGGGGGGAGGTTGTGTGTGTTAGTGGTTCAGTCCTCAGTCATGTCCAACTCTTTGTGACCCCATGGACTGTAGCCTGCAAGGCTCCTCTGTCCATGGAATTCTCTAGGCAAGGAGACTGGAGTGGGTAGCCATTCCCTTCTCCAGGGGATCTTTCCCAATCCAGGGATTGAACCCTGGTCTCCTGCACTGCAGGCAGATTCTTTACTGTCTGAACCACCAGGGAGGAGGTGGATAAAGTCATCTGCGTTGAGAGTACAGTTTTTTGGTTTTGGGGGGGGGTGGTTTTGTGGCTGCGCTGTGTGGCATGTGGGATGTGATCTTAGTTCCCTGACTAGGGACTGAACTGCAGTGGACCAGTCGAGTCCTAACCAAGAGTATAGTTTTCATAGGCCAAGGTTGAGACATATGGGAGAAGCGGGCCTACAGGAGCCTGGTTAGAGTTTGGTGGAGCAGAGAACTTGATCATCCCACAGCTGAAATCGTACCGGAGGGTGGTCACCAAGTTTCGTCTTGGAGTTCTATAGCTCCCAGAACATCAGGCTAGCAGGTGGTTAAGGGTCTACCCAGGTAGGTGTGGTGTGAGAGTCACTTTCGGATTCCTGACAAGTCAAGAATCCACCTTCTGACCTCTCAATCCTCCAGCCTGTTATAGGTCATGGAACACCTGGAAGCAGAGGATTCTACGGAGCTGACCCTATCCTAGAGGTTTGAGATCTCAACCCCTGGCTTGCATCCGTAGTTTGGGGAGTAGTACCAGGTATACCCTACAAGCTCCCCTTTGGAACAGAAAACCTTACCAGCTTTGAAGAGAATGCTAAAGGCTAAGGATTGGGACATCCTTCAGGCTCATGCGGAAAGTGAAAGTCATTCAGTCATGTCTGACTCTTTTTGACCCCATGGCCTAGACAGTCCATGAAATTCTCCAGGCCAGAATACTGGAGTGGGTAGCCTTTCCCTTCACCAGGGATCAAATCCAGGTCTCCCACATTGCTGGTGGATTCTTCACCAGCTGAGCTACATGGAAGTCCAAGAATACTGGAGTGGGTAGCCCTTCTCCAGATCTTTCCCACCCAGGAATCAAACCAGGGTCTCATGCATTGCAGGCAGATTCTTTACCAGCTGAGCTCTCAGAGAAGCCCTCAGGTTCATGTAGCATTTTCCTTTCACTGCATCAACTGATTGATTTATTTAAAATAAAAAGAATGTTTTTGTGCTAAACTAGCCTGAAACCCCACTTTCTATGGCCTGGCTCCTCTGAGGCTCATATTATCCCACAGCAGGCTCCTCCCACGGGAGGGGTATGGGTCAGCTGTGTTTAAACAAACTCTCCAGGAGAATCTGATAGCCGCCTGTCAAAGAATCAGCGACTTACAGGCCTCCCTCTGCCAGAGGCGATAAAGCTTGGAGGGCAACTGGGAATTTCAACAATTTGAGGTAGATCTGGAAACTGGGGAAAGCACGTGCTAAGAGAAGACATAGAAAAATATTTCAAATGGTTAATACTTTGCCCTATGTGTGTACTTTGTCCTAAACAGTAGGGAGCTAAGAGGGTCAGCTAGAAAGAGAGTGGGTGGGACTGGAATTATCAATAGAAGGTCCCCAGGGGGATGAGCGCTCCAGGAAACCGAGAGACACTCGGCCTCCTTTTTCCAGGCAGGGAAAACCCCACGCCCACGTGGGGTGATTTTTCTCCCGCCTGGACGCAGCGGCCTCACCGCAGCTCCGGCCTCACCGCAGCTCGGGCTTGCGGAGCCCGGGCAGGAAGCCAAGCTAGCCTCAGGTCAAGGCTGTTTCCGCGCGAATGGTAACCGTCCCCAGGGTGAGGCTCTCGAGCCAGAGGCTTCGCCTGCAGCCCTGCGCGGCTGCAGCGGACCACAGCCGTGTGAGGCATCCTCCGCTGCTGGGCGCCCCCCTCGAAGTCCAGGTATTCAGCTCCGGCACAGCGCGTCGCAGACCCCACACCCTGTCTCCGCCGTCGGTACCCCGGCCTCCCGGGAGTGGAAACCTCCCATCCCCCTCCCCTCCCGCGCTGTAGACGCCCCGAGTCCCCGCGGGACTACAAAGCCCACAAGCGCGCGAGCTGGCGCGCTGTCTTCTGGGAGTAGTAGTTCCGCGCGCCGGGCTCTCCTGGCGGCGCGGCGCGCGCTGGACTCCATTTCCCAGGATGACTAAGCGAGCGGGGGAGGGGGCGGGGCAGGGCCGGAGGATGTGAGTGGGGAGGGGGCCCTAGCCCCCCGCCCCCACCCTTCCTTTCCAGTCAGGCTGGGTGGGGGGAGGGGCCGGGCTGAGGCGGCGGCGGCGGCGGCTCGCTCGGGGCGGGTAAGGGCGGGACTGGCCCGCTGCGGGCGGACTGGGGAGCCGCTGAGCTAACGGGTCCGGACGCCGACGGAGGCGGCGGCTTTCTCTGCACCGGCGGCGGCGGCGGCGGGAGCGGCGAGCATGGCCCGCGCGGCGCCCGGAGCTGACTGAGGTGCGCGGGCGGGCGGGCGGGATACAAGGCGCCCCGGGCCCCTCGCTGCTGCGAACCCCCTCCGCGCGGGCAGCTGGCTCGACCAGCGGCCCAGACCCTCCCGCTCCACCCCGGCAACTTCCCCTGGGTCGGGGCCCTGGGATCCCCCGTGGGGGCGGTGGTCCTCTTGCCCTGGCCTCCCTCCCGGTTGCCCGCCTTCTGCTCCTGCACCTCCAGCCGTTCCCACGCGCGGCTCTTGCACCCCGTGGGGGCAGTCCCCAGCCCCGGGAAGTGCTCCGTGCCCCAGTCCCGACTTCAGTCCACTGCCTAGTTCGCACCCGCAGCCCCGCGCGCTCTCCTGGCCTGTGCACTCCTTGGAGACCCTCGCCCCGCTCCTCCTGGCCACAGGCTGTCTTTGCACCATCGGCAGCTCTCTCCTCTTTCCCCTACCTGGCACTGCCCCCGAGCCATCCACAGTGGCCCAGTTCTCTCTGACGAGACCAACAGCCTGACCTCCTTCCCACTTCGGAGAAACCGAGGCTTGGCACAAACCAGGAACTTGGCCAAGTCCATGCCCCAGCCCTGTGGGGCTGATCTGAGCCCTTGCCTTGCCATGAAAGAGTCATTTCTTCCCTCCAGTCATTCCTCTGTGACTGGACCAAACTTCCCAGTTGCCTGCTGCAGCTCTGTGCTGAGCTCACTTTAGTCTCCCTGTTGGCGGTTTCCCACTTCTGTTTCCCCCTCCTCCTTCCTGTATTTAATTTCTGGCCTCCTTTGCCTGTAGAGTCCCCCACCCATCACTCATTTACTCAAGTTAGCCTTTTGATTTCTATTTCTTGCCGACTGCATCCATCTCCCATCTTGCCTCTTGCTTTCAGCTACAGTAAAACACTGAAGAACGGAGTCTAAGGTGGTGTTGGGGGAAAGGGGAGAGGTGCTGGTGGTGGGAAGGGAGTGGCAGCCTCTTTCAGCTAAAGCTGCGAGAGGGCTCAGGGCACTCTGGAGTCCCTCAGTCAGTCAGTCCTAGCCAGTGATGCACACTCCCATCTTGTCTCTGGGACAGTTGTCTGGAAGCTGGTTGGTCATTTCTTCCTCTCATTATGCATGGTGGACTCCACCATCCCTCCGAGATGGAGGGAACCTCCTACATTGGTGGAGATGGCGGCATAAGAGAAGTCTGGGAGACCACACCCCTAAGCCTCATCTTGCTTCTGCTGCTAACTTTGGAGATGGTTGCCGCCAAAGGGAAGGATGCTGCTAGGTGCCCCCTGAGCTCTTTGTGGAGGAAGACGTAGTAACTGTAGGTGGTGATCTCAAGTTTAGTCGTGATGTTCAGGGTTTGAAGGAAAGAGGGAGCCAGGGCTCAGAGAGGTGGTGGAAACTTGCCTGTATCAGGGTTTTTTGTTTTGTTTTGTTTAGTTTTGTTTTCTTATCTTCCTTCGGGAGATTTACCTATGGGTCTGTCCCTTCTTAGCCCAGTTTTCAGCTTCTCAGTGGGAAGTTGGGGGAGGGAGGGAAATCTATGAGCCATCACGAAGGCAGACTCTGGGAGTTCCATTGGGGTCCTGAATGAGCAATCTTGATGTGAACCAGATGGTTCCCTGCTTCAGCACCCGCTCTCTCATCCTCCCCCTTGGCTGTGAATAGGACATCTTTAACCCTGTAACTTGAGAATGGAGGTGGGGAGGCCAGGGGGCCAACTGTCTGTGTGCGTGTTTATGTCTGCATCTGTGCTCACCCTGTGAGCTTGCCAAGGGCCTGTGGGAGTGACCCTGCGTGGGAGTGCAGTGCCAGGATGTGCTGTGTGGCATGCTCACAGCCCTCTAGGAACTTTCCCAGCCCAGACCCCACATGGGGTCAACTTCTCAGCTGCTAAGAACCACTGGGTGTGGCCTCATGGTCCATTTCCCCACAAGCCAAACCTCTGGACCTGAAAGATGCCTCGGGCGAGGATCACTCTTCTTTGGAAAACTACCTGCAGTTACGTGGAGTCTCAAAGAGCAGCCTGAGGTGGGGTGGGTTTCCTAGAATTGGAGTTCCCGCTTCCCAACTTGGAAAGAGAGGAGCCGGCGAGGGGAGGAGGAGCTGATTCCTTTACCTCATTCTGTACCCCATCCTGCCTTGTGTATTGTGTACTTGATTTTGACCTCTTCCCCCCGCCCATCCCCCCCCCCCCGCCCACCCCGTTAGACTGTGAAAGTCCTTCAGATATGTCCTCGTTTCTGAAATATCACCCTGCGGCTCGGTCCTTGGCACAGAATAGGTGTTCAGTAATCCCCCTGAAGAGCTGTGTAAGGCGCAGTTTGCTGGGCCCCACTCCCAGACATTTCTGATTCAGGCAGTCTGGGTGTGGCCTGAGATTTTATTTCTGTACGGCTTCCTGACCATAGCACTTGAGAACCACTGGTTTGGGGCCAGGAGAGTTGCCTGGGCAATTAATCCAGGCCCATGTAAAGTCTTCAGAGAGGCTGCCCCCCACCTGGTTTCCCCACCCAGGACTGTTCTGGCAGCTTCCCTGGGCTGGTCTTTTCCTGCCCTTCCCATGCTTTCCAGTGTTGGCTAGATTAATGGTTGGGGTGACTTGAGGGCCTGAGCCCCCAGTCCGCCTGTAACCACATAGCAGACACTGTGCTGTGGCCATTTGAAGGAAGGACCGCACCCCCCCACCCCCCCACCCCCGCCCCCAGCTCCAAAGCAGGACGTTTAGGCACCAGGGCTTTGGGGAAGGACATGGGGAAGCAGACCCTGAACCAGGTGCTCGTCTGCCCTGTCCCTCAGACTGAGCAGGTTGGGTGCTGGCCGTGGCTGCACACTGGACAGGATGCCAGAACTCTGAAATTGAGACAAACAGGAGGAACCCCTTACATTGTGCTTTAACTTTGCCACATATTTTTTCATGTACTGTTTTTCAGGAGGTTTATAAGGCAGAGGTAGACCCAGGTGGGGTTACCAAGAAACGGAGATGCTCTGTGGTCACACAACAGGCCCAGGGCTCATGATTTCAACCTGCCAAAGGAGCATCTGCTAACCCAGAAGCTGTGAATAGCTGGAGTGACGGCTGCTGTTCCTGAGTGGTTACTTCTAGCCAGGCACCTGGCTGGATGTTCTTGCATGTAGGCCCGTCACATTCTCACAGCAGTGTTGCAGGGTTAGCATTATTGTCACTTTTTCACAGATGAACTGAGGCTTACAGAACTTATGAGATTTGCCCATAAACTCAGCTGGTAAGTGGAGGATATGGAAGCCAGACGGGGTCTTTCTGACCCCGTGCTTTTTGTCCCTCACTGCCTGTGTTGCCCAGGAAACATGTAATTGGCCTTTGAGTTGTCTGCCCACAAAGCCTGGTGAATTTATTGAGTCTGGAACTCTGCCAGCTGTTGTGAAGGAGAAGATGACCAAGTCTCTGTCCACCGGGAGCGGGGTAAGACAGGCACTCCGATGTCCGCGGTGGGAGGCAGAAGGGGCAGCCGGGGGCTTGTAGGTTTAGAGGAGGATTCCCCAAAGAGGGCTCAGAAGGGGACTCTGGGTTGGGCCCTGAAGGGGAAGGCAGAGATCCAGCAGTGCCTGCAGGCCGGGGAGCGTACTGGCCAGCAGGGGAAGGAGGGACCATAACGGCGCTTTCAGGGCATTTTCCCTTTTGGTTGGAGCATAGGAGAGGTATTTTAAAAAGCAGTTTGGTTACAAGCAACACCTTGCTGACTTTGGTAGGAAAGGACTTCCTTGGAAGGCTATGGTAACTCCTAGAATCTGAGGAATGACTGAGACCCAAGTCCCCTGCAGGGTCTTTTTTAAAAAGCAGTTATTCGTCTTTCTTTTCTTCTAAATAGGTCTTTAAGAAATTGCTTATTTATTTTATGTTTGGTTGTGCTGGCTGTCCATTGCTGTGCGCAGGCTCCTCTCGCTGCGGGGGCTGCTCTTGTGGAGAACAGGCTCTAGGGCGTGCTGGCTTCAGTAGTTGTGGTGCATGGGCTTGGTTGCTCCGTGGCAGGTGGAATCTTCCCAGACCAGAGATCGAACCCATGTACCCTGCATTGGCAGGCAGATTCCTAAGCACTGGACCGCCAGGGAAGGCCCTCTCCAGGGTCTTGGAGTAGGTATGTCAGGAGCCAAAGGCCAGCCTCTTCAGGGTACCACTGGGTCCAGGATAACTGTTCCAGCTGTACTCTGGGATTTTGTCACCATAGGTTGGGAGTCGTGTTCCAGGGAAGAGATGTCTGTTTGGTCCAGACTGGGCCATGCCTCCTCCCTTGGCCGGGGAAGGGCTGGTACAGTAGGCAGTCCCCCCAAACCGTATCCAGAAATTGGAGTCCCCAGGAGAAGAGGCAGTAGAGATTGCAAGAGATCAATCCCAGCACAGTGTTCAGTGAGGACTGGACTCGGCAGATGGCAGAGAGAGGGCTTGGTTCCGACAAGTTTCTGAGCAGGCAGAGGGCAGGCAGGTAGCAGGGTATGGCTGGGACATAAGGGGACAAGGAAAGAAGGGAGGGAGGAAATGGAAAACTAGTTAGGGTCCAGGTAAGAAGTAATGAAGACTGGAAGCTGGCAGTAAAAATGGAAAGAAGGGACTGATACTAGAGAACTGTGAAAGTAGATATCTTCTGGAACAGACAGTCAGTTGACTGGGGTTAGACAACTTCCTTGAGAAGGCAATGGCACCCCACTCCAGTACTCTTGCCTGGAAAATCCCATGGATGCAGGAGCCTGGTGGGCTGCCGTCTATGGGGTCGCACAGAGTCAGACATGACTGAAGCGACTTAGCAGCAGCAGACACTTCCTTGCCTGGGTGATGAGGTCAGGTCCTTTAGCTGAAGTGGAGCAGTCAGGAGGAGGAGGAGTTTGCAGGAGATGAAGCATGCTTGCTTTGGAGGAGCTGTGTGCAGGATGCTGACAGCGTGCCAGGAAGCCTGGTTAGCTTGTTACTCTGGACTCCAGGCTGCCTGCCTGAGGTTTGGGGCCTTAGCCCTGAGCAGGTGGGGCCCCACAGCCTCAGGGGCCCAGTTCATTCTGAAAGCAACTGGGGCTTTGTGGTCCATGCTCAGCGTGCCTGCATCTCTTGTCTCTCCATTTCCGCCGAGGGTGGCCTTCGCCTTCTTCCTCATTCCTCACTCTCAGTTTCTGTGCCCCAGCTTTTCCCCCACCGTGTTGTCCCAATAACTGAGCCCTTACCAACTAAAGGAGCTGGCCCAGCTCTCTGGAGACCTGGGTTTTAGATTTTCCCCTCTTTAGCTACAAGTTCTCACTAACTATTAGGGCAGATACCTGCAAATGACATTTTGCACGGAGAGGATGTGAACTTTGCCTGCTATCTGAGGAAAACAGGCATTTCCTTCCGTTATGCTGGGCTCACCAGGGATGCCTGTGTGTGTCCTTAAGCAGCCATTCTGGGGCACCTCTTGGTGCTTATTTATAAATCATGATTGTAATTACAGCGTATTGTCAGTCACGCTTTCACGTTGCCATTGCTGACAACTCCTAAGGCTCCAGGGCATAGGCTGGGCTTTGGGGCACCCCAACTTTCTAGCTGAGGACTGGAGAGGTTTCCTGCTGCAGGAATGGGAGAAGGACTTCCCCGGTGGTTCAGTGGTTAAGATTCCATGCTTCCACTGCAGGGGGCTCGGGTTCGATCCCTGGTTGAGGAACTAAGATCCCACATGCACTCAGCCAAAAAATTAAATAAATACATAAAAAGAAAGTGAGGAAGGGAGCAGGGTTCTCTGTGACGTGGGGCAGGAGAAGTGATGCTGAAGGGCACTTATCCCTGCAGGTTTTCAGAGAGGATCATCTTCCTGGGGTGAAGAGGATGTCCCCCTCAGTTATAGCTGTTAGCATTCAAATGAGTGTGCTTTTTAAAAAATTTGTTTATTTTTTATTGAATTTATATAATTACTGTACAGAATTTTGCTGTTTTCTGTCAAACCTCAACATGAGTCAGCCATAGTGGATGTAGTATTTTGCCACACATGATATGAACGCAGTGCCTGCTACTCGTGTACAATAAGGTGAACTAGGACCAAGAGAAATCTAGAGACAAATGTCATTTTTCCTTATTTTGCTGTCAGTGCTCAATTTGTATTGTGAAATAATCATATTAAAACAAAACAGTTCTGCTGTCAGATGTTGAAAAACATCCTCAAACGGCTTCTTCCTTAAGGAGGATGTGACTGCAAATGAGGAAGCTCGGAGAGGGAAAGGGGTTGACTGACATCCCCCCAGCTGCAGAGGTCGGGAGCGGGTAGCCCAGGCGGCTCCTGTCTGGAGGGCGTCTCTCCTGGTTTGATCATGCTTGCCCATGTGCATCCTTTTTCCTTGTCTCCCCTTCTCTTCCTCCCTAGGCTCAGGGTGGGGAACAGGAGGGGGATGCAGAAAGCAGCTCTGCCTGTGTGCAGTTGAGGCGAGAGGCCCATCCTGCTCCCGAGAAGGGGCTTGGGGGACAGAGGAGACCCTGAGGGGTCAGGGCATGACCCAGGGGCCCCAGAGAGCAGTCCTACCCTTGCTCCTGAGCCCTCCAGCTGTGGAGTCCCGGCATAGAGGGCTGGCAGCACTCCCCACGCCGGGCAGGTCTGTAGCCTTCTGAGGGAGAAAATCAGCAACAAAATATCAGCTAGTTGGTCTAGAGGGGACTGCTCTGATGAGGAAAAAGTCAACAAGTTTTCCGTGTGGTTTAGAGGAATTTGGAGGGGGTAGTGAAAGGGGAAGTTGAGAGGTGGATGGTATAGGAAGAGGAACAAGGGAGGGAATTGAGGGCTGGCGTGGGGCTCCCCCCTCCCTGCCCGTGTCACCCCGCAGCCCCACCCTGCTCCTCCACTCCCTCTCCCTCCTTCCTCCTTTTTTTATTGACGTATAACTGACATACAACGTTATATTAGCTTCAGGTGTACAACATAACGATTCCGCACTGGTATACTCTGCGAAACGACTACAAATTAGTTAACAATCTGTTACTATGCAGTTACTACCTCCTTCCCTCTTTGCGGGGAGGATCCCTTTGGGTTTGCAAGGGACTCTCCCTGACCTTTGAGTAGAGTTCCCCCCAACCTCAAGTTCAGTTGAAAACAAAATACTTGTCGTTTTATGCTAGTGGAACCAGAGTCAGGAGGAAATGAAAGTCTCTGGCCCCTGAGCTGTGTCCTCTACCCGAGCAAGCGAGCAGGCAGCAGCCAGGGGGACCGAGGCTGTGCCGCAAGGCAGGGGAGGGGCCGGGGCCCGGCCTGTCTCTCTTGGGTTTTCTCGGGAGCCGTCTGAGGCCTGGGCAGCTGCAAGGGGCTTTCCAGCAGTTGGCCTTCTCTCTGTTCTGTCCTGTCCCAGAGGGCTTGGTATCTACCCGGGCCACACCTGTGTAGCTTCTGGCCGGTTCCTGGGTCCTCTGGCATGGCTCAGGGGGAAACCCCAAGTGTCACAGGTAGAGGGAGACAGGAAAGCTTGAAAGGGGTTAGGAGAGTCATGGGGACCCCTGTTGCCGGCTTCCCAGGTGGCTCAGCGGTGAAGAATCTGCCTGCCAATGCAGAAGTTGCCGGTTTGATCTCTGACTCAGGAAGATTCCCTGGGGAAGGAAATGGCAGCCCACTCTGGTGTTCTTGGGTGGGAGATCTCATGGACAGAGGAGCCTGGTGGGCTGCAGTCCAGGGAGTCGCAGAGTCGGACTCAGCTTAGAGACTAAGCTGCAGCAGGATACCCCGTGCAAGCTCTTCAGTGTAGGGAGCCAGTGTTGGCGCTTCCTTAGGGAGATGCTGGGAGACGGGTGCTGTGTGGCCCAGGGCCAGTTGCTGCCCCTCTCTGGGCCCCAGAGGCCCCTCATCTGTAAATACAGAATTTAAAGATCTGTTCATGGATTTGCTGTCAAATCGTCCAGTAGGCCGAACAGAGGAATGCCATATCCTGAGAGGGGAGATAGTGCTCGGGCCCCAGGATACCACCGTGGGGTCCAGAAGTTGCTGAGAATTGGTCCAACCTTTCTGCTGACCAGTTGGACGTACTGAACAGCAGCCAGCCTGCTCTGGCCTCTGTCTGGAGAACTTGGGCTCCTGCAGCCGAGGGAGCTGCCCCCTGCCTCCCATTGTCCTCATCCCCCTTCCCGAGTGTCGCTCTGCCTCTCTGCTGGGTTCAGGCAGAGAAAAACCCCTCCGGTCTCTCCTCACATCCCTCTCGTCCTATACTGGCCACTGGTTAGGCTTTGGAATGACTGTGTACAGGCTATCTGTTTCTGCTCCCAATCCCCTCACCTCCTTCCGCCTTGGGCTCTCCTTTAGTGAGAATTTCCCCCCAAAGCCAGCTTGGGGGTTGGCTCACAGGCTGAAGACTGGAGGTGCCGGGGCAGTAGCGCAGACTCTGGGCGGGCCTGCTGAGGGTCGAGAACTCACCTGGAAAGGGTGGGTGGAGCAGAGGCTTTTAGGAGAGCGGGGGATGGCAGTGAGGCCAAGCCACACGTAGCGTGACATGGAGGCCTGACCCAAAAGGCCAGGGGATCACAGGCCGGGGGAGGCCAGGGTGGGCCGCATTTCATTGCCCAGGAAGGAGGGGCAGGATATGGGGGCTGGCTGACAGGCGGACCCCCGAGACTGCCCTGGCAGGAAGGGAGGCCCTGGCTCTCTGGGCTGGGCTGGTTGTACCGCGTTGTGCGCAAGTGTGGGCAGGGTTGTTAATGACTGTTTGTTCTCCACTGGCTGCGAGGCTGCCAAGGGTCAGTCCGATAAGAGGGAAGAGATAGACTGCTCGAGGTTTATCCTCCCGCCAGCTGCCTCCTTTCCGCTGGCCCCAGATACTGACAGGCTATTGTGGCCCTGCTCTCTCCCCTTCCTGACACATACCGCCCCTGGCTGCAGCCCAGCTGGGCTTCCCCTGCCTGGCCTCCAGCTCCCTTTCCCATCTGGGGTCAGATGAAGCCTGCTCTGGGGGAGGGGTCAGTCCTAGAAGGCTGAGCCAGTTCCGAGTCAGCCTGGGGGTGGGAGAACCCGGGAGGCAGCCAGGGTTCTGGACTGAGCAGCCGCTCCTAGACCTGCCTGATTGATGTTGGCCTCAGGGTTACCCCTGGCTCTACCAGCCAGGCCGTGGGGTCTTGAGGGAGCCCCGCCTTTACCCCAGAGCTTTGGGAGGTCTGGTTCTTTCTCTGAGAGGAGTGGAAATGGGGACCTGATGGAACTTGCGTTTGGGAAGATCATTTGGCCTGTCTGTGGAGAATGAATTGGTGGGAGGGAGGTCTCTTGAGTAGATCTGGGGCTCTAGCAGTTCAGGGGCTACTGTAGGTGGAAGATGGCAGTTCTTGGATAGAGAAAGAGTGGCAGACGTGGAGAAAAGTAGAAAAGGGAGAGATTTAGGTGGGAAACCTCCGATGGACTTTGTAATAGGTTGGCTGAAGGAGGTTAAAGGAAGGAAGGGGCATAAATGACTCCCAGGTTTCAGGGTTGGATGGATGTTGTCCCTTTGCTGACACTGGGAATACAGAGAGAAGTTCAGGTTTTGGGGGCTTAGAGTGTAGGTGAGTTTGGCATTGTGAGTAGGGTGAGTTTGAGGTACTGTTGAGTACATGTAAGGTATCTCATCAGAGGGGTGGCTGCTAGAAATGAGTGGGATAGATGGGTAGAATTCAGGGCAGTGTCTGGCCGCATTTAGAAAAGTCAGACATGACTCTTAACAGGTTGAGAAACAGATTTGGAAAGGGTGTCTTCCCCTAAATCCATTGCCAGACAAAGAATGGAGCCTATGGTCCTGACTCCCCATTGCAGTCCATGTCCAGGGTGGTCTTCTCTTGCCCTGACCACTTCAGCTGGTTCAGGGCCCAGCGAGCAGCACCCTCCCCTCCAGAGTCTTGCTCGTGGTTGGGGGACTCTGGCTGTGAGCAGTCCTGACCCCAGGCCACCCAGAAAGACTACATACATCAGTGGCTCTCCCACCGTCTGTGCATCTGGGCAGTGCCCCTGGCCGGAGAAGGGTGTGGCTCCTGGCCAGGGAGTTCTCAGAGCCACCACTGGGAAGCCCAGAATCACTCTATGCCTGAGGGCCCCTGAGCTGGACGGACCTAGCGAGGGCAGGGTTTCAGGCCCAGGTTCAGGGCAGCCCTTTTGCACTATGTGGCAAGTGATACTGTAGTGGTTTTTAAAAGTTCTTTTAAATGAAATGGAAAATAGTTGTACACGTGTGCAAGATTGTATCAGTTGGACTTCTTCAATCACAGCAGCTGAAAGCCAGCTCTAAAGGTGCTTTGATAAAAGGGAGCCGGTTGACTCATACCTGAGGGAACGGCTGGCCACATGCAGGGAAGGGAAGAGCTCAAACAACAGCCGCCTCACCCTGCCCTTCTCCGTCTTGACACCTTCCTCGCCCCCCACGTGGTAGGAGGTGCCTGCCAGCAGTGCAGGCCTCCGCCTTCTCAGCGCCCCATCCCAGGACTGCCGCGGGACTCCTGGGTTCCCTTGGGATTGGGGCCCTCACCCAGCCCTGGATCAAGAACTGTGCTGTGCTTAGTTCCTGAGTTGTGTCCGACTCTTTGCAACCCCATGGATTGTAGCCCGCCAGGCCCATCTGTCCGTGGGATTCTCCAGGCAAGAATACTGGAGTGGGTTGCCATGCCCTCCTCCAGGGGATCTTCCCGACCCAGGGACTGAACCCAGGTCTCCCGCGCTGCAGGCAGATTCTCCATCAGAGCCACCAGGGAAGCTGGCTGGCTGCGTTTGGTGCTCTGATTGGGCACAGAGATGGAAGTTTGGGGATGGGCACAGAGATGGAAGTTTGGGGAGAAATGATTCCCCGAAGGAAGGTGGGGTTGTCGTCCATTCTAAGGGCATCATGTATCGAGGCGATGAGCAGAGCTAAGTGTGCGTGTCAGAATCACACCGCAGGCAAACTTACAAGGATTCGTTGCCATTTATTCACTCACCTTGTTAAAAACTGAACGCTGGAATGTAGAATGGGACTTCAGAGTCACAGTCACTCCATTTATAGATCGGGAAGTGGGAGTTGAGAAATTTGCCTAAGATCTCAAACCACTAGGTAGAAGCAGAGTCCAGGAACCCAGGCTGTCTGTCTGACTTGCAGATGGAGGCTTTTTCCAACAGGAATGGCGTCTTTATGGGAGGAGCTCCCCGCCATAACCCCCGTGCCCTGGCTGCCCATCCACGGAGGTCCTGCATCCCCTGGACTGCAAGATAAAGAGCAGACACAGGCGGCTCATGGCAAGTAGTCCCTTCCTCATGGTGGCCCAGGGACATCCGCGTGGTGGATGGTGTTACGCAGGCCTCTGTCTGGGCTGCGGGGGTCGTTCACTCTGCGTGTTCAGCCAGCTCCCTTGGCCCGTGCCCCGGAGCTGCCCCCATCCTCTCCCGCCTGCCCTGTCATCTTGGCTTCTGAAGTGCCCACCCTCCTGTATGTTTCCTGCTGAGACCCTGGTGAGGACGTAGCTCCAGGGCCGCTGCGCTTCCTGGGGTGAGTGGGGTACTTCCCACTGGACAGGGTCGTGCCCACCCTGTCTTCCCCCTTAGAAGACGATGCTCAGGACAGCGGTGCCGGTTTCAGGTACAGAGACAATTTTGGCCTCAGTTTGCCTGCCACTTCCAATTTGTGGGGGTACGGAGGTTTGACTCAGCCTGGCAGAGCCAAGAGTGGCATGTTGTGAAAGGAGCTCTGTGGGGATTCCCTGGCGCTCCAGTGGTTAGGATGCCACACTTTCAGTGCTGGGGGCCCAGTGCAGTCCCTGATGGGGAACTGAGATCCTGCAAGCCGTGTGCTACGGTCAGAAACAAAGCAGACAAAACCCCACAGGGTGAGCCCACCACAAACCTAGCAGAACGGCTACTCTCCTGGGCTGTCTGCTAACCCAGCCTGGCCAGCGCGCTCCATCTGCCCCACGTGCCTGGCTCCCACAGGCGCTCTGGCCCGCCTGTTTCTGCCTGGGCCCCTGTTCTCAGAGATAGGCCAGCCTGGGCCAGGCCTCCTGCTCCCGCGGGCAGAGCCATGGTGTCTGCACTCACCCCTGCCCCCTCCCCTCTGTGATGCTGGGCCCCAGTGGTGCCTCGGGTAGGTAGTACCTTGCAGCTTACGGTCATCACTCACTGCATCTTGACAGTGACTGTGAGGTAAGCAGGGCAGCAGGCATCGTCATGCCTGTTTTACAGATGGAGGACCTGAGTACCAGAAAGGTTTGATTGCTCAGACTCGCCAACTTTCAGATAGAGCCAGTCCTGGAACTGAAGTCCAGAGTCCACTGGACTAAACCCACTAATGTGTTGAAGTGGGGCTGCCTCGTCTCACCAGGCAAGAGGCTTGGGAGGAGGCCCTGGGCCCTCCCTCTTCACAACCCCAGTCACCCCTACAACCCAAGCTCCAGACAGGCACCATCGTGTTGACCAGCCCCTCATAACCCCTGGGCAGGTAATTAAGCCAGTCAAGAGGTATCCCTCCCTTGGGACTCTCATGGTGGACCCCGGTCTCCCTATTCTCCTCTCCATGCTCCCCAGAGTTGACACCAGCAATGTCATGATGTCCATGATTGCTGGGCATCCTGACCAGCAACATCAGGATGTCACGACAGTTATTGTCTTAGCAGGGAGTGTATAGCTCAGGCCAAGTCCGGGAGGGCCAGCCACTCTGCAGATGGGGCTACAGAGGGCTCCTTGCTCCCCAGCCAGGCTCCCCTCACCCCAGGGCAAGAGGCCGAGGCAGGGCGAGGGGAAGGCTGCCTTTGTAGTCCTCAGGCAGCTGACGTTGCCACTTGGCTGGAGTGGTAAAGCGGATTACCTGCCTAGCAACCTTGGGGCTCTTTCCCCGCAGGGGTCCTGCCTGAGTCACTCACAGCGTATTATCAGCTCCTCAGTGACAAGGACGGTGGCTTAGCCAGAGCCAGGGAGGAAGGGAGCAGGTGTGCGCTGGCCTCAGAAGTTCACCAGCCACCTGCTCTCTGCCCCGGAGCTGACTGTGGGTGAGCCCAGGGTTAGTCCAGGCGCAGGGCAGGCGCGCGTCTGGGGGTGTTGGCGCTGGGAGCGCCTCTGTGGCACTGGGCAGGGTGCGAGCTCAGGGCCTCTGACTGGATCGCACAGCTCTCCCTTCTGCTGGAAAGGTGACTCCGGAGGACGCAGGCTGAGCGAGGGGCCCACGCCGGGCTTCTCTGCACCTCCAGTCCCGGGGGAGAGAGACACATCACTCCCTTTAATCTGGTCCAGGCGTGGATGCAGACGTCTCCTTTGGGCTTTCATTAACATAGCTGTCACAGGCTGACCTTTCCAAAGACACTAATAAATGTAAAAGGAGAATGAAAGGGAGCTGAAGATAAGGTGCATGAAGAATAAAAGCAGTCTGGCTCACAAGGGACAGGCTCCTGGTTTGTTGCCTGGGTTCTCGGGGTACTCCCCCCACTGGAGATACGCTCCCCTAGCGTGGAGCGCACCACTGCATGCCTTTCTTCCAGACTTTCTGGTCTAGCGCTGACCTGTCTCCCTGTCTGAGGAGCCCTGGTGCTTGTCCTGCCTTGAGGCCTCCCCAGACCAGGTGGGTCATCTCTTCTCGTTGTTATTCAGTTGCTACGTTGTGTCTGACTCTTTGCAACCCCAGAGACTAGAGCATCCCAGTCTCCCCTGTCCTTCACTGTCTCCCAGAGTTTGCTCAAAATCCTGTCCGTTGAGTCGGTGATGCTACCTAACCATTTCACCCTCTGCCTTCTTTTGCCTTCAGCCTTTCCCAGCACCAGAGTCTTTTCCAGTGAGTCGGCTCTTCGCATCAGGTGGCCAAAGCATTGGAGCTTCGGCTTCAGCCTCAGTCCTTTCCAGTGAATATTCAGGGTTGATTTCCTTTAGGGTTGACTGTGAGGGAATGTGGCTCCTTCCCAAGGTCCCCCAGGGAATTGGCACCGACAGGGCTGTACCTGTAACAGTGCCGCCTCATTTATCCTAAATAAGCCTTGTAACAGGAAGGCATTCTCTTGACACAGCGCTCAGGCCCCAGCTTAGCCCATGAGCCACTGCAGAGGGCTGGTGGCTCCTCCAGCATCTGGTCTTGGCAAGAGTTACACATGTCTCACCACCTGGCTCCTTCTTCCCACTGGGCAGCAAGAACAGAAACTGATAAGTTGGCCTGGTTGGTGAAAGTTTCCAGGTGAGTTGGGCGAAAGATTGTTCTGGTTTAAAAAACAACAGAGAACACTTGGAAGTCATCTAGTCTTGATAAAGGAGATCAGCGTTGCTGGCCTGCCTCCTGCCTGGAATGTGAGTGGTGCCCAGACGGGCCTCTGCACCCCACACTGCTGCCCACTGGCATGCGAGGTGGTCCCATTTCATGCCCGGTATTGAGATGAAGCCACAACAAAATCAAAAGAAACCGCCACCTGATAAGGAAATGTGGGGACAGGATGGATAGAATGCGGGAGGTTGTCTACAGCCCACTGGCCCTCCCCTGCCGAAGCTGGAGCCGTTGAGAGAAATTTGTAGCCAACAAAGTAGGCCTCTGTCCTGCAGCCCTGGCCGTCCGCTTCATGATGTTGCCTGGTTCCAGCGGCTCGGCAGACATCCCACCTGGGTGGCTTGGCTGGGCCGTGAGGATTGAAAGGTTCCAACCAGGGTATCCCGAGGGTATTCCCGACCAAGGGGAGGAGGTTGGCGCCGTCCTGGGGCAGAGGACACAGCCCTGTTATCACTCACACCTTCAAGTATGATGCTGGCCCGAGCGGAGAGTACGTTCCTTACCTACCCCCTGGGCTGAGGGGCTGGAGAACCCCGGAGCTGGGGCTGCTATTTTCCTGGAAGCATTGCTTCTGGACTGTCACATCCCAGGAGCTCTGTGAGCGTTCCTGGGGGCTGGAGCTGGTCCCACGGATCAGAGCTGTGGGCCAGGTCTGTGCCAGTGTGCCCCCAGGAGGAGCTGGCGTCTGCCCTCTGGCTGCTGAGGGGCTGCAGTCCTGCTGAATCGTGCGTGTGCTGTGACGACACAGACCCCAGTCCTGCGGCCTGCCTTGCCTGCAAAGCATCAGTTGCCCTGCCTCCTGGGCTCCTCTCCTGCAGGGTCACGGTGCTGGTCCTTTAGGTTAGGACCTCTTTTCCAGCATTCTCTCCTCCCCCCACCATCCCACAAAGGATACAGGGGTAGACGCTAGAATTTTAAGTTGAATCCTTCAGCTCTTGAGCATGGGCCAAGGCCTGGCTGGAATTGGGAGTCATGGAGATGGTGGCCTGGAAGCTTCTAGAAACACAGCTTCTCCCTTCACTGGGTGTGCACTGGCAGGACTTGTGTAGACCCTAGTTCAGGCCTTCTCCATCAGTGTCTTCAGGTGGCCAGCCTCCCCAGGCTTCCAGTGCCGGGCGGAGAGCCCTGTCCGGAGCACTGTTCCCGGTGCAGGCTGGGGAGGGGGCAGAGCAGGGTGGTCGGGGAAACAAAAGCACCAGTCCTGTCCCTTCCCCAGTGGTGAGGGCAGCAGTGATCAGATGCAGGATTCCTGGGGTGCCATCTCAGAGGGCTGGTTGGAAATCAGGGAGAGAACGTTTGCCCTTTGCGCCCAGTCTCTGGAGCCTCCCTCTCAGTCTGCACATCCTTGCCAGGAGTGCTCCAGGAAGCTGTCCAGGTGCAGAGGGCCAGGCGTTCCCTGGCTGGTCCCCTGCCCTGCGGGTGCACACACTGAGGGGATGGAGGTTGGTTACCTAGAGAAACTGTCTGCTGCTCTTCCTGTTCACTCGGTTCTGGCAGGGGCAATGGAATGCCATGAGCCTCTCTTCTAAACCATCTATCAAACCTACACCTGCCCACCCACCCCAGGGCAGAGGGTGTGTGTGTGTTTGGGGGAACTGGCGATGAGAAGGATTGGATTAACCCATGTTCCTGAGAAGAGCAGAGTGCTGTCTTTCATGAGCATGAGCTGTATGAGAAGCATTGTCCTTCTCCCCAGGGTCTGGGAGCTGAGGATCTGGCTCACCCCTTCCTTCTGGAAGCCCTTGGCTCTGCCCACCACGCCCGTGGGCATTGCTCCAGTTATGCCCCCTAAGTCCTCTAGGGTAGGCCACCCCTAGCTGCGTCCTCTTCAGCGGCCAGCAGCTGGTCTCTAGGGTTGGCTGCCCTTGGGGTACCCTTGGAAGGGCAGCTGTCCTAGGGGGAGCCCTGGGTGGAGGTGGGAATCCTCAGAACGGGATTCCCATTGCTCTGCTCCTTGAAGGAGCTGCGAGGCCAGAGAAGGAGCTCTGCTTCAGGGTCAGTGATGCGGCTGCTCAGGAGAGCGAGGGCTGGGCTCTCTGTGCCGCCTGCCACTCGGCGTGCAAGAGATGCCTGTTGAACGAATGCATCCTCTGCTTTGCTCTTGAGAGCTGAAACGTCCCCTGGACACCCAGACAAGGTGCAGAAGGAAAAGGAGGGCCCGGCAGCTTCTCTGCGGCTCTTCATTACATCTGTGGCATGACTGAGGCCTGAATTGTAAACTGTGATGAAAAGCCGAGCCACCTGGCGCTTCGAACCTTATCTTTAAAGGCAGTCAGAGCAGACTCTAAGTGCCCTTGTCCCCTGGCCCTGTAGGCGGTGCGGTCACGTTTAATTGCCCTTGGGAGGCAGAGTTGAGCAATAAGGTCTAGACTGCAGGTTCTCCAGACTCCTCTGACTTGCCCCAGGCTCCGTTTACTCACCCCACTCCCTCTGCCTCCTGAAGTCCTCAGAGATCTCTCCCCTCCCTTACCTTCAGGGTCTCCTGCCTCCTACCCCTCTCTCCCCTCCCTTACCTTCAGGGCCCCCGCCTGCCTCCTGCCCCTCTCTCCCCTCCCTTACCTTCAGGGTCTCCTGCCTCCTGCCCCTCTCTGCCCTCCCTTACCTTCAGGGTCTCCTCCTGTCTCCTGCCCCTCTCTCCCCGTCCCTTACCTTCAGGGTCTCCTGCCTCCTGCCCCTCTCTCCCCGCCCCTTACCTTCAGGGTCTCCTCCTGTCTCCTGCCCCTCTCTCCCCATCCCTTACCTTCAGGGTCTCCTGCCTCCTGCCCCTCTCTCCCCTCCCTTACCTTCAGGGTCTCCTGTCTCCTGCCCCTCTCTCCCCATCCCTTACCTTCACGGTCCCCACCTGCCTCCTGCCCCTCTCTCTTTGGTGGGGAGACCGCCACACAGCATTCAGGGTCTTCCCCAGCCAGGGATGAAGCCCATGCCTCCTGCGCTGGCAGCTCTGTCTTGACGCTGAGCTGTCCAAGAAATCCACCTCCTGCTCCTCTTAATGTCAGAGGCTTTCAGCCCTGTGAAGAAACCCTCTTATTAACTTTGTCTTTAGTAGAATCTTGCTGCCAACGTGTGTCTAGAGAGTCACAGAGGTGGCCAAGTTTGGGACGGACCTCTGTGAGCTGTTTAGAACCAGCTTAGAGACTTCCCTGGTGGTCTAGTGGTTAAGACCCCAAGCTTCCAATGCAGTGGGTACGAATTTGATCCCTGGTTGGGGAAACTAAGATCCCACATTCCACACAGCACGGCTGGAAAAAAAAAGGGACCAGCTTAGGGCAGGCTTATGTTCTGAACGTGTGATGAAGTCAGGCAGCAGGTGACAGGCTCTGTGACCCACAGGCTCTGCCGCAGGATGGACACAGCGCTCCTTACTGCGCGGCCTGGGGGCGAAGGTCCGCGGGGCAGACTGGCTCTGAGACCTCAGGCCTCTGCTGCCCACCCTGCCCCCCCAGAAGCTGCCGCTGTGGGGTCGGAGGTTGGGCAGGCGGTGCCTTTGCTTCAGCACAGAAGGGAGCTCTGGAGCAAGACCTGGCCTGGGAGGCAGGGGCTGGGGTGGGGCTGAGGGCGCTGAGGGACCCGCGATGCCTCTCCAGGGCCACACTGGGCCTGGGGCTGACCGAACTGTGGCCCCCCACTTGCCCAGCCTGGGAGCGCGGGCACTGAGCTGGAGGTTTTCTGGCTCTCATCCTCACAGAAACCCTGCAAGATACGCAGTATCGCCATGTTACAGAAAAGGGCACAGATCAGAAAGGTTAAATGGTTCATAGCTGACAGGTGGCAAAACCAGAATCTGAAGCCAAGTTTTTTAGGTGCCCTTTTTTTTTTTTTTTTCCCATTTTGGAAGGCTTGACTGGGAAGGACTCTGAGCTGGGGTGGGCAGTCGTGAGATCTGACAAGTCCCAGCTTGAGAGAACTTAGCCAGCAGCCTGTGGTGCTTGAGGGCGGACCAGAGAGAGGCGCGTCCTAGCAGCCCTGGTGTCTGCTGGCGGAAACTGAGGAGTGGGCTGCCTCGACCGTTCCTACCACCCAGGCAGCTCCCTTAGCTTTTATACACTCACTTTCTCCTTGCCTCTGACTTGTGAAATCTGGTTTGTGCCTGAGGTCTCATGTTTCCTGGTGGTCTGTAAGAAGTCAGAGAAAGCTTTCATTTCTAGAATGTCACAGCTGAAAGAGTGGGGGCTGACTATCATTTCCCTTTGCACATTTACACAATGATTTATGAAAGTGGTTTCAAAACGTTTTTTATTACCCTATTTATTCTGCTTCTTACAACCCTGGGCTTGTATAGAGAGATGATATTCAGTTGAACAAGTTTTTTTAAATGTTTATTTTATATTGGAGTCTAGTTGATTTAAAATGTCGTGTTAGTTTCAGGTGTAGGGCAAAGTGTTTTTGTTATACATATATTCCCTCTTTTCCAGGAAGTCTTTTCCTGTACAGATTCTTGATTCTCTGTTTTATACACAGTAGTGTGTATATATTAATCCCAAACTTCGAAATTATCTCTCCCCTCTATGGACAAATATTTTTTGATGCCTGCCATTCAAAGGCCAATGCTAAGTAATGAATTAAATAACATGTCCGTGTCTTTTTAGGTTTTGTGTAGGACCTTAATAAATGTGGGCTAGATTTGGCATATGGTCCAAATTAGCTCATAACCCTAGAGGAATGGGCATGATGAGAGATGAGGCTTGGGAGGGTGGCCTGGTTTAGGGAGTCTCTGGATGCTCTGTGAGCCTGACCTTGGCCGTGTGAATGAGAGTGCTGTGTCCATGTCATATGCTTTTGAATGCAGGAAGGTGATGTGTTTAAGTCTGAAATGCCACACGGCTAAAGAGGCGATTGAGAACGTAGGTCTGGAGTCTCGGGTAGGAGGGCAGGCTCCTATTTGGAAGGGGCGCATAGAGAGGCAAAGGAGGGAAAGAGCTGAGGGCGGAACCTTCAGAATCCATTAGCTGCTGGAAAAAAACAAGCAGTTGAAGGGTCTGAGTGAAGAAGGTACGTCACAGTGGCTTGGAAGTCAGAGTGGTGGTAGCAGGAAACAAACAGGAAATAATCACAGAGGAAGGAGAGGGGGGTGTGGGAGAGCCTTCCTCTGATTGTTCAAGAACCTTGACCTGGAAAGAAAAAGGGTCTAGCTGCCTGATGATAGCCTGGACTAGAATTTGGCTCCTTAATTCACTGCTGTCCTGATGTAATTGAGACTAAAGGCTGGGCCTGCTGCAGGGGGTTGGGGTCTTGAAGGGAGTCAGATGGGCCTTTCATCAAGAGTATCCATGTGGCCAGTATGCAAGTTTCCCTGGCCAGGTAAAAGACTGGGAGGTGCTGAAGTGGTGTCGAAGAGGGGCTGAAGGCATGGGACTGCGTGTCTGCCCACCCCTGCAGCCAGCCCACGGTGGACTGGGAAGAAGATGGGGCGGGGATGGGAGAGCAGTTTTAACTGGAACTTTTGGTCAGCTTACCCCAGGCTGTCTCAGTCAACTTCCCTCAGCGTCCTGGCTGGAGTTCTGTGAATCCCATTAGAGATGGTTTGATATGCCTTCTTGGGAGACTGGTATCGGCAGGGAGTCCTAGTTCCTTGGTACGAACAATTTAATCCAGCTCATCCAGTCAAGATGGCACTGTAAATGTATACTCTAAACACACAGCAGTGATACGTAAAAAAGACAAAATGCTGAAAACATAGCCATGTACTCCCCCTCCCTCCCACATAAAATGATAAACATCCCTGTAATGAGAAGTGGAGTGAGAACACACAGGGGAGAGCAGGGCAGAAGCTGCAGCCCTGCTGGTCTCTGAGTCTGGATGTAGGCAGAAGCGACTGGAAATCTGGGGTCACAGCTCTGAAGTGCTCAACACAAAGCATGGAATTAGAGCTGGGCACACTGCTGGAACCCGGGGCCTGGGAAACTGGTGGTGTCACCCGTTTCCTGGGGCTGTGGCTTATCATGAAGATGCTTACCTAGGCACACCCAGGGTCAGCCGGATCCAAGCTGAGCTAGTGCTGCAAGATGTAATTCTAGATGAGGAGATCCAAAGGACCTGGGGAGGCAAAGGTGAAAACCCCTAGATGGTGGAGGGATGAGCTTGTATACTCAGAAACGTGAGGAGGGAATTCCCTGGTGGTCCAGTGGTCAGGAGTCTGTGCTTCCACTGCAGGAGACACAGGTTCAATCCCTATTCAGGGATTAAGATCCTGCATGCGGTGCAGCCAAAATAATTAAATAAATAAAAACTTTAAAACATCACAAAGATGGTGGCCATGTTTGGGTCAGCCTCTAAAAGAAAAGTGAGGAAAACTAATAAGAAAAAAGAATGGAAACAAAGAAAAATTTACCCTAGAAATGAAAATAACAGAGTAATCAGAAAATATCTTCAATAGAAATAAGTTAAGGATCATCAAAGAGATTAGGGCAACAAGAAACTCATTAAAGAAAAAAGGGGGAGTCATAAAACAATAGGTGAATATGAAAATTTTAAAAATTCTAGCATTGAAAAATAGTGTAATTAGAACTTGAGAAGATGGAGAACTATAGCCTGGACACATAGAAATCATGAATTGGACACTCATGCTGAGGAATTAATTTAGAATGCAGGATAGACATGGAGAACAGAGTGACAGGCTTTAGTACAAGTCTAGTAGGAATTCCAGATACGAATCAAGGAAATGGCAGAAAAACATTTGAAGGGGTAATGACTGAGAATTCCAAAACTGAAGTAACTGCATGAATACCAAACAGAATGCTGCTGCTGCTGCTAAGTTGCTTTAGTCATGTCCGACTCTGCGACTGCATAGACGGCAGCCCACCAGGCTCCCCTGTCCACGAGACTCTCCAGGCAAGAACGCTGGAGTGGGTTGCCATTTCCTTCTCCAAGGCATGCATGCTAAGTCGCTTCAGTTGTGTCTGACTCTGTGCAACCCCATGGACAGCAGCCCACCAGGCTCCCCTGTCCACGGGACTCTCCAGGCAAGAACACTGGAGTGGGTTGCCATTTCCTTCTCTAACCAAACAGAATAAATACCTAGATATAATACAGTGAAACTGCAGATAAGAATAAAGGGAGTAACTTATTACCCTTCCCACAAAAAAGAATAAAAGGGAAACATGGGAACTCACTGGCGGTCCTGTGTTAGGATCTGCATGTCCACTGTGGGCGACTCCCACTGTGGGTTCCCTCCCTGGTTGGGCAACTTAAGACCCTGCAAGCCACGTGGTGCAGCCAAAAGGACAAAGGGAAGATATTAAAAGCCACAAGGTGGGGGGACTACCGGAGAAATAAAAGAATTCAAAGAGATGACAGTTAGACACACAGACAACATTTCACCAACAGTAAATGCCAGAGGTGGCAGAAGACTGTCTTAAGGAAGCTAGAATCCTATATTCAGCTCATTCGAGAGCGAGGTGAAATAAAGATATTTCTGGACCTGCTGAGACAGTTTTTAAGAATTTATTTTTTAATTGAAGGATAATTGCTTTACAGAATTTTGTCGTTTTCTGTCAAACCTCAACATGAATCAGCCATAGGTGTACGTATATCCCCTCCCTTTTGAACCTCCCTCCCACCTCCCTCCGCAGCTAAGACAGTTTTATCAGTTGTAGATCGTGACCAGAAGAACTACCAAAGGTATACTTTGGTAAGAAGAAAACTCGAGGAAGGAGAAGATCGCTAGCACTAACACTGAGTGCAGAAATTGACAGAGTATGTTGATAAATTTAACTATGGAATGTATATTGAGATAATTCAGTCACCCACAGTGACTCCAGAAAATATTGACTAAGCTTATGATGAGCAGTGTGGAGTTAGGGAGTTCCAGGGTTGGGGCAGTGGTCTAATACTGATAAGAAAAACCCTGGGTCATTCCATTGTTCTGCTCTGCCATCTTAAGGGTTTAAGATCTTTCTCCTCATGGCTGAGAGATGGCTGCTACAGCTCCGGGTAGCATATTGTCACCCTATAACTTCCCAAGCAGGGGGATGCTAAGAAAAAGGAAGCTTTCTAATGTGCCTCTTTTTTGGGAAGAAGAATCTTTCCAAGAAGGCCTCAGCAGATACCTCCTTATGTCTGATTGGCCTGAGCTGGTTCATCCCTACACCAGTTCCTGGTAAAAGGGAACAGGCTTACTGTGGTTGCCTGTCCAGGCTTGCCTTGTCTTCTGGGACTGGGTTCTTTGCCGCCTGAGCCAAATCAGGACTGTTGGCAGGAAGGAAGTGGGAGTGGCTGCTGGTAGGCAACCAACAGTGTCGGCCACAGATGGCAAAACACACAAACAGGGATTCTGTGTCTAGTTTGTTTTTTTAATTTTAAAGAAGGAAAACTAAAATTGTTGACCACATTAGCAAGGTAGAGTAAGAAACGGAATACCGTTCTTAAATCACATCAGGTTTCTGCCTTGTTAAATAGAACAGTACTACTGAAAACCTTAGACCTCGTTTGGAAAGTGTATTATGCCAGCAATTTAAGATAGCCACTAAAAGAGGAAAGAAGAGGGATATAATTTCCAACCCAGGAGGGAAAGAAGTGGTGGGAGTAGGGATAATGTGTCAATCCAACAAGGCAGGAAAAGGAAAAAGAACTGAAGGAAAACTAGTAGAGAGAAAACAAAGAGTAACATGAGCCCAGATGCTTCAGGGTAAAGGGTTACACTCGGGTGTTAAGCGACTACCAGACAAAATGCAAATAAGGAGTCGCCTGAAGCCTGGAGAGACTGGTCAGTGGGCACAGGGGCTTAACAGGAACCACCCTGGCCTTGGCCGTACAAGTGGTTCTGTTCTTTAAATAACTTGTTTATTCCTTGCGCTATATTCTGGCCTGTCCTCAATTGTTTCTGTCTAGCTTTGCCTTGCTATCGAGATACTATTGTTTTTCCAGACCGCTTCCTGCCTACTGTAGATCCGTATAACAAAACCCTGGACCTTGTCCTGCCACAGGACCAACATACCACGGAGGGACTTATTTAAGGGCAGGTGGGGTGCAGCGCCGAGACCCCAGGGCTCAGCATCCCTCCCTTGGAGCCTGTTTCTTAGGGTGCACTGTCGATCCTCTAGCAATAAAGACTGATGGTTTATTTCTCCCGAGCTTATTGGAAAGTTAGACAGGCTGGAAGAGCTGTGTTAGCTCTTGCTTTCTGGTTTCCTGACTGCCAACTTTGGACAGCGTCAGCAGTCCTGGAGCTGAGATCTCAGACTGGACATCCAGTCAGAGTGAGGTGTCCTGCAGTCAGACAGGCTCCTGAAGCAGACGCTGCCGGAGGGGTTGTAACTGGGGGGCAAGGGGCCCTGAGTCACTAGGATAACTGAGGGGTGTATGCCAGAGGCTGGTGCCAGTGTGTTGCAATGGATGAGTTCAGGCAGTCAGTCATGCAGAGGTCAAGCCAGCAGTTCTCAGATCAAGGACGTGGGCTCCAGTTCAGTGGGAAGGTGGGCTGTCGGGTCCCTCCCTCCGCATCTTGACTGATCCCCCACCCCCACCCCTGGGCATCTGCTGTTGCCACACCCAGGAGGCAGGCAGTGTGCTGGATTGCTCGGTGGCCAGGTTCTGGGACACAGGGAGCGCTTTGATGATTGTACCCCAGTAAGTGGGAAAAGCCTCTCTGTGAGGAAGGCCGTGAGAGCCTGTGGAGGGAGCCCTGGCCTTGGAGCCGTCAGCCCTGGGATGGCGTTAAAGCTCCGTCCCTCGCCGCCTGGCTGACCTCGTTCGGCTGTCTTGGGACTTCTATGAATACCGAATGAGAGGCTGTGCCTGTGAATGTTCAGAAAGCATCACACATGTGAGTACTAATATGTGGCTTGATGTCTTTCCTTGAGGCTCTGGGACACATCCTTAGACCGTGTGTCTGGGTGGAAAGAGCGAGCTTTATCAGAGTATTGGGCTGGGATTTTCTTTCCTTCTCTCCACCCCCTCCAGCTTCAAGCAGCCTCCCTCCCCCCAGCCTCTGCTCCTTATTTTGACGTTTCTTTTCTCTGCCTGCCAAGAAGATTGTGTTCAGCTGCGCTGGTTTGAGGCTGTGCTATCCTGTGCTTCATTAGGTTAATGCGATGGCTCGTCTCCTGGGAATGGACCAGAGACTGGCCCTAAAACCGCACTCGCCTCCAAAACCCGGTTCCCACTGTTCTCCTTTGGGGCTGGCTTTGCTGCTCAGTTCCGTATGCCTGCTTTTCCTTTCTTCCACCTGCAAGCTGGCCAGGGCCTCCCTTGGCTTCCCTTGGGTCTTTGTATTGGTGTAGTTGTTCAGGCTTGCATCCCCTGCTGGGTAGAAGGCTCTAGGGGAGACCAGCCGTTCCTCAAGGTTGCCCCTGACCTTCTGGATTCTGGTCACCAGTTCCTCTGTTCAGCCTCAGCATCTTGAGCCTTTCGGGGCATTTATCATTAAACTGTATCACCAGATTTGCTAACTTTGCGACCACAGCCCTCTTGGATGAGCCTAGCATTGCCTTGCCTCCCACCAAATCCCCATTCCTCTCCTCTCTCAGAGGATTGCTTCTCATCTATCTCTGTAAATCTCCGACCCCAGCTGTAAAGGTGCATCACTCCCCGTGCCTGAGCCCGGGCCCGCTTCGCCTCCTGCTAGGCTGGTAAGCCCTGACCCTGGGGGACTGGCTGCCCCTTTCCTGCTGCTCAGGACTTTGCTTCTCCATTAACCTCTTTCCTGCAGCATTAGCTTCTCCCCCTACTGAGCCATCCCCATCAGTATACAAGCATTCTGTAACTCGCATTCCGCTTTCCCCCATGCCCAGTTTTTGGTAACACCTTTATTGAGATGTAACTCACATCAGGTTCACCCATTTCAAGTGTACAAGTGAGCTGGTTTTAGTCTAGTCACATGGTTGTGCAAGCTTAGGCCACAAACCATTGTGGAACATTTCATCATCCCATTCGCAGCCACTCTGCACCTCCTCTAACCCCTGACCCTGGGCAATCACTAACCAACTTTATTCTGGACGTGTCCCGTAAATGGAATCGCGTCATAGGTGGGCTTCTGTGTTGGGCTGCTTTCACTTAGCACCATCTTTTCAAGGTCCGTGCGTGTAGCCTGTATCAGTGCTGTGTTTGGCTAAGATTCCATTGTATGGATATTGGACAGTTTACTCATCAGTTGATGGAGCCTTGAGTTCTTTCCATAATCATTTGTGTATGTGTTTTTATGTGGATATACATGTTCATTTCTCTTGAATTATAGACCTAAGATTGGAATTGCTGAGTCGTATGGTAACTCTGAGTTCAGCCTTATGACTGCCAGACTGTTTTCCAAACTGGCTGCACCCTTTCACATTCTCGCCAGCAATGTATGAAAGTTACAGTTTCTCCATATCTTCACTAATACTTGTTATTATCTGCCTTTTTTTGGTTATAGCCGCCCTAGTGGGTGGTATCTGGTGGGATTTTTTTAAACTATTCTACTTAAATTTTTTTTTTTTTACTTTTATTTATTGGCTGTGCTGGGTCTTTGTTGTTGCATGGACTGTTCTCTAACTGCAAAGAGCGGGGTCTGCTCTCTAGTTGCAGTGCACAGGAGTCTCATTTCGAGGCTTCTCTTGTTGCAGAATGTGGGCTCTAGGTTCCCGGGCTTCAGTAGTTGTGGCACACAGGCTCAGTAGTTGCAGTTCCCAGGCTCCAAAGCCCAGCTTCACAGTTCTGGTACCTGGTTTAGCTGCTCCATGACATGGGGAATCTTCCTGGCCCAGGGATCGAACCCATGTCTCCTGCGATGACAGCCGGAACCTTCACTGCTGAGCCGCCAGGGAAGACCCGACTGCGGTTTCGAGACATGTTTCCCTGATAGCGAAAGATGTTGCACCTCTTCCCCTGCGTGTTGGCCGTCTCTCGCCTAGTCAGCCGTTCACCCCTCCATGCTCTGGGTCAGCCGTTGCGAAGGTCACTGTCAACAGCCTTCTCTTACCTGTGTCAGGACTTCCCTCGACAATGCCTTCTGCTCCTGTAGTTTTAAAAATGAACTGTGCCCTGATGACTCTCGCTGTGTCACTTCAGCTCTGGCCTCATTCATCCATGAGCTTCAGACATCTGCGTCCTGCTGCCTGTTGCCATTTCCACACGGATATTTAAAGAGCATCTCAGATTTAACCTGTTGTAAACACAGCTCTCGGAGAAGGCAATGGCACCCCACTCCAGTACTCTTGCCTGGAAAATCCCACGGACAGAGGAGCCTGGTGGGCTGCAGTCCATGGGGTCTCGAAGAGTCAGACACGACTGAGCGACTTCCCTTTCACTTTTCACTTTCACGCATCAGAGAAGGAAATGGCAACCCACTCCAGTGTTCTTGCCTGGAGAATCCCAGGGACAGCAGAGCCTGGTGAGCTGCTGTCTATGGGGTTGCAGAGTTGGACATGACTGAAGCGACTTAGCAGCAGCAGCAAACAGAACTCTTGTTGGTTTTTTCCCTTTTCTCTCATCCAAATCCATTTCTTTCCTGACTTTTCTGTATGAATGAATGGCACCCCCACCACCCTCCATCTATCCCATCAGTTCAATCCTTCAGAATACATCCCACCACTCAGCACCTCCATTGCCTGGGATGTTCGAGTAGCTCCTCTCTGGTCCCCTGCTAGTCCTCTGCAGCAACCAGAGTAGTCCCTTAGTGAAAAACGTTTTAACCTACAAAAAATAAATTAGCTTTTATAATGAAACGCATCGCACATTCAGAATAGCATGTATCGTATACATTCCTTAAAGAATAAAAATTTAAAATAGTCTGTTCTTCCTACTTGGATTAAAGAGTAATACATTCCCAGTACTTCTAAAGTCCCGATAGGCCCTTCTTCTTTCTTCTTTGTAGGCCCTGCTTATCTTACCTGTCTTCTTCCTCTGCAGGGAAACTCCCTGAATTTTACAGTGTTTCCCTGATTTTATCTGTTGTTTTATCATCTTTGTCAAAAGGCTTAAACAATTTACTGCTCAGTGTTGCGTACTTTTGAACTTTTCACGAATTCACACTGTAAGTATCCCTGACTTATTCGTTTTGCTCAGCAGAATAATCTTTTGGTCATATTCTTCCCTGTTTATTTCTGATTCACTCATGTTTACCATATGGATGGACCACAATTTATCCATCCTATTCTGATGGGCGTTTGGGTTGTGGGCAGTTTCCAGTTATTAGCCAGTGCTGCCTTAAGCATTCATGTATGTCTCTTGGTACATATGTTCACGTGTATCTGGTTGTAGAAATACCAGAGTTTACTACGTACCCACAAGGATAACTAAAATTTAAAAGATAGAAGATACTCGGGCCATGAAACAAACGATACTGTCGTTCATTACTGGTGGAAACTTATGCTTCAGCCACTCTGGAAAACTATTTGATCATTTCTGGTGAAGTTAAACATACTGGTGTATGTACCCTATGACCCTGTAATTCCACTCCCAGGTATTTACCCCAGAGAAGTGAGAGTATGTATCCACAAAATGACTTATACAGAAAGGTCAGGGCAGTTTTACTCATAGCAACCAAAAATTGCAAACAACTCACTGTCCAAACATGGATAAGAATAAACTACTGATACATACAACATGGATGAATCTCTAAAACAGTGTGTTGAGCAAAAGAAGCCAGCCGGGCAGAAGTGTTTATATGAAGTTCAAGAATCAAGTCAACCTAGTGTGTGACGGCAGGACTCAGCAGAAAGGTGGAGCGGCGGATGATGACCAGGAAGGGCACGGGAGAGCTCCCTGGGCGGGGAGGGGGATGCGTGTGTGTGGAAATGCTCCATGTCTTATTCTGGGCACTTAGGCAGGACTCGGCAGAAAGGGAGAGCGGTGGATGATGACCAGGAAGGGCACGGGAGAGCTCCCTGGGCGGGGAGGGGGATGGGTGTGTGTAGAAACGCTCCATGTCTTATTCTGGGCACTTACACACACGCACACGCAGGCATCAAGCTTCCCATTGAAAGGCGTCTGCATCTTATTGTTTGTGAATTAAACCTCACTGGAAGAGACAGACTGCCCCAAGTAGGGGCAGGATTTTAGGGGAAAACGAAACAGTTGTCAGGGTTCGCCTTAAGCTTTATTTATTTATTTCTTGATGTGGACCATTTTTTAAGTCTTTATTGAATTTATGACAATAGTTTGTCTGTTTTTTGTTTCGGTTTTTTTGACCTTGAAGCATATGGGATCTCAGCTCCCCAACCAGGGATCCGCACACCGCCTGCAATGGAAGGCAAAGTCGTAGCTACTGGACTCCAGGGAGGCCCATGAGCTTAAACTTCTAAATCAGCTTCACAGGACAAGCAGCGGGACTCACCAGTTTTATAATTCATTGATTCCAAATATCCAGTCTTTGGGTGAGAAACTTCATTTCCACCCGAACCAGAGGAAGACTACAGTTGCTCAGAATGTCTTCTCACATGGGACATCACAAAATAAATTAGCCCAGGACAAATGGGGGAACTTTCTTATCTCTCATTTGTGTTCCCATGCCATATTTTCTGTGAGAAAGATGTTCTTAAATTTTTCTTCAAAAAAAAAAATACTATTCATGTCTGTGTTTTTTAAGTAATGCCAGATTCGCCTTCCAAGCATTGTACCAATTCATTTTCTCACCAGTGGTGACTGAGTGTTCTTGACAGTCTGCATCCTCTCTCAACTCTTGGTACTGTTGGTTTTTAAAACTTTGCTCCAAGGGCCCGTTTTAAAATATAAATCAGGTCATGACACATCCCTCCCTTAAAGCTGCCCATTAGATTAATAATAAATCCTAATCCTTTCAAAGCCCATTGTAACTGGGCCCCTCGTACTTTCCTCTCCAACACTCTCCCCCATTTCTTCTTGCTGTGTTCGTGTATTTAATATTTTTTTATTTATTTGGCTGTGCTGGGTCTTGGACTTCCCTGGTGGCTCAGACGGTAAAGAATCCACCTGCAATGCGGGAGACCTAGATTCGATCCCTGGGTTGGAAAGATCCCCTGGAGGACGGCATGGCAAGCCACTCCAGTATTCTTGCCTGGAGAATCCCATGGAGATGGGCCTGGCGGGCTGCAGTCCATGGGGTGGCAAAGAGTCGGACACGCCTGAGCGCCAGGTCTGAGTTGTGGCGTGGCACACAGGATCTTCAGGCTTCTTGCTGCACGTGGGATCTTAGTTCTCTGAGCAGTGATTGAAGCTGGGCCTCCTGTGCTGGGCGCATGGAGTTGGCCACCAGGCCAGCAGGGAAGCCCCTCTCTCCGTGCTCCTAATGGCCGGGCTGCTTCTCCCTTTTGTCCTCTGCCCCCCCTCACGGCACCTGCAATTCCCATCCTGGAGTTTGTCACCCCTGTGCCTTTGTCTTTGGACTGGAAGCTCCATGAGGACAGGACGCGTACGGACTGTCCCACACTGGTCCCCGAGCCCTCCCTGGCAAGCCAGCACCATCCAGGCAGCCCTGGAAGACTGGCCTTCCTTCTGGGGGCCCCAGAGGCAGGGGATGGTGCCCAAGTGTGTGCCCTTCCCCTCACTTTTTGACACTGGGGTTGGCATGGGCTTAACGTGAAAGACCAGAGCAGCTGTGAAAGGGGAGAAATCAGAATTAGGCAGTGGCAACCGGAGGTCACAGGGGGGCATAAAAGGGCTTAACCAGGCAACTTCTGGACTTGGAGTGCATGTCGGTGAACTCCAAGTTTCTTCCTGCTTTAGCAGCAGTCCTGCCCTGTGCCCCCAGTTGCCCTCAGCACATGCTCCCACACCCAGCCCAGCCTTGGGATTCGCAGAGCAAGGGCTCTTGCTGGTGACTCGGCTTCTCTGCTCTTCCTAAACACAGGGACCAAACCGGGGCCTCTCCTCTCCCTGACAAGCAGCCGGTTACCTCAGATGCCTGCTTCGTTAGGACTCCAGGGACTCACTGTGGCCCCAGCCTGTTTCTTCGGAGCCTCCTGTGCAGGCTTTGGCTGGAGGCTACCTGCAGCGGCCGCAGTGGGCTGCCCTCCGGAAACCAGGTCTCCCAGCCTGACCCCTCACCCCACCCCTTGCTCAGTCTGGAAAGTCACCACCTCCCAGGCTGGTTGCCTCGTGGCCGGCTCTCACTCACAGGGTGCTGGGAGCGGGACCCTGCAAACCCAAGTTCTTTTCCTTAGATGTTGGGTGTGAGCACACGGAGGCCCTGAGGAGACAACAGGAGTCTTCTGTTGATACTGATAGGCTGCGCATCCAGCTGTTGTGCCTGGAGAGGGCTCGGGAGACCCTCGGGCAGGAGCGCGCTGGACCAGTGTGGCTGGGCCTGGGGCTTAGAGCTGGGAGCCCCACTAAGGCCTGTGGGCGAAGCTTCACCCTGGAGCCTGGGAAGCCAGCTTCCGTGTCTCCTTGTCTCTTACCCCTGAGCCTCTGGGCCGTTGAAGGAACTCGTGGGCTCCTTTCTATACCCTGGCCAGTCTCAGACTTTGGAACCATGTAGAACTGAACTTAAATCTCAGTTCCGCTCAGGAGGCTATGACCTTAGGCAAGTTCCTTCACGTGTGCGAGCATTGTTTTCCATCTAGAACAGTGCCTCTTCGTTGGAACATGCTAGTTCCGCTCCCTGATGGCTTTGTGGTTTGGCGTTGCCCCAGAAATTTGAGCTGCCATGAATGGAGGGGGTGGCAGAGGTTCTTGAGTGTGCAGCCCGAGAGGCCTTCTGTGCAGCAAAGGACCTGGGAGGGCTGTCTGGGGTGGAGCTCCCAGTGAGCGCTGTGCCCGGGGCCAGGTCAGAACCAGGGCGGGCAGGACTTGGAGAGGAGCTGGTGGAGACAGTCCGGCCACGGGGATTAAGTGCTCCCCATGGCATGGAGTCAGGCCTGGGGCTCCACTCCCAGCCTCATCCTCACTCTCGCGCTGGCTCCTGAGCACATGGCGTGGATTCAGGCACCTTTCCTTCGGGCAGATCACACACCACCCTGCAGCCTTTTCTCACGGCGCTCGCCAGGGGCCTCAGGCTGTGAGTACCCTCAGGGGCCCTGGCGTTTATTCCATGACCTGCAGATGAAGGCAGCTGTCCAGATGGCTGAGCAGTGACCCCAGCGTCCTGTCACGGTCAGCTTCTCCTTCTGACACCAGAGCTGGAGAGAGTGTTAACAATTCACCCGGCTAACTCAGGGCCGCCTCATCTGTAGCCCACACTGGGGAGAGAGGAGGGCCAATCCCAGGGCCCAGGCCGGCTGGACCCCACTGGGGAGGGTGCTGTATCTCTTCTCAGGGTTCCAGAGCACCCAGGCCAGGGGGGTCATATCCGCAGTCCCCTGTGCTCTTTCCTCTGGGCCATATTCTCTTAAGTTTCACCTGAAATTAACCTCCTATAGCTAGAATCAGTTCAGTTCAGTCACTCAGTCATGTCCGACTCTTTGCAACCCCATGAATTGCAGCACGCCAGGCCTCCCTGTCTATCACCAACTCCAGGAGTTCACCCAAACTCATGTCCATTGAGTCGGTGATGCCATCCAGCCATTTCATCCTCTGTTGTCCCCTTCTCCTCCTGCCCCCAATCCCTCCCAGCATCAGAGTCTTTTCCAATGAGTCAACTCTTTGCATGAGGTGGCCAAAATATTGGAGTTTCAGCTTTAGCATCAGTCCTTCCAGTGAACACCCAGGACTGATCTCCTTTAGAATGGACTGGTTATGTATACTATCATGTGAATTGAATCGCCAGTCTATGTCTGACGCAGGATGCAGCATGCTTGGGGCTGGTGCATGGGGATGACCCAGAAAGATGTTATGGGGAGGGAGGTGGGAGGGGGTTCATGTTTGGGAATGCATGTAAGAATTAAAGATTTTAAAATTTAAAAAAATAAAAAACTAAAATTAAAAAAAAAAAAAAAAAAGAATGGACTGGTTGGATCTCCTTGTAGTTCAAGGGACTCTCAAGAGTTTTCTCCAACACCACAGTTCAAAAGCATCAATTCTTTGGTGCTCAGCTTTCTTCACACATGACCACTGGAAAAACCATAGCCTTGACTAGACGGACCTTTGTTGGCAAAGTAATGTCTCTGCTTTTGGATATAATGTCTAGAATAGGAGCTTCCTAAACCTGGCTTTTGCAGGTGCTCATTTTGTGGCTCTAGGGAGATCACTTTCCATCCTTGTTGAAGTGTCAAAGTGTTAGTTGCTGAGTCGTGTCTGACTTTTTACGATCCTATGGACTGTAGCCTGCCCGGCTCTTCTGTCCATTGGATTCTCCAGGCAAAAATAGGGGAGTGGGTTGCTATTTCCTTCTCCAGGGGCTCTTCCCGACCCAGGGATCAAACCCCGCTCTCCTGCATCGCAGGCAGTCTTTACTGTCTGAGCCACCTCTGGCTCATAGTGAGGATGGCGGGCAGCTCTTAGTCTGTCTGCAGGGGGAGGGAGGAGCCCTCCTTTGTTCCCCCTTTGGTTGAGGGGGCGTCTCCTTCCACCTGCTCTGTCCCCTCTGAGCCTCAGGGGCGGGGCTGGGGGAGAGCTTGTGTGCATGTGGGATCTGTCTGCATGTTATTTTTCCTCTCTGATTTCAGAGTCATGCTGCGGCAGCCTGGTGCCTGACAAGTGAGGGGAACCTGCCAGGGGATTACTGCTCGCTCAGGGCAGGACCGAGGCCTCGGGAGCGGGGATGGGCAGGGCAGCCTCCAAGCCTGGGCCAGCAGCACCAAGACGGAGGCCTGGGCCCCGGCCTGGAGCTCGACACGTGCCCACTCGGTTGCCCCAGGTGGCACTCAAAGCAGCACTCTTCTGAGAAACGGGTGATCGCCGGCCCCAAAGACCACACAGCAGGAGCTGGAGCTCAGCCACCCCTACACAACTAGGACTATCAGGAGAAGGGACTGGCGCCTCGGGGGACGCAGGAAGGCAGAACCGAACGGCAGGAGGACCTTGTCCCTGAAGAGTTTACCGGCGCCCGCAGAGATTCCTGAGCCTCTTCTCTCCAGATTGGGCTCAGTTCCTTTCTCTCCCCCGGCAGAGGCATTGGGCCCAGAGAGGGGAAGACTTCATGACGTTCCGGCTGCTGGAAGCCCACGTGCTCTCTGCTGTGACTGGGGTTCAAGGGCTTCCCTGCTGCGGGGGACGAGGGGCCGCCTCAGCATCTGCTCATGAACCACAAGGACCCCGAATGCTGCAGACTGGATCGTTTCAAGCCGCCAAAGAGGGGGACCCCCAGAGCTGGCAGCCAGCAACCCCAAGGGACTAGAGGGCTGGGATGGACTGACCTCTTTGCCGGGGCTCCGGAAGCAGCAGAGCCTCTGTGGCCCAGCTAGTGGCAGACGGAGCTGATGAAGCCGTGAGTGGGGCCGGCGGCCGGGACAGGAGCCACTGCCGCCGCCAGACGTTTCTGGCACCGAGGGCGCATGTGCGGGCCCCTGCCGCGGTCCCTGCTCGGCGCCCGCCCGCATGTCCTTTGCACGTGGTGCCAGAGCACGCGGGCTGCGCTGTAGCTGGCCTGCTGGCGGGCTGGGGAAGCAGTGGCCGTGGTGAGGCCCGCCTGCCGCCGGCCTGAGAGCCCAGCTCCCGGGGCGCACACCATGAAGTGCTCGCTGCGGGTGTGGTTCCTCTCCATGGCCTTCCTGCTGGCGTTCGTCATGTCGCTGCTCTTCACCTGCTCCCACCACAGCACGGCCACCCTGCCCTACCTGGACTCGGGCGCCCTGGACGGGGCTCCCCGGGTGAAGCTGGTGCCGGGCTACGCCGGCCTGCAGCGCCTCAGCAAGGAGGGGCCGGCCGGCAAGACCTGCGCCTGTCGCCGCTGCATGGGCGACACCGGTGCCTCCGAGTGGTTCGACAGCCACTTCAACAGCAACATCTCCCCCGTCTGGACTCGGGAGAACATGGACCTGCCCCCCGACGTCCAGAGGTGGTGGATGGTGAGAAAGCCCTGGCCTTTGCTGCCCCTCTCTGGGGTCTGTCCCCTCTGTTTAGGAGACCCCCTGAGAGCCCCCTCTGGGATTTGGGCCGTCTGTCTCCCGGCACCCTTTGTACCCTTCACTGGACCAGCACAGAGTGTAAAGGGTAGAGCAAGCTTTGGCTGGCAAGGGGAGAGAACTCACATTTCCTCGCGCCTGTAGAGGCCAGACAGAGACCAGAAATGCCTGCCGGGTCAAGGAGGTGAAATAAACAGGAGGCAGGTCCCCGGGGAGAAGATGCTGAGACCTGAGGCCCGTGGCAGCAGCAAGGCCTGCCCTTCAGAAAGCAGGTGGCAGCTCAGCTCCAGTGCTTGTTGCCGCGCTGGCCGCTTCCTTGTTTGGAAATGTTTGCCCCAGATAATTAGAAACACTGTTCCATTCAGTCGGTTCTCTCCGCTTGCTAGAAAAGGCTTTCTTCAGGGTTAGGATAAGAAAGTGGCGTCGGGTCCTTTGGGGGCTGAGGTAAGGGAGGAGAGGAAGGCACTCTTCTGGACCCTGTCACCTCTTTGCTGCTTCGGCTCCCTCCCCTCCTCCCGTCGTCTCTGGCACATTGCTCCACAGGCTCCACCAGGGCCATCTGGTCGCCACACATGTCAGCAGTGGCTCCGTGTCAGTCCTTACCCAGGGCCCCGCAGGCTGCCAGCGCTCCCTGCTGAGGGACTGGGGAGCCACTGCATGCTCCCTGGTCTCCCCAGCTGGCAAATGGGGAGGGTGATAACTCTCCCTCTTTCTCACATTCAGGGCAACTGTGAGAATGAGCTCGTGCAATCAGGCCTATCAGAGCCACTCACAGATCCTGCCCCTGGCCCAGCCTGTCAGAGCCCCCGAGGAGGGGGAGTCTACAGGACAGGACCTACCAAGAGCCACACCGGCCCTTCCCGTGGCAACATGGAGCCCTCGAAGGGTCCTGCCTGTTCCTCATAGTCACATCCTTCATTTTATGGGGAAATCCAGGTTCAGAGAGTGCGCAGGGCTTGCCCAAGGGCATTGGTCTCAGAGGTGGCCATGATGGACCGTAGCCGTCCTTGGGCAGTGACGGAGAGGCTGACCAGGTCCCCCTGCCCACAGGGATGAAACTCAGAGCTGTCCAAGCCCTAGAAGCCCCTTCCCTGCTGCTCCCCACAGTCACCCCCCTTCTGCTGTGAACTTAGAAACTCGTGTTTCAGAGCTAAGCTTCCTCTCCACACTGAGTCCCTGTTCTTGTGCTTGGGGGCCCTTGCTGTGCTCAGGGAAGCAGGCCCGCCATCCCCTTCCTGCTTTCCCTTCCCCCGACCAGCTCCTACACAGCCGCAAACCTGCAGCGTTATGGCTCAGACCACGGCATGTTACAGCCCTTAGAGGCGGTGGCCGGGGGGCTGAGTCCAGCTCAGTGTTCTAAAACTGTTTGCCTTAATTGCCATCGTTTAGAAATCAGATTATTTCACATGAGATCTGTATTTTCAGCTTTTCTTGAAAAACTAGAAAATCTGGTCCCTCTCACAGTCCCACAAGGCAACAATTGGCTGAAGTCACCCCTTTTTGATGGCGGTTCCTGTTTGCTATAGGCCCCACCTGCCTCTTCACTGCTGTGTGTTACCTGTCTGGCACCGTGGCGTTTAAGCGCTGCCCTGGCCTCATTTTACAATCTTCAAAATCACTGGTGGCGAGAGGGGCGAGGGACCAGTTTCTTTCCAGCTCTTGACTCTGAGGAATATCTATGCTCTCTTAAGAGCCTTTTCCCCAGGGCTGAGGACTCCAGGTCTCTCCTGGATCTCGCCTGGAGCTTCGGGCTGAGTCCCAGGGGCGCCCCCTGCAGGCTGACTGTGAATGAGTCCCTGAAGCTCCCCTGAGACTTTCCTCATTAACTGCATTCAGAACGACTCTAGAGCAGCTGCCTGGAGAGGACCGCAGAGCAGGGGCCTCTCTACTTTGTGGCACAGGCCTGCAGACCGCTGAAGAACAGGCTGAATAGCGCGTTGACCCCTGAGTCCGGCCAATATTGCAGAGCTGCTCCTGAGAGTCTGGACACCGCTGTGTTGTTGAATGACAGGAGGATCCTCACTGCTCAGGGAGGATTCCCGCCCCACGATAGTAGGAGACCTGCGCAGCTTGGACCCTGGAGGCTGAGGGGAGCAAGCAGGAGTTGCCTCCTGCTCACTCCACCCTCCCTGCACCCCTCTTTCTGTTTTCTCCCTCTCCTCCACAGATGCTGCAGCCGCAGTTCAAGTCACACAACACCAACGAGGTGCTGGAGAAGCTGTTCCAGATAGTGCCAGGCGAGAATCCCTACCGGTTCCGGGACCCCCGCCAGTGCCGGCGCTGCGCCGTGGTGGGCAACTCGGGCAACCTGCGGGGCTCTGGCTATGGGCCTGACGTGGACGGGCACAACTTCATCATGAGGTGAGTCCCAGGGACCCCACAGCTGGATACGGGACAAGCCTCCAGGAGGGGCGCTGGCCTCCTTGGCCTTGCCCAGCTGTGGGAGGAATTGCCAGCTGCTGGGGGTCCTGGAGGACCCTGATTCCCAGAATCTTCCATGACAAGCTCACGTGTCTTGCTTTTGTTTCTGAGGTGAATTAATTGTTGTTCAGTCTCTCAGTCATGTTCGATTCCTTGTGACCCCATGGACTGCAGCATGCCAGGTTTCCCCCTCTTCCACCATCTCCTAGAGCCTGTTCAAACTCAGGCCCATTGCGTTGGTGATGCCATCCAACCATCTTGTCCTCTGTGGATGAAGAGACACAATTCCCATTCTAAACTTTGCTTGAGGCCTGTACTCAGCTTCCAACTCTGAATACCTCTGGAGAGAGCTAAAATCAGACTCCTGGCTCAGGTCTTATGAAAACTGCCACCAGAGGTCCTTTCACCCGTCTGGTCCCCTTAGCTGTTGGGCCAGGAGTGTGGGCCCCAAACAACTGTGGGTGATCCCTCTGGCAGACTGACAGAAGAGGGGTGTCCTGGGCAGAAAAAGGAGCTGTTGTTGCCTGCTCTGGGCCCTCATCCCTGACCCTTTACCTTTTTGCATTTAGACTGTACAAGGGCTCATTCCCTCCACAGACATCTGAGCTCAGCCTTGAGGAGAAGAGAAGGGTTGGGAGGCCATGCATTCCAGACAAAGACACAGAGCAGGGAGCCTGGGCAGGAGAGCAGGGACTAGAGGCGGACTTGTGACCCGGATACAGGCTACTGTGCTGCCCCTGAACTTCTGTGTTCTCCGCCTTCCCCCCGAGACGTGGGGGCAGGAAATGCCGCGTGGGGGATCCTGCCCTCTCACTCCTGGGTGGAGGGAGAACCCTGAGAATAAAGATTCTGGAAATGCCAGTTTTCAGTAAGCATCTCTTAGGATGAGCATTGAGAAAGACCAGATTTCACAGGAGGCGGAAGGAAGGGCTTTGTCTTAGAAACTGTTGCTGTCTCCATAGCAACACCAAAGCAGCAATATGTCTCTGAGGCTTTCCACAGTCCTTGCAAAACCTTGCTCATGTTAAGAGCGTTGGGGGTTGGGGAGAGAGGGGAATGCTAGAAGTGGGAGAGAGAGAGGGAGACAGGGATGCCAAGAGCGGTGGGGGTGGAAGAGAGGGGGGATGCTAAGAGTGGGGGGAGAGAGAGAGGGGATGCTAACAGTGGGGGGGAAATAAAGGGGGATGCTAAGAAATAAGAGTGGGGAGGAGAGAGGGGGTGATGCTAAGGGTGGGGAAGAGGGGGGATGTTAAGAGTGGGGGAGGGAGGGATGCTAAGAGTAGGGGGAGAGAGGAAAGGGGATGCTAAGATGGGGAAGAGAGGGGGATACTAAGGGGGGAGAGAAAAAGGGGGGATGCTAAGAGTGGGGAGAGAAAAAGGGGGATGCTAAGAGTGGTGTGGGAGAGGGGGGATGCTAAGAGGGGGGAGAGAGGGGATGCTAAGAGTGGGAGAAGATAAAAAGGGGGGATGCTAAGAGTTGGGGGAGAGGAGGGATGCTAAGAGTGGGGAGAGAAAAGGGGGGATGCTAAGGGGGGGAGAGAAAAAGGGATGCTAAGAGTAGGGGAGAGAAGGGAATGTTAAGAGATGGGGGGGATGCTAAGAGTAGGGGGAGAGGGGAGATGCTAAGAGTAGGGAGAGGGGGAATGCTAAGGGCGGGGACAGATGCTAAGAGTGGAGGGGAGAGGGGGCTGCTAATTCAAATCCAGGCCCCTGGAGCCACCTGAGATCCTCCCCATCTTCTGGCTGCTAACACCCAGATAGCAAGAGAGGCAGGCTGGGAGCCGGAGGGGACCTCTCCCCCTCAGACGGTGGCTGAGATGGGGGACAGGTGGACGGCCAGAGCAGCCGTGGGACCCTTGGGAAGCCCGGGAAGGGCTCTCTTGCGCCTGTAGGTGCTGCCTGCAGGGCCTCTCCACCTCCTGCAGGGCTTCACCATGCCCCTCGGGATGGCTGGGAAGCTCCAGGGAGTGGAGCACAGTGGGCAGAAACAGGTGGCTGCTGCAGCAGACCTGGGCGATGCCTGGTCCTGGTCAGGCAGAGAGATTCACAGACGTTCCCTCACAGGAACCAGGCTAGGAGGCGGGTGTTATGGACTGACACCACGATTTCTTTGTGGGTGTCATGATGTCAGGTCACCCAGTCGTGTCCCACTCTTTGCGACTCCATGGACTGCAGCCTACCAGGCTCCTCCATCCATGGGATTTTCCAGGCAAGAGTACTGGAGTAGGTTGCCATTTCCTTCTCCAGGGTTCTTAACATATATTCCATATCAATGACCAAAAAACCCTCAATAGTGACAGGTCTAAAGATACTCTTATTAAAATCAAGTGGAAAAGAAGGATATTTTCTGCAGCATTATTTAACATAATTCTCAGAGTTAGGAAGGAAGTAAAGCAAGGAATGAACAGCAAAAGTGGCAATTGTGCACAGGATTAAAAAAAATTTACTTATAGATAATATGAATAAACCAACAAACTTGTAGAATTAATAACACAGTTGAGTAAAATGGTAGATATTATGATAAATATGGAAGTATCAATAACTTACTTATATGAAATTGCAGATAAAGATTTGAGTTTTTCTGTAGGTGAGTATTTGTCAACCCTGATTGCACATTATTAGTGTTACATGGAAGCTTTAAAAAATATGCCTGGCCCCCACACCAAACTAGTTAAATGCCCATCTCTTTGTGCAAGGAGTGGCTTTCAGCCGATCTGTGGAAGCAGCCAGATGGCAATGGAGAGTGACTGCTTATAGGCAAGTCTTGGTTTGGAACCAGTGGGGAGGCCTCCCTTCCTGGAAACAGGATGGATGAAAGCCCCACCAGGAGGGCTGAGCTGAGCTAAAGTGAGCTGATGGCTCTGCCCAGCCCCCAGCCCCCACGCCCTCCCCTTGCTGCCTCCTCCCCTCTGACTCCAGAGCCCCCCTGACTAGATGGAGCTGAGCTGGTCCCCCTCAGCTGGCCAGCAGATGGATCCGCAGCTCCTCGAACAGCCGCGTGCAGATGGTCGGCTCACTGTGAATACGTGAAAGAGTGAAAGGACTGAACGCCCACACTCTGAAGCCTGAGCATGCCCATGTGTGCATCCTGCTCCGGGTGCTCTAGTGGCAGAAGACAGAGAGAACTCTAGAAGCTTCTCCCTGGAGTCACGGAAATCCAGCTCATCCTCTGCATCCTGCCCTGGTCCCTTTCCAGGACCTGGCTTCTCCAGAATGAATCAGCTATCTCCAGAAGCATGCCACTTCCTTCCCTTTCCTTGGAGGCTCTGAAACATCTTTTCAGATCCCTTATTCCATTCATCTCCAGACTTCTGGAAGCGGCTGCCTGCCCAGCAAATGGGGAGCAACCGAGGGAGGTGGAGACTCCCCAGGAGGGCTGACCTGAGGCTGGGAGGCAGCGATCCTGGGCGACAGGAGGGGTGTCATGACAGCTGTGGCTGCTGAGTCCTGGAAAAGGGAGATGGGCGGTCTTCAGGGCCCATCTGGGGCAGCTGCAGCCCTTTGATCTGCAGGGCCAGCTTGGGCCTCTCCATCTTCAATGAGAGGAGGTGTGTTTCTTGGGTCCTCACAAGCGTGAACCTTGACCCCAGCTCCTGCCCAGCCCAGACCCCAGCCAGCCTAAGTGCCAGCAGCCCAAGTCTGCTCCCCGCTTCCATACCCCAGGCAGCTGAGAAACACCAGCCCGAGGAAGGCGTCCTCTGCAACTGCTCTCTCCTGCTCTGTTCCTCACGGGCCCCGGGGCTCCCGTGGCAGAGCCAGAACCAAACGGGCTGTGCTGACACGAGGGCCAGTGGCGCGTGTGGAGCTGCAGCCCACAGTGGGTGAGGAAAGGCTTCTCAGCTGCTCTAGGAGACGGGCGCTCAACCCTAAAGGCCAGCACATCAGAGGGGCAGTTAACTTGAAGAACTGGGTTTGGGGGGAGGGGACAGGGTCTTAATCTTTGTTCTGGGGCTAGAGCACAGCTGGTCCTGCAGGAGAGAATCCAGGCTTCTCCTTGACGCAGACAGGGACTAAGGTGGCTAAGAATAAGGACTTACTTTCTAGTTCCCAATCAAGCCACTCTCAGTTTCCCAAACGTAAGTTTCTCCAGTCCCTCAAGGGAAGGGAACCAGGGAGGCAGAAGGCGCAGCAAGGGATTGGCAGAGGGGGCGTCCTGGACACACCCTCACCACGCTGTGCCATCCATAGAGGTGGCGGGGGAGCCCCTGTGACGCAAGGCCCAGGACCTGGGGGTTGCTGGCCCCTTTACGGACAGGAAATGTTTGAACTGGCCAAAGAGCTGGGAGAGCAAGTGGAGACTCTGCTGCCTCTCTCCCATATCCCTGTGTCCCCAGTGGAGGCCCAGGTTACAGCCGCCCGCTTGGGTGGTGTGATTCTGCAGTGTGATCCACACAAGACTGTTCTCACAGCAGAAAAGACCAACAGGTTTGCATTTAAAGCTGGATCACTTGTTTTTAAGATGCTCACAACAAAAGAAGCTTTGACTTTATTGGTCCTATGTTTTGCACCACTTGAGAGGAATTGGAAGCCGCCTTGGTGTGTCACACCATGGTGGGCAGGAGAAGGCTGGGTGGAAGAGACTATGCTGGGGTTCCGTGTTCTTTTAAGACAGCAAGGGAGAGATAGCCCCGCACCGCACGTGTGCCCGGGACGGCTGAGGTGGGCACTGCCGGAGCCCCGGGTTTCCCCCTTGGGCTTGGAGTGGAAGGGTGGACAGGAACATAAAGTGCGCGACAGGGCGCTGGCAGAACTGAGCCGTCTGCCTGGGGGCTGAGGGAGCTCCAGCTTCTTACCTTGCTTCACTGTCTTCTAGAAAAGAGCACAGAACAGCCTAGTGAGCTGTACTCTGTGAAAGGCTGTCTTTTTATTTTAAAAATTGTAAAAATGATATGTGCTCATTATTGGAGGAAAAATCAGAAGTGTACATGTTAAAAAGTGGATTATCCCATTCCCCAAGAGTAAGCATTCCTAAAATTTTAATACTCCTCTGTTTTTTTCTATTCATATACAGAAGTCAGCTTTTTCCCTCCCTCATCCCTTCTTTCCCTCACTTCCTTTCTCCCTTCTCTCTCCCTTTCCATCCTTCCCTTTTTTTCTCTCTTTTACAAAAAATGGAATCACACTATTGAATTTTCAGTTTTCCTTCTTTTTCCCTTTAGCCAGACTTTATTGTTTGAATATTTGAAATCATTATTCTGTACATAAATTTTAATTTCTTACAAAGCTCTATATTCCATATCACTAGGTCACTTCACTCACCAATTTATGCCACGTTTCCATCAAGAACTATTTCCCCAAATCACAATCTGCCTAATTGTGTGGTGGTGGTGTTCAGTTGTGAAGTTGTATCCAACTCTTTGCAATGCTGTGAACTGGAGCCTGCCAGGCTCCTCTGTCCATGAGGTTTCCCAGGCAAGAATACTGGAGTGGGTTGCCATTGCCTTCTCCATCAGTTTTCCTTTTCTGCATTGTGATTTCCTCTGACTGCACAGGTATTCGAAAGGCATGTGTTGAAAGAAGTGAGATTCCTCACACCACTTTTTTTTTCCAAACTGAATAGCTCTTGAAAACTTATTTCTTACCAGCACATGAAAAATCTGATTCATTCATTCTGGTGACTACATGCTGTTCTATTCCATGAATGTGCCAAAATGTACTGATATTAACTGGTTCTCTGTTTGATTGGTTCTTCTTTTTACTATTATAAATAAGACTGCAGTGAATATCCTTGCACACATTTTTGCACACTTATGCAGCCATTTTTACAGGATAGATTTTTGGAAATGGAACTGCTGGGTAAGTGCACACTTGTTTACCGGTGTGACGGGCAGCACCGAGCTGTCTTCTAGAATTGTTGTACCAGTTTCCGTGTCGGTGTCTTCTCTCACCACCCTCCTGTCCCCGCAGGATGAATCAGGCACCAACCGTGGGCTTTGAGCAGGATGTCGGCAGCCGAACCACGCACCATTTCATGTACCCCGAGAGTGCCAAGAACCTGCCCGCCAACGTCAGCTTCGTGCTGGTGCCCTTCAAGGCCCTGGACCTCCTGTGGATCGCCAGCGCCCTGTCCACCGGGCAGATCCGATTGTGAGCCACTGCCAGCTGCAAGTGGGACACGGGGGCTGCCCCACCTTGGGAGGAACTGTCTAGGGGCCAGATGTTAGAATTCCTTTCATTGACTATTTTGGCCAAGAGAGGCTGGTGAGGAGAGAAGCAGCAGTAGGGATGGTGCCAAATGGTGGTTAGCTGAGTCCACAGCTGGTTTGGGGCCACTTCCTGCATGGTGGCAGCCAGCCTGCTGGTGTTTGAGAGGTGAAGGATACCTTTCCAGGCTCCCTTTGCAGGAGGTGGCTCCTGTCAGCTCTGCCTTAACAGCTTTATTGAGATATGATTCACATGCCATACGGCTCACACATTTAAAGTGCAATTCAATGGCTTCTAGTATATGCACAGGGTTTAGGGCTATGTGACCATCACAAGTAATTTTAGAACACATGCATATTCCAAAGATGAAGATAATCTAAAGATACCCCTGTACCCTTACTCATCACCCCCACTCCCTCCACCCCTAGCCCTAGGCAACCACTAATCTACTCTGTCTCACTGAGGTTTTTGTGTGTGCACGTGTGTGTAAAAATGTGTATGTGTAACATAAAATACTATTTTAACCACACAGTTCATGAGCATTAAGTGCATTCACATGGCTGTACAAATCTCACCACAGCCCATCTCCAGAACTTTTTCATCATCTCAGATGAAAACTCTGCCCATTAAATGGCAACTCCCCATTCCCTCCTCCCTCCAGCTCCTGATAACCACTGTTCTTTCTGTCTCTATGATTTGACTGTTCTAGGTACTTCATACATGTGGAATCATACAGTGTTTGTCCTTTTGCCTAGGCTTATTTCAGTAGCATCATGTTTTCAGGGCTCATCTGTGTTATAGCCTGTGTCAGGGTTTTATCCCCTTTAAAGGCTGCATAGTATTCTGGTGTGTGGATATATCATATTTACCTATTCATCTGTCCATTGGACAGCTGGATTACTTCCACCTTTGCCTGTTTTCACCGTATATTTGTTTAAACACAGCAGTTGCAGTTTTCTGACTTTTGTTTGGGAGTCCAAAGGGCTAAAATAAGTGCTGTAGAGTTTAAGTTCCATGGATACTCAGAAATGGGAGCATAGGTTGCAGGCACCATGACTAAAGGGAAGCAGGGATGTGTGCCTAATGTGAGGACAGTAGCGGCAGGGCTGCCGTGGGCAGAGGTTCCGAGCACAGACATGCTGGGCGTGCAGAGATGGGCTAACCCAAGGGGAGACTTCACAGCAGAGAGTCATGGGAGGAAAAGTTGGGGCTGGGTTATGGAACGCCCTGGTGCTTGTCTAAACCAGCCTTACTTTATCTTGGAGAACATAGGGAGCCACTGAAGGTTTCTGGACAAGGAGCTTCAGTGATGTGCAGTGGGAGAGCAGTCTGGAAGCAGGGCAGCCTGTCATGAGGCCATCATCACTTGGGCCTCAGCGGGAGGAAAGGCATCTCTGGGTGCATGGAGCCAGCTCAGCGTTATTTTTCTTTCTGCTTGCAGCACCTATGCCCCAGTGAAGTCCTTCCTTCGAGTGGACAAAGAGAAGGTAAGCTTCCACCTTCCCACTTCAGTGGAAATAGTGCAGACCTGAGTCACGCTGTGCTGGTCCTGTGGTTCAGGTATCCCCCAGTGCCCTTCCAGAACTGTCAGTCCCCACCTGCTGGTATACCTGACTCTCCTCCCCCGCCCCCCACACAGGCTGCAGGACCTCTGGCTACTGGCACGTGTGGAGGAACTGGTCACAGCTTGGCCTGATTTCAGGCCCCAGAAGCCCTCGTGTGCTCATTACATTTTCTCCTCCTAGGTCCAGATCTACAACCCAGCCTTCTTCAAGTACATCCATGACAGGTGGACAGAGCACCATGGGCGGTACCCTTCCACTGGGATGCTGGTACTCTTTTTTGCCCTGCATGTGTGTGATGAGGTGGGTAGCCTGGTCTGGGGATAACATAGTAGGACCCAAGGGAGAGGGAATCAGCCTTTGTCGGGGCTTAGCAGGGCATCGAGGAATGTGTTTTTGTAGGAAGGAACTAAGTGGCTTCCATTCCCCCTATTTCTGGGCTGCAGGGTATAGATCTGCATTTCCCAAACTTACTGTGTTCATGATTTTACCATATCTGGTATCAGTTCACTGAAAGGTTAAATTTATTTAAAAAGGAAATTGAATACCATAATTGATATTACTTGCTATAAAGAAAGAATAACCATAAATGAAGTGGAACAGTGTTGTAGTTGTTTCAGCAGAATGGGGTCTCCCACAGCTGTGGGCCCCAGGCCTATTCTGTGTCAAAATTGGAGATTAGTCATTCAAGGAGCCCATCTCTGGGCTCTGTCTGCTACTCGGCCATGGATAGCAGTGCTCATGCCCAGAACACCCTTTTGCCAGTAAACTATTCAGTGTATGATACTGCGTACCCGACCAGCTTTCAATAAAACACACCATTAAGGGGGAAAAAAATGTTAGCAAGGGTTGGTGAGCTGTGACAGGCTGGCCCCATACTCAGGCGTTCCTGATGTCATCAGAAGGTGGCTGAAAGGCGAACCGGAAGGGAGCAACCCTCTCCCTCTGGAAGTGTCCTCAGCGTCAGGGTTGGGTGTCCCGGGTCTGCTAGGGGCGTGCAGCGCGCAGCGGATGAGCCACCTCCTGCTCGGTAGGGGCGCCGCGGCCCCTTCTCGTCCCCTCCCACGACCCAAGGCTCTGCCGCGGCCTCTGCTCCCGGGTCCCTGACGTGGAGTGACCCGCGCCGCCCTCCCCCGCAGGTGAACGTGTACGGCTTCGGGGCCGACAGCCGGGGGAACTGGCACCACTACTGGGAGAATAACCGGTACGCGGGCGAGTTCCGGAAGACGGGCGTGCACGACGCCGACTTCGAGGCGCACATCATCGACATGCTGGCTAAGGCCAGCAAGATCGAGGTCTACAGAGGGAACTGAGCCCGGACGCGCTGCGACTCTGCGGCCCCGCCGCGCGGCTCCCGCCGGGACTCGGGGTCAGCCCGCGGGCGGCGACCTGAGCTTGGCGCGGCGCCCTCCCGGGCGTCAGCAGGCAATCGGAGCGCCGCCGCCGCGGCCTGGACCAATCACGTTGCAGCCCAGCGAGCGCCGGCGTCCTCGGCCAGCGAGGAGCCGCCCCCGGCCCAGCACCAATCAGCGCCGCCGGCGGGCGGGGTCTCCAGCCAATCATGCAACTCAAGGAAGACTTCCGGCGTCGGGCCCCCCCTTCTCAGCCAATCGATGGCCTTCAGGGGTGGGCTGGCGGCCGATTAATTTCCCATTCCTCTATGCTTTTGGGTAGGATTTTATTTCACGCTTTCTAAGGAGTAGGAGTTCGTTCCGGCTTCGACAAGTATGCTTTCCGCAGGTTCGGCAGGAGGCATCTCAGTCGCTTTCCGGCCTAACCTCGCTGGGGGCGCCGAGAAGGAAACGGTGGGAAAGGCGAGGGACAGCGGTGGCTCGCTCTCTCCTTCCCAGGAGTGCTCCGTGACCGCGGGGCGGGCGGGAGGGCGATCGGGCCGCCTTTCGGGTGGGCGAGGAGCGCTCTTTTCCCCAGGGGGAAAGTTAGAGCCCTCCCGGACCGCCTAGAGAACTAGACCCACATTTCTTTGCTCGGTCAGGCGTAGGTGGGTTAGTGCAAACCCACCAAAGAAATGCGGTGAGAATCTGGAGGGCACGTGGGTCCTCTCCTGCCTCCTCCCCTCCCACCCTTGGCCGCCTTGTGGGATGGCCTTTCTGATCGTGGCATTTAGTGTCTCACCAGAAAACTAGGATTGTGTGCACCCCTTCCTATGTGGGCGAAGTTCGCCTAGGGCTCAACTCTGAAACACAGGTTAAGAAATAGGACAGGAGACAGGAAACCCCGTCGCATCAGATGTCAGGTGCTTCTCACTCCGTGTGCCCTCGGCCCCTATTATTTGCTCACAATCTCTTCAGTGTCTCTCCCTAGGCCCTGGGTCTCCTCATCAGGCCACTTGTTGCTCTGGGGGGATTGCCCTGTGATTAGGGCAGTGCAGCTCCCCGCCCTAACCCCCTTTGGCTGCCTCTAGGGAGAGGGAGCAGCACGTAGGACAGGAGGCTGGAGAAGAGACCAGCTGTCTGGTCCTTCACCCGTCACCCCCCAAAAGAGGAGAAAACCTCTTGCTCCGGGTTGGAATTTGCTTTAGGCTTATGATTTAGCTAACCTGAAATTATCATGGGTGGCTGACCAACAAAGATGCTTTTCAGATACTGAGCTGGCCATGCAAATAGCTGGGGAGGAGTGGACTTGCCCCTTGCATGCCTCCTCCTCTGCCCACATATCCCCTTCCCTGTGCTCACCTTGCACCTTTTCCCTCTGACCCTCTTTCCGTTTCCAGCTCTAGAAGGGCTGCAGCGCTAACAACCACAGGTTACAGCTGGAAGCTACTTGCATGACTGAACCCAGCTTAATCCTAGAGGAAGCTGCTGAAGGTATTCTCACGCTTGAAGGTTGGGGGAGTGTAGGAGGGGAAAAGGGCTTCTGTGAAGCTTCCAAACCACTAAAAGGATCCCCCTTCCCGGTGACTTAAAAAACAGTAAACAAACAAACATAAAAATCACCCTTTCTTAGTGAGTTGATACCACTCGGCAGCCTCCTGGTCTTTGGTATAGTTCCTGCAGCTGGCTGAGGGAACAGGAGCCAGCAGAGGAGTATGTTAGAGGCTTAGTGGGGGGGCAGTGGGCCCCGCTAAAAGTTAATATATTGAGAACTTAGCGTGAGTCTGACCCTTCCCGATTCCAAAATTAGGAGGAGTGAAGAATGGGGGTGGGTTAGTGAGGCCTTTAGTCGAACACCTCTTTCACCACCTCCTCCCCATCGTTTTAGAAAGTCAAGACCAGTTGTTCTTGCCAGTCTCATCTCAGTGCTTCCTAAAGAGGCTCTTGAGTGTTTAAGAGATGAAAAAATGCAATTATGCCAAACAGTATTGAGCAGAATAATTTATTTCTTTTATTGTTGTTGTTCCTTTTGTTTGGGTTTTGTTTTGTTTAGAACATTAATAAATCCCCGTTCTGGAAGAGGTAGGTCCCAGCACCCAGCCCAGATCTTCTTTTCTACAATAGTTATTTAAGCAAATGTTTTTTATTTTCTTCCCTTTCTCTTTCTGAATTAAAAATAAAAAGCTGTATATTCACTTGTTCATTTTGAAATGTGTTTGATGGTGGTAAGAAGGTGTATCTGTCAGTGGGAAGCTGTGACCAAGTAATGGTGAAGACTGTTGGGGGCATTGCTGGAAGGGGGTGGTGAAGTGGAGAAGGGACGACTCCCAGGCACCCATCCCTTATACATGAAGCCTCCCAGCCACCAGCTGTGCCCTCTGGGAGTGCGGCCTTCACCACCGTCCGCTGTGTGGGCCCAGGGCAGCATGCAGACCCCACAGGCACCAGGATGGGGCTTTCCCTGCTCTGTTTCTGGGTTCTGCGCAACTTCCCATGGTGCCATAGGTGTGGGTTGGCAGGGAGTTGGCAAAATGGCTGGAGACGGTGCCACAGGTATCTGAGGTAATTGCCGTTTCCTTAGGCTGTCTGGATCTACTTGACTGTAACTCCCGTCATGCGTCGGAATGCCCAGCTCTGCCGTCTGGTGGATGAGATAGCTCACACGGGCTCTCTTCAGAGTCTGCACTCAGCTTGGTGTCCTGCTGTCCAGTTTCTGCCAGTGCCCAGAGAGAGCTGAGTGACTTTTCAAACGGAAGATACTTGTTGGTGGAGGAGGGCACCGCTTTTTGGAAGCGCTGGAGGGTTTGTTCTGAAACTGCAGGTCTCTGAGCTGTAGTTCTATTTGGGGTTGCCAGAGGCTCCGTATGACAGTTCTCTGCCACAGACACTCCCCAGGAGCACGTGCCCAAGTCATAAGGCCCAGTGTCCAGATGACATGCACGTAGCCAGGACTGCCAAGAACTGTTTCTTGTCTGGGCCCCACTCAAAGCCACTGTCTTATGGGTCACTGTCCTTGGTGGGAGCAGCGCTCCAGATGTTGTACATGTTACCTCCAGGATTGAGCCTCACAAATTATGTCCTTTTATTTTTTAATGGTGCCCATGGACTCCATTGCTTTGATTCAGCAAAGATAGCATATCAGGAATCACAGGTTAGCACTACTGCGATAAACCACTGTCATTCTCCATAATTCAGATGGCGAGTGAATGGGATGAGGAAGAAGTCACCAATTCTTCCATAGCTCAAGTTGGATGGCAGCACCAGAGTCGGAAAACCCTACTGGAATGTGGTATTGAGTTTGACTTACTATGTTGGAGATAGTTCCAGGGACATCTATTAGGCCCTACCCCCATGGGTCTGGTTGCCAATACAGTGATTTTGCCAGGTAGTAAATATCCCTCTTTCCTTTTGGAACTAAGGAAATTACCTAAAGATGAATCTGTGGTCTCATTGGACCCACCATTAAATGGACTTGAACCAGAGCTCCATCTGTCTTCAGCCATAATAAGCTCCAACTCTCATAATAAAGTGGACTGCTTTGGCATTCTGGTCTCAAAGCTAGCATATGGTGACTCCTGGAAAAGCAACAGCTACACAAACGACCCTGAGATCTGCTTGAAAAGAGCTCCAGGTGTGTGGCCTGATTAGGTCCGGGAACTGAGTAAAAAGCTAAAAATTCCCATCACTGCGACTCAGGTTTTTTTCCCAGCACTCTTAGAATTTTCTCTCCTATACCCACCAAGCAATACTTTCATAGGCTCCCCAGCATCTGTTTCATTTCTGGGGAACTTAATGGTCAATTAACTATTGTTCCAAATCTTTAGAGGTGAGAACTCTAGTTGCCAAACTGAATTATTGTGGTAAACGTGCCTCCCTGTCTCAGGTCTTTGTTAGGCTGGGATCCCATTATTCACTGACCCTCAAATGACAGCCACCAGAATTCTTTAAAGATGGTGCCCCAATCGCTAATCAGTCGCTCAGTTGTGTCCGACTCTGTGACCCCATGAATTGCAGCACACCGGGCCCCCGTGTCCATCACCAACTCCTGGAGTTCACCCAAACCTATGTCCATCAAGTCGGTGATGCCACCCAGCCATTGCATCCTCTGTCGTCCCCTTCTCCTCCTGCCCCCAATCCCTCCCAGCATCAGAGTCTTTTCCAATGAGTCAACACTTCGCATGAGGTGGCCAAAGTATTGGAGTTTCAGCTTTAGCATCATTCCCTCCAAAGAATACCCAGGACTGATCTCCTTCAGAGTGGACTGGTTGGATCTCCTTGCCGTCCAAGGGACTCTCAAGAGTTTTCTCCAACACCACAGTTCAAAAGCATCAATTCTTCAGCACTCAGCTTTCCTCACAGTCCAACTTTCACATCCATACACGACCACTAGAAAAACCATAGCCTTGACTAGACGGACCTTTGTTGGCAAAGTAATGTCTCTGCTTTTCAATATGCTATCTAGGTTGGTCATAACTTTCCTTCCAAGGAGTAAGCGTCTTTTAATTTCATGGCTGCAATCACCATCTGCAGTGATTTGGGAGCCCCCCCCAAAATAAAGTCTGACACTGCTTCCACTGTTTCCCCATCTATTTCCCATGAAGTGATGGGACCAGATGCCATGATCTTCGTTTTCTGAATGTTGAGCTTTAAGCCAACTTTTTCACTCTCATTTCACTTTCATCAAGAGGCTTTTAGTTCCTCTTCACTTTCTGCCATAAGGGTGGTGTCATCTGCGTATCTGAGGTTATTGATATTTCTCCTGGCAATCTTGATTCCAGCTTGTGCTTCTTCCAGCCCAGCATTTCTCATGATGTACTCTGCATAGAAGTTAAATAAGCAGGGTGACAATATACAGCCTTGACATACTCCTTTTCCTATTTGGAACCAGTCTGTTGTTCCATGTCCAGTTCTAACTGTTGCTTCCTGACCTGCATACAGATTTCTCAAGAGGCAGGTCAGGTGGTCTGGTATTCCCATCTCTTTCAGAATTTTCCACAGTTTCTTGTGATCCACACAGTCAAAGGCTTTGGCACAGTCAATAAAGCAGAAATAGATGGTTTTCTGGAACTCTCTTGCTTTTTCCATGATCCAACAGATGTTGGCAATTTGATTTCTGGTTCCTCTGCCTTTTCTAAAACCAGCTTCAACATCTGGAAGTTCACAGATCACATATTGCTGAAGTCTGGGTTGGAGAATTTTGAGCATGACTTTACTAGCATGTGAGATGAGTGCAATTGTGCGGTAGTTTGAGCATTCTTTGGCATTGCCTTTCTTTGGGATTGGAATGAAAACTGACCTTTTCCAGTCCTGTGGCCACTGCTGAGTTTTCCAAATTTGCTGATACATTTTTTAAAAGTTTTGTTGAGGTATAGTTGATTTATAGTGTTGTGCCGTTAGCTATAGCTCCCATGCTGTACGTTATATCCCTAGAGCTTAATTATCCTAAACTGGAAGTTTATACCTTTTGACCGCCTTTACCCATTCCCCCTCCTATTTGGCAAGCACCAATCTGCCCTCTCTTTCTATGAGAGCAGTGTTTTTAGATTCTGCATGAAAGTAAGATCACATGATATTTGTCTTTCTCCATCGAACCTATTTCACTAGCATAACGCCCTGTTGTCACAAAAGACAGGATTTCCTTTTTTTTTTAATGGCTGAATAATAGTCTGTTGTATATATATTCACATTTTCTTTACCCATTCATCTGTCAATGGACATTTCGGTTGTTTCCATGTCTTTGCTATTGTAAATAATGCTGCAGTGAATATGGGAGTGCAGAGGTCTCTTGGAGATGGTAATATTCCCTTGGATGTGTACCCAGAAGTGAAATTGTTGAATCATATGGTAGTTCTGTTTGCAAGAGTGAAGCTAGATCCTATCTCACACCCCTCACAGAAATTAACTCCAAATGGATTCGACTTAAATGTAAAACATGAAACCAAAATATATAAAGAACTCATATAACACAATAGCAAAAAAAAAAAAAACCAGTCTGATTTAAAAAATGGGCAGATGTGAAGAGACATTTCTCTAAAGAAGACATATGGATGGCTAAGAGGTCCATGAAAAGATGAGCAACATCCTTAATCCTCAGGGAATTGCAAATCAAAGCCATAATGAGCTACCACCACAGTACTTTTAGATCGACTTGTCAAAGAGACAAGGGATAACAATCACTGGTGAGGATGTGCAACAAAGAGACCCTGTGCACTATTGGTGAGAATGTCGATTGTGCAGCCACTATGGGAAACAGTATAGAGGTTCCTTAGTGACTTAAGATGGACACTCATGTAGTCACTCTCAGGTTGTGCAAGCATCCCAGAGGCCTTTCTGCTCTATCTTCCTTGCCAACTCCCATCCTTCCCCTAAAGGTGACCACTACCCTGATACTTACTTGCCTCCTGAGAAATTTGTATGCAGGTCAAGAAGCAACAGTTAGAACTGGTCATGGAACAACAGACTGGTTCCAAATTGGGAAAGGAGTATGTCAAGGCTGTATATTGTCACCTTGCTTATTTAACTTATCTGCAGAGTACATCATGTGAGATGCCAGGCTGGATGAAGCACAAGCTGGAATCAAGATAGCCGGGAGAAATATCAATAACCTCAGATATGGAGATGACACCACCCTTATGGCAGAAAGTGAAGAACTAAAGATCTTTTTGATGAAAGTGAAAGAGGAGAGTGAAAAAATTGGCTTAAAACTCAACATTCAGAAAACGCAGATCATGGCATCTGGTCCCATCACTTCATGGCAAATAGATGGGGCGGCAATGGAAACAGTGAGAGACTTTATTTTGGGGGGCTCCCAAATCACTGCAGATGGTGACTGCTGCCATGAAATTAAAAGACATTGGTCCTTGGAAGAAAAGCTATGACCAACCTAGACAGCTTATTAAAAAGCAGACATTACTTTGCTAACAGAGGTCCGTGTAGTTAAAGCTATGGTTTTTCTAGTAGTCATGTATGGATGTGAGAGTTGGACTATAAAGAAAGCTGAGCACTGAAGAACTGATGCTTTTGAACTGTAGTGTTGGAGAAGACTCTTGAGAGTCCCTTGGACTGCAAGGAGATCTAACCAGTCCATCCTAAAGGAAATCAGTCCTGAGTATTCATTGGAAGGACCGTTGCTGAAGCTGAAGCTCCAATACTTTGACTATCTGATGTGAAAAACTGGTTTCTTAGGAAAGGCCCTGTTGCTGGGAAAGATTGAAGGTGGGAGGAGAAGGGGACAACAGAGGATGAGATGGTTGGATGGCATCACCAACTCAATGGTCATGAGTTTTAGCAAGCTCCGGGAGTTGGTGATGGATGGGGAACCCTGGTGTGCTGCAGTCCATGGGGCTGCAAAGAGTCAGACACAACTGAGCAACTGAACTGACTGACTAACCCTGATGCTCAGTTCTCTTTCATTCGTCCGATTGCCTAGACCCAAGTCTGTATGGAAATTCAGTTTATAACAGAGATGACCTCTCAAGTCACTTAAGAAAAGATGGATGTTGCAATAAATGTTATTGAAATAACTAGATAACCATCTGGAAAAAGATAAAATTAGGTCCATAGCCTAAACCACCAACATACCAAAAGAGAGATAAATGTAAAAAATGAAACAATAAAAGTAGTTGTTCATTGATGTATTCAAACAATATATCAGCTTTGTAGCTGATTTTTGGACTGGGATTTTTTTCATGCTCTATGTAGTTCCCCGTATCGCTCAAAATTGGACTTTTTTCATTCATTTTTGTGTATTCCAAACATTTTGTTAAATCTCCTCTTCTGATGTAACAGCTTCCATTTTATTTGTCCATATGAGTTTATACCTTTTTCCTCCGCTATAATTTCAGCAAGCTCATGGAAAGGAAAGTTAGCTAAGTGTCATATTTAATTGCATACTTAGCAGATACCCTTTTCTTCCTCAGTTTTCCTGTCTCCACAGAGCTGATTTTTTCTAATTTTTTTTTAATCCCTCTCTGTCACGATAGAGGCTTTTTAAATAACTGGAAATTGTTCTCTCTTCTAAAATAATGGACTAAGAAGCTGCTTGGGAATTTTGTGTACCTGGATGGAACATACCTGCTATCTGGGTTGACATTAGGGTGCCTGGACAGGGAACCAGCTTTTCCAAGGCAGGGAGGGATGGTAAGGATAAGCTAGGCTGTGCTGCAACGACAAACACCTTTCCAACTGGCACTGGCTTAAAACGACAAAGTTTATTTCTCACAAGCTGTGTTTCCATCAGGGGCTCTGTTCCTTAGACCACTCAGGACCCAGGCAGACAGTGGCACTATCTGGGGGTGGGTCTGTTGTTTCAAGGGCAGAAAAAAAGAATCTGGTGAGCCACAGGCTGTCTTTGAATGCTTCTGTCAAGAATTTCACATTTCCTTGATGCCAGAGAAGTCCCACGGCCATGCCTCAATCTAGTAAGGATGTGTACTCTAAAGAGAGGGGCCACATTTGGGTGAGCAGTAATGCTGTCTGGATACAGAGGGCTCCTTGGAGAGAAACACTTGGAGTTATGGCCTGGCCAGGGGTAGGTGGATACACAGTTGGCTGGCACTCTGCTGGATGCCAGGGGAAGGGTCAGGACATGATTAAGTATTTTATTTATCTATCACAGGAACAAACAGCTGGGCACTACCATTTGGCAGGCAAGGAACTCTTTCCTGTGACATGCTTGGCACGGTACGAAAACATCATTCCTAGCTTGTGAAGGGGAAGGGTGAATCCCTAAAACGATTTTAAAAATCAAATTTTTTCCTTTCTGAGCATGAGTTAGGAATCAATGCTCCTTCTCACTACCCTTCCAGAAAAAATCACAGCTTCTGCAGTGAGTCTATGTCTGTGTGATAACTAATGCAAAAATGCAGAAAGATGCCCCTTCCCCTTACATTCAGTGAACTGTGTGTATCAGAGCCAGCCTGTTCCCCCCAAATATAAAACAATACCTTTCATCCAACAACTGGTTTTTGTTTTTGAGAAGAATACAGGCTCTTTCTGGTAACACGGCTTCTCTCTAGGGAGAAGGCTTGAAGTAAAAAGAACATACAGTGAGTGTCCACATTCAGAGGGATCTGAGTTCAGTCCTTCCTTTGCTATAAGGTAACTTTGCCTTTTCTTTCCATACACTCACAACTATTCTAAAAAACATCAAGTCTATTTTTAAAAACTAGTTTTTTTCAATGGAAGGAGTTGGGGGAAAGGGTCAAGAGTCAGCCAGTTAGGAACATCCAAGAATAGTCTTACTGTGTGAATCTATTGAATTTGCCTGTGTTCTTATTGCAGGGCAGGGTCCAAGTCCTCCTCCCTGCCTCCAGGGCCTGCGCCTTGATGGAAGTCTACATCCAGTGGGTGGGCAGGTGAAGCTGCTGTCCAGCACCATCCGAGCAGTGATGCTTCCTTGGGTTCCGATCTCGTGTGCAGCGCTGCCTGGGTCCTCGGCTCCCTGGGACGTGCTGGCCGGCAGCTGCTCTGCCCCCAGATGGGAGCACAGCAAGCTCTGGCTTCAGCCCTGCTTAGCACACTGCATTTTTCCCGGCTGCTGATCCTTGTTTTTGGGGGTCAGGCGGTATGTTTTCTGGCTCTTTTGTGCATCACTGCTGTGTTTCTGGGTCCACGTGGATGTCACCTGACTGGAATGCTGACTCCACATCAGGCCTCTTCCCCCTCCTCGTTTCCCTCCGAGCACCCGCACACCTCCTCCTCGCCACCCTACCCTGCCTCATCCCCGGCCTTTCTGGACCCTTGCTGCCCTTCTCACCCTACTTCTCTTCTCAGAGCCCCTCCCGCACCCGTGGCTTGCGTGCGCCCCTCATAACCTGCGGTCACCGTCTGCCTGCTTCCCTCCCAGGACTCTTTCTCTTTCGTTCGGTCCCATTTGGACCCTGTCGCTCGGTCTCAACTCTGACCCACGCACACACAGCTCTGTCATCCACTCACCCATAGGTAATAGTAATTGCTCACAAAACATCAGGCAGGCAAATCATGTTAAGATGTACAAAAACATGAGTAAGTAATTTATAATACTGAAATGAGGAAAGGTTTTCTGGCCACAACACCAAATCCAGATTTCTTAAAAATGAATGTTAAGACTACCGAAGTTAAACTTTTGTGTAGTATTAAGAAAGAATGATTTTGTAAAGACAAACTAGGAAAACATCTACCACTCGAGACAGTGTAACTTCTCTAAAGTAGAAAAGAGGCTATAACTCACAGAGGCCAAACAAGCCGGTACCAAAATGGTGGGACAGGAATGGGCAGCACCCCCAAAAGAGGTGCTGGTGTCAGTTCCGTCGCTCAGTCGCGTCCGACTCTTTGCGACCCCATGAACCGCAGCACGCCAGGCCTCCCATCACCAACTCCCAGAGTTCACCTAAACCCATGTCCATCGAGTCGGTGATGCCATCCAACCATCTCATCCTCTGTTGTCCCCTTCTCCTCCTGCCCTCAATCTTTCCCAGCATCAGGGTCTTTTCAAATGAGTCAGCTCTTTGCATCAGGTAGCCAAAGTATTGGAGTTTCAGCTTCAACATCAGTCCTTCCAATAAACAGCCAGGACTGATCTCCTTTAAGATGGACTGGTTGGATCTCCTTGCAGTCCAAGGGACTCTCAAGAGTCTTCTCCAATATCACAGTTCAAAAGCATCAGGTGCTGGTATAAATACCAATAAACCCAAATATCGCTAAGATTAAAAAACAATTATGTAATATATTTTTGCTACTCAGACTTGCAATTTTAAAAATTAATATGGAGGGGGGTTGGCAAGCAGGTAGTAGGTACTTTTGTTGTCAATGAAATGACATATTGGTAAAAACTTTTCAGCAGGCTGCATTAGCAATGTGTTAACATGTTAGGCATTTCCACTCTGACCCAACAACTCTACTTCCAGGAACACATCCTGAGTAGGTCTCAGCAGGGCAGAGAGGAGTGGGACCAGCATTTGCCGTGGCGACAACCCAGGGCTTGTCACTAGGAGCCAGGAAGCAAATGCAGGGGTGGCTACATCCTGGAATGGTGCCGATGGAGAGTGAGGCACAGCCATGCCACGTGTCCGAGACACACGGGTGAGTGAGGAGGCAGGCCACACAACGTGAGCAAATGTTCACGTTTTTGTAAAACAGAAGTAGGCTGACATAATCAAATGGAAGGCAATAAACCGAATAGTCATCAAGCTGCTAGCAGTGGTGAACAGAGAGGGGTGGGGACCAGAACACTTGCACTTTATAAATTACACACCCACACCTTTTTAATGAGCATATATGTCTAATAAGCAGAAAAATACAAGTAAAAACAACAAATCATGATTAGTAAAGCGTTCCATAATTATTTTTAAATTTTTTTAACATAGTGGATGATGGGTATAGCTCTGATTATTCTGTCCTTATTCATACAGACAGCGTATGAATCAGAGTAAGCAACAGGCCCACTGTGACGGATGAACAGCATCACAAGAGCTTTCACTTGGTGGTAACTTCCTCTCCAAACTCTGCTGCTCACCTCCGGGAATAGCGTGACATCTGCGCGAAGAGCTCACCCGGCCAGGTGTGTGTCAGAAACCACCTCGGCGGCTGGGACACCCGGCGCCTGAGCAGCAGAGCGACGGTGGGAAGCGGAGGCAGCCCTGGGTCACCCAGCTAGGCCAGGCCAGTGCCTCGGAAGACAGCTCACCGGCTTCGTGTTCCCCCCAAACCTGAGGTGTACGAAGGGAGCCAACGCTCACCCCGGGAGAGGGTGGGATTCCTCTGCAGACGACAGAGGGAAAGCAATCAGCAGGGACACTGGTGGGTCCGGGAGGCCCAGGTGTTTCCTCTGCTGCTGCTGCTGCAGGGCCTGGCGGCGGTCTGAACACCCCTGGCCAGAAAACAGGCCGTGGCTCCTGCAGCCGGCAGTTACCAATAGCGAGCACATTATCACAAAGATGGGGAAGCTGTGGCTTCGGAAAGGGATGGGAGGAAAAGGACTCAGTTTTCCAAAATTCAGATTCTTTTCTTCTACCTTCCTGAATAATTTGGGCAATTTTTGTCAAGTCCAAACGTAATTTCAGATGAGGTAGGCAGCTTGTCTGCTCGTGCCGTCATCCTCGCGGGGACGGGCAGGCTGCACCGTGGAAGCACTCGCGTCCCGGGCGGGGGCGGCACAGCGACTGCAGGAGCTCCTCAGTTGGCTATCTTCTCAATCTCGTCCAAGTCATCCGTGTCCAGTCTTTCTATTTTCTTATCTGAGGGGAGAGAGGAGGGTTCAGAGAGAGCCCCGCACAGATCACAGGGGACGCAGGCAGGGGAGGGGCAGCAGGCGGGGAGGACCCGGGGCTCCCTGGGACGTGCCGCCCCCGCCGCAGGCCTCCCTGAGCCCCCGAGGCGCCCGGGACTGGGCGGGCACACGGCCGGCGGCGGCCAGGCCCCCGGCCCCTCGGCCCGGCCAAGGGGGCGGTCACGCGAGGCCCCGTCGAGCGCTCCGGGAGCGGGAGGACCTCCTGTCCCGGGGAAGGGCCTCTCGGGGCCATGGAGACACCCCTCCCCGCCTGCCCCCGCGACCTGGCCCCGGCAGGGGGCTCTCCCGGCACTCACTGAAATGCTCCTGGATTCTGTTCAGGATGTTCATGCTGTGCTTGCTGTCCACCATGTTCACCGCCAGGCCCCGCTTGCCAAAGCGGCCGGTGCGCCCGATCCGGTGCAGGTAGGTCTCGTTGTCCGGGTTCCCGTCCTTGTCCACCGGGAGGTCAAAGTTGATGACGACAGACACCTGCTCCACGTCGATCCCTGCGTGAGGGAAGAGTTGGGCGCGAGTGAGGACGGGAGGCAGGAATCGCCGCTGCCCAGTCAGGCCCACCCTCACCAAGCTCAGGCGGAAGGCAGGGTCTGCGACAGCCCAGCTCTGGGGCTGGGACACGGGCAGGTGGCAGGACCCAGAGGGAGAGCGCGGGGCCGTCCCGCTGCTGGCCGAATTCCGGCATCAGTCGCACAGCCTCCGCTGGATCCGAGGATCTGGAGAAGCAGCTGGCGCCGCACTGGGGCCGCAAGAGCAGGCGCCGGCCTCGCCACCAGCCAGGACTCCCGGCTTCTGTGGACGCTCTCCTCCGCGGAGGGAGCCCACAGGCGCGCCCACAAACCAGCATCTCCCCCAAACCATCGCAGCCTCCCACACACGATCTCTCTGCGGCCCCGAGCCTGGCGGGCCAGGACCCAGTCTCTGCTCACCGCGGGCACACACGTTGGTGGTGACCAGAACCTTCTCTTTGCCCTCTCGGAAGCGCTCAATCACTGCGGCCCTCTGCTCCACCACCATTTCACCGCTCAGCAGAGCCACCTGGTGGCCTTCTTTTGAGAGCTCCGCGGCCAGCCAGCTAGCTGTTTTGCGGGTCTGGAAGCAAGAAAACGTTTGAGGAATGAAGGTACCTTAAGAGAATATTTTTGATCTGGAAGACCACTGAACCTTAGCAGTTAAGAGTTAAATGTCCTAAAATTGTTAACATGATGTGGTATAAAGGAAGTCACCTGGGTGATAAGTCTTAGAAAATATTTAACCTTGATATAACCACAAGGGGGAAAAAACTCAGAGACATCTAAAGACTAATTACTAGCTTGGCTGGACTCTTCAAGATGTCCATGTCATGAAAGGTGGAGAACCTGTTCTGTATTAAGGGAGTCTCAAGAGACGCAACACTGCATGCAACACTCTCTACTGGCTCTGAGGCTTCACAGCAGCTACTAAAAGCAAGAGAGGCCATTTCAGTATACATGGGGAAGGCGGCAGACGGACGGACTTCAGAGGGGACGGCATCGTGAAAGGTGTGAGTGGTGCTGTGCTCGTGCGGGACCACGCCTCATTCTCAGGAAGCATTAGGTGGGAAATGTCCTGATATCTACGATTGACTTTAAAGTCGGCAGAAAGAAAAAGTACAGACAGCCCTACACAAATGCTTATGGATAGGGCAAATGTGGCTAAATGCTGACAACAGGGGAAGGGAATAAAACAGTCCTAATGTCATATTGTTTTCATCTTTTCTGTGGGCTTGAAAGTTTCAGTCTGAGTTTGGGAGAAGGATGCCACTCTTGACAATTAAAAAAAAAAAACTTACAAGTATCCCAATAATAGAGTAAGAGCTGTCTTATTCTTATATCCCATAACAGCATTTTGATGCTTTCTTCGGTGATCTTATACATTCCTGAAAAATTACATTAGCCACTATAAGTGGGGTCTATCCTTCCAATTTCTAAGTGTTTTCAGTTCGAGACTGGAAAACTACTTATTTTCTTTTAATTTTCTAGCCTGTCATCCTGTTTAGCTTCTTATTTTCCCTACAAATATCAGTTTTATTCACTTGGGCTTTCTGATGTATCACCTACACATGGCATTGAAGTTCAGGAGACTCTATGCTTAGACTATAGATATACCTCAGGATACTATGAAGAAATTCTTCCTTCCATCTTCACAAACCATTTCTTTTCCAGTCACAGGGAAGGAACCTGGTCCCCTAAGTGGAGTTCCTCCCCAGCCCCCCAACCCTGCAGGCCTCCTCCTGCTGCTGCTGCTGCTACTCACATGGCAGAAGATCATGGCTTGAGCAATGGTGATGGCCCCGTAGATATTACATAAGGCCTGGAACTTCTCGTCTCTGCTGTTGCACAGGACGTAATACTGCTTGATGGTGTCCAGTGTCTCCTCCTCACGCTTCAGTTTGATGATGTTCGGGTCGGGCACTACTTTCTGGGCAAATTTCCAGACAGAGTCTTCAAAGGTGGCAGAGAAAAGCAGCATCTGGCAGTTCCTGGGCAGCATCCTGCAAGGGGAGCCCCAGGTGTCCAGCATGACCCTGACCCAGGCTTTCCCTGGAAGGACCAGGGCACAGCCTCCCCAGGCCTGATGACCTGAGTCCCCAGGAAGGGGCAGCGGGGAGCAGCTGTGGGGAGGAAGGGGGAGCAGACATGGGGCAGGGACGGGTGACTGAGAATCCGAGTCTCCCTCCTTAACCCGGGCAGGGGGCGTGCTCAGCGCTGACATGGAAATGGCCCATCAAACAAATGCCCCTGAGAGCTGTGAAGAGCCTGGCAGGGGCAAGAAGGGGAGTGTGAGGCAACAGGAGCAGGAACTGCAGGCCGGGAGCCAAGAAGTCCCTCCTGGCTCGAGGCCCTACCTCTGGATGCGGATGCTCTGATCTTGGTGGCCCTGAGTGGCTATCATCACGTCAGCCTCGTCCAGAACAAACACCTTGATCTTCTTGGGGTCGATGAACTTGAGCTTGGAGCACCAGTCCAGAACGGTCCCCGGGGTGCCAATGACAATGTGCTCACTGATTTTCTGACCTCTTTCCACTGTGGAGACAAGATGTGTTCTGTGGGCACTTTCCCCTAAAGCTTTTGGGTTCTTCTGCTGTAAAGCGGCCATGACAACACCCGTCTCACTGCACTGTGGTTGAGTATGATTGACCAGTGAATCTTCCATGCACGTGAGTCTCCTTTACCTACTTCCTCCTGCAAGTTCCCATCGTCCAGCTCTTTGTCTTTAGCATTGCTCTTATTCTTTTTATACCATCCCTTCATTCACACTTCACTGATTTCCTTATCAATTGGTAGTTTTGAGTCCTAGGATTCTGGCCCAGTGATTTTTTGCCTTGTTAGACATTCTAATTGTCTAGACGGTTTTCCTCAATACAAATTCTACTAGGGAAAAAAAAACACAACAAGCACATTACTCTCCAACTACAGCTGGTAGGAGTTGAAACTGCTTTATTCATCTGTCAAAACTACTAATGTGTGGGACTTCCCTGGTGGTCCAGCGGTTAAGACCCCATGCTTCCGCCACAGGGGGCAGAGGTTCAAGACCCTGGTTGGGGAAGTAAGAACCTGCATGCCATGTGTCAACTGTTGCCCGCTGCACCCCTATCCCCCCAAAAAGAAATTTACAACATTAAAGAAAAATCGGCTGATGCCTGTAGCCTTCGGTCAGCACTTCCACCATGAGGAATCAACCCTGCACACACATGTGCTCGTGCTTAGTCACTCAGTCGTGCCCGACTCGCGACCCCATAGACTGGAGCCTGCTGGGCTCCTCTGTCCGTGGGATTCCCCAGGCAAGAATACCGGAGTGGGTTGCCATTTCCTTCTCCAGGGGTGCTCTAGGAAGGAGAACCAAATGGTTGAAGGGTATGGGAGAAAGAAAACTTTCTACCATATGCTCTTTTAATTTTGAAACACGTGAAAGTTTTTCACTTAAATTTTAAAAACAAAATTTACAATTTGAGAAGGGGACTCTGGTTAGGAATACATCAACTCCACTGGAAGAGTTTTAAATGAACTCAACACACTGTGATTTTTACTGCACACTGCTGATCAGTCTACAATGAATTTTTTTTAAACGGTACATTAAGTAGTTATTAATATATTAATATATAATTAATATAGAGTAATATATTAATCCCTCACACACATGAAGTCCCCTGCCATTATAAAACAATCTAGAGAAGATCCATGTTGTCACCAGGCTCCGGTACACCGCACGTAGTTGCACCTGCCAGTGTGAGGCATCAGACACATACGGAAGTGCCGAGCCTAATAATTTCTGGTGTAAGTGCTGTTGCTGCACGCTGAAACATGGTGGTTTTCTCCAGGAAAAGTCCCTGTGTGATCATTTGTGTGTGAACTGTACTAGCCATTTTTGTTTGTTGACTGACAAACTATAGAAAATTAAGTAGGGAATCTGACATACACTTTCTTAAAAAGGAACAAGGAGAGCCTGACTTTTCAGTGAAAACAATCGACTGTTATTTGCTGTCATGATAACACTTAAAGTGTAAGAGAAAATTAGAATTTTGGAAAACTTGTAGTGTTGCTGTAAACTTGAGAGTTTCTCTGTGTGTAAACTCCTCTGAGTTGTTTGGTGGTGATATTAACGCATTTTAAATGCGATTTAAAATTCTGTATAATGAAATATGTCAACATTCTCAGCGTAACTCAGTAAGACATTTGGTATTTTCCAAATGACCAAGGTATAATGTTAGAAAATTACTACTGCACAAAAAAGATGCATTCAAAGTACAAGGGAGACCAAGGAATTTTAATGTAACAGTATGAAGAGGTCATTAATATGATTTCAAATATCACATGGCAATTATCTTTTACATAATTACCACTTGTTGGGTTTTGGTATGGCATCCTAAAAACAGTATCTGAAATTGTAAGAAAGGCTAGATTTTCTTCATATTCTTCCAAAAGTACTTAGGGTCCTCAACAATGTTTAAGAGTGTAAGAGTCGAAAGGTTTAAGAATCCGTGCTCGAGGCGACTATAAATGGCTAACTGAAGGGACGTCCCTCTTCTCCTTGTCCAGGTGATGCCCACCGCCTCCTGAAGTGAGTGTGCCTGTGCACACTCCCCGCTGGAGCACGCGAGCGTCCCAGCCCTACATCTCGGCCAACACTTGGTTTGTCAGACTCCCTCATTTCCATCATCTGAGAGGCATATAGTGGTTTCAACCGATGTTTCCCTGATGACTAATGAAGCTTTTCGTCTTTTCCCATTGACCAGCCATCTGAATTCCTTCTTTAGTGAGAAGTCTGTTCACCTGGGCCTCTTTTGTCCATTTTCCTATTAGAATGACTACTTTTTTCTAATTGATTTGTAGTTATAGATATTCTGATAACTTCCCCATTACCAATTTTCTACCTGTCCTCTTATTTTAACCACATTCTCTACATTCTGCAGAAAAAAGAATTGGTGGAAGGATTTCTGATTTGATAAGAACTGTACATGCTCTTAGATCACTCTTACTAAAGCTGTTTACTGAAGAAAGGGATCTGATCCAACCTGCCATCCTCCCTGCTTACTCTCCCTTAGGCAGCTTTCAGAACTCTGGATGCTGAATTCAAACCTTGCCTCCTCAGGGAAACACTCCACACTTTAAGAACCCCATGACTCAGGCAGGGATTTTTTTTTTTTAACAACTTAAAATCTTATTTTAAGAGTGGAGAATATTATTAAGAAATCGGCAAGTATTTAAATAAATTTGCTGAAAGTCATACTGGGCTCCAAGGTCAGACTGAACCGGAAAGTTGAATATCATCACCTCATCTTCAAAATTCAAACACCCCACCCACTGCCTGAGCTCAGGACCTGGGTCTTGCCCTCTCATACTCACATTTATTGCCTCGAACAGCGTAAGCAAGCTTCAGTTCTGGATGAAATTTGCCCATTTGTTCAATCACTTTTCCTGTCTGGAGCGCCAGCTCGTACGTCGGGGAGAGGCACAGACACTAACGGGCAGATCACAGGAGGTGAGTTTAGAAAAGCCTTGCGGCAGCAGACAGCAGGCTCTAGAGCAGCAGGGACACTGGTATCAGTACCACCTGAACAGTGTGGGCAGCCCCGTCCTCATCGACCAGGCCTGCGTGGCAGCTGTAGGCGGAGCCTTCAGCCTTCTGCCCGGCTTGGCAGATGCTGTCAGAAGCCACGTTTAAGGCTGCTGCTTTGAATCAACTCTACCCATGGAAGGGCCTGTTGTGCCATTAGGCTTTGCCTGAGCAACAGTCTGAGGCATCAGAAGCATTCAGATTCCACGAGGGATGCCCTTGTCAACCACCACCCTGAGATGGCAACACCCTTCCAGGGCCCCCAGGACCCCCTCACCTGCGGGTACCTCTCTGCTGGCTCCACCCGGCTGAGCATGGCCAGGACGAAGGCAGCCGTTTTACCAGTACCCGACTGCGACTGGGCAATCAGGTTCTGCGGGCTGGACCCAGGAGGAATAGAGATGAGGATAACATTGGTTAGAAACAATCAAGTGTCCAAGTGTTCTTTCTGGGCGGTAGGAAAAGGCCTTTTTCCCTCATTCAGGTTTTCTGCCTTGAGCACAATGATGAATTTTTTATATGGTGTTTAAAAAAAACCTGCTTAAATATTAAGGGAAATGATTATTTCAGATGGGCTCACACTAAAAAATATTCATTCTAGACTCTAGTGCAGCTAGAGTTCCCTAGTTTTATACCCCAAGAGGCCAATGGGAATTCAGACTGCAGAGTAAGATCTGGGCAAATCTTACTGCCTGACGTGTCTTCAGGACTCGGCTCCTTCTGTGTGCTCCCTTTTCTCACCTTCATGGAAAACATAAGATACTAAATCGGATGCTTCAGAGGAAACTTTCATATTTCACTTCATGTAATTCAGTGTCATGGGAACAGGTGGCATTTTCATCATCAGAAAAGAAAAATAATAAAAGGCTTCTCAGCCTTTTGGCTAAGATCAAGTGGTTGCTCAGACGGAAAGCATCTGTCTACAATCTGGGAGACCTGGGTTCAATCCCTGGGTCGGGAATTTCCCTGGAGAAGGAAACGGCAACCCACTCCAGTACTCTTGCCTGGAAAATCCCATGGACGGAGGAGCCTGGTGTCCATGGGGTCGCAAAGAGTTGGACACGACTGAGCGACTTCACTGAATGAAAAAAGTTGCTATGTAAAGTATGACACCATTTATCTAAGGTTTAAAAATATGCCAACTACTCGTTAAATCCTTAGGGAAACATACGTACGTAGTAAAAGGAGAAACGACGCCCCGCTTCCGTGACGCGCTCTTGGGTCGGGGAGGGGGCTGTGAGTGGAGAGGGTCACACAGGGACTGCATCTGTCAACTAGATTAATGATGCTTTATTTCTCATCAGGATGCGTTACAGAAATGTTCCTGGTATGGTTCTTGATACTTTTTTGAAGGCCTCAAAATTTTCAAAATTATTTTTAAAAGTGTTTAAAATGGCACTGACTTTCTCTAGCAGTTTTTATTAAGTGGAAAAGGCAGAAACTGTGTTGAATTGCACCTGACTCTCTCACCACCGGTCCCAGCTGTTTCCCTGAAGAAGCTTGTTGCTCCCAACGGCGCATCTTACGCTCAGGAACACTACACTCTTGGTGGGAGATGTGAAATCCCATCCTGGAGACGCGTACCAGGGTCTGTATACTTACGGCTCAGCAAGCATCATGGGTAAGGCATTCTCTTGTATCTTGGATGGCCGATTGAAGCCCATGGCATAGACTCCCTGGAGAAGCTGTGGTTTCCTAGGAGGCCGGGGAGAGAGAGGATGGTTCCTAGTTGCCGCAACTGTTTTAAAGACCTAAGATTTTATTTTTCCCTATATCTAGCAAAGAGTGATACTTTCTATCTCCGTCAGACATATCTTCCTGTGCCTTAAAAAATACTAAAAACAAAACCAACACCTTTTCCTACTAAATCTTGATCTGAAACTATTATGCAATTTATAAAATCCAGGCTAGTTTCCTTTCTTAAGAGAAATTCATCTTTCAGTAGACCCACAAATTTGATTGGCCTGGATTCTATAAGAATGGTTCCTATTAATTCAGAGTATAGAATGAATTATGAAAGATATCTAAAAGCAAACACTGCTTACTATACCGCTAAGATACAGAAATCCCTTTAGGGAATGAGACTCCGGTTTTTCACTTCTCAGTGTGGGTGCTCCACTGAGCCACAGTGATGCTGTGTTCCACGGGCCTTCCAAAAAAGCCAGCTGCACAAGGACTCGGGACAATTGAGAGGTAAGAAAATTGATTCAGCCAGTTTCTAGTAGATAGGTAAAGGAAGTTAAGTTATCATACTGAACTTTACAACTGCTCAGATTTACTATGTCTAGTCAAAATCAAGACTGCTGCTGCTAAGTCACTTCAGTCATATCCAACTCTGTGTGACCCCACAGACAGCAGCCCACTAGGCTCCCCAGTCCCTGGGATTCTCCAGGCAAGAACACTGGAGTGGGTTGCCATTTCCTTCTCCAATGCACAAAAGTGAAAAGTGAAAAGGAAGTCGCTCAGTCGTGTCCGACTCTTAGCGACCCCATGGATTGCAGCCCACCAGGCTCCTCTGTCCACGGGATTTGCCAGGCAAGAGTACTGGAGTGGGGTGCCACTGCCTTCTCCAAAATCAAGACTAGAGAAGCACCAACTTCTTATATAAGTAGCTACACAACAAATATCAATTAAAACTGTTCTTACAGCACATTTGTAATAAGCTCTCTGCTACTTCTAAACTGACAGGATGTTTAACAAAAATCACACCAGATTATTATTAAAGAAACATCAAATCAAGGCAAGAATGTTCTCTAAGCCTTCCTTAGTGTTCAGCTGGCTCTCTAAAAGGCAGTTCTTCTGGCCTCTGGTGGTTCTCAGACACAAAGAACTTTGAAAATTAACACACTTCCATTTGGAAGAAAAGGCTGTGAGGCTTGGCAGGTTCTGATTTAGTTGCCAAGGAAACAAAGTCACTACTGAAAGAGGACTCAAGTGATCCAGGGACTTTCAGTGGTTCATTATTTTCCTTTTATTTTGCGTATCTTTTCAGTACAAAATAGACCAAGTATAGAGGTGGCCTAAGTTTTATTCTTTGTTTTGTTTGGCTACTAACAATTAAATCAAAAAAGAACTTGCCTTTTCAGAGGCCAATTCATCACTGGTTGACCTGAGCGCTCCAGTCCTTTAAATGAAAGACCACTGATACTAGGAAAGGCAAGCTGTCAGAGCACGTCAAACTGCTCTGACAGAATTTATGAAGAGAAGCAGATAACAAATTTACTGAAAAAAGCCCTTGACAGAGAAAACACACATAGAAAAGTATAATTTCCTGGGGAGAAAAAAAAGGCCACACTTTAAAAATCTTACTCTTAGCTATTGCTTCATTAACACCTTGATTTGGTTTCTAGTTAGTTCTCTGACTTTAAGTGTGTACGTGTGGGCAATGAACAAGACAAAGAATCCATTCATTCCACCACTTTCTCATTCACCAGCTATTCTGTCTATGATTTGGGTGCCGGCAAGCAGCAAGAACGGCAGCTACGTCTTGTATTACTCATAACACCCAGCAGTGTCATGTACATAAACCAATGACCCATAAATGCCTCTTTACTAACTTACTGAAGGGAATGGAAAACTTGGTATGACGTTACGCAATTCTCTGTGTTTCGAGGAAGGACATGTTAGAAGTCATTCTCAGCACAGTGCATAAATGTACACACTTAAGGCTTGATCCTGGGTTCCGGATTTTTTGAAAGAATTCTGTAACACTGAAGGCTGATTTTCACTATAGTTACGGGGAATCCGGCACAGGCTTTTTGGACAGATTTTATAAAAGTAGATAAACTTTTCTTAACACTGTAAACCCTATAGTCTAACAAAAGGGCTTACCTAATAAGAAATGTTCCTGACATCCAGAAATCACCTGTCAGCCAATATTTTATTGAAAGTTCTAAGAGCATAAAAGAAAAAAGACTTTCAGCTATGATGAATAAATCTGTGGCATTTTAAATTCCCTAAGGAGGAAAACTGGGTTGCCAAGAGACAAGGGTGGAGGGAGACCATCACTTTTTCATACTTTTAAACTTTTGAATCATGTGAATTATTAACTAGTCAAAGAAAGTAAATATATATTAAGATTTTTTTTAAAAGGTCTCTGAGATACTATGTCTTACAAAAGAAGAACTAGCAAGGATCAGTTGTTCAAAGGAACAGATACTCACAGCCGAAGCTCCTCGAAGGACTTGACTGAGTAGAGTGGGGAGTTGGGATCCCGCTGCAGGACTTCCACTTGGTTGGTGTTGTCGACAAGGTTGCTTCTGATCAGCTTGTTGAGTAAGGACTGGGCGGCTCTGTCCTCTGTAGGAAAAAACCAACTCATCAGGCAAACCCCACGTCTGCACCCACCCCTGGATAGCCCAGCAAGGTGGGAGAAAAACACAATCACACCAACAAGTCTCACTTTAACTCCTGATCCCTAGACGCAAGTGGGCTGAGTTGCTGGGCAAGTCTTTATGTGTCTATACACCACCCATCCACTCGTCTCCCTTCTTCAGTTTCTGACCTCTCCGCTCTTTCACTGCCCCGAGAGGTAAACCTAGTCAGAAGCACCTCCAGACGCTGTGGTGACCCCCCACACACCCACCTGTGTCTGTGGGCGTCCTCTCTGCCTTCGCTGCTGTTAACTATGGATGGACAGTTATTCTCCTGAGCCCATCCCGCCTTGTGGACAAGGACATTTCTCCCAGCAGGGACCTTTCCCTCCCGCATTCTGTTTCTCCCTCTACGAGATCATTCCCCCCAGCATGTGCGCACGTTTTGCCAGCTCTCATCATAAATCTTCCTCCTCTATCCTACATGCCTGTCCACTTACCACCCCAATTCTCTGCTCCCCTTTATGGAGCATTCCCTCACAGGGCTGTCTATACTTAGGTCTCCACTTCCTATTCTCCCCAGAGTGCACACTTCAGAGGTTTTTTCATTTAATCTCCCCACTTGACTTCAATAGCCCCTTGTCAAACTCATCAATGACTTCTACATTCTAAATCAACTGAGTAGCCAATTTTTAGTTAACTTATCACCTACACATGACTACCTTTGAAACACTTCCTTCTTCCGGTCTCTGGGACACCACCCTCTATTGGTGCTATCTCACGGACTGTTCTCAGTCCGCCTGGCTGAGTCCCCTTCGTCTCCCCAGTCTTATAACTCTCAGTGCCTCTGGCTCCAGAGAGGCAAGTCCTAGGTGACAGGGTTTCAAAGATTACCTTTCTCTTCTTCATCTGTTTTCTCTGGAGTGGCATTGGTTTTGATAACACCTACACAAGAAAACAGTTATTGTAATCAGAAAGGGAAATATCAAATCCATTCAAAAGGTGGGATGATACAAATATCAGACCTTATTTAAGTGATCAAAATGTAAATAGTTGGGTTTCTTTATGTTTAATGGATTTTAATTCTAAGTTTAGTGCATAAGAAAATTCAAATTTCTAGAAATGTTGGTTGACTTCAGAGTGATGTCACCTCTGACTTCCTTAACCTAATTTAAAATATACCAATATGTTAGCACACACAATGAGACGTAAGAAAGAAAATAAGGGTATTAAAAATTAAAAGGAAGTAAAATCATCCCTTTTGGTAGAATAGGTGATTGTAAACTTGCAGGACTAAGAGTATTAACTTAAAAATGACTACAAAATACATAAATAGAAAACAGTAGCTTTCATAAATACAGGTATTACTGAAGAGATACTATTTATAATAGCAACTAAGAGATAAAATACTGTATCTAGAAATAAAGCTAGCAGAAAATATATGACGAAAAATGTTAATAAAACTCATAAACTGATGCAAAGAGATAAAGCTCAAAAGGCTATAAATAAAAATGTAACTCTAAGATATTCAATTAACCCAAAAAAAAAAAGCAGGAAAAGACGCAGAGAAACAAAACATGAAGGTACAAACAGAAAATAAATAGTAAAATTGCTAGCCTAAAGCGAACCGCATCAATAATTACCTTAAATGTAAATGGATAAAATACTCCCATTAAATGACAGTGAGAAAAAAAAAAAAGACAGTGATTATTAGAACGGATTAAAAAAAAGCAAGATCCAACTGTCAGCTATTTATAAGAGGCACACTTTTTGTTTTTAATTGAGGTACAATATTGTATTAGTAAATATTGCATTGTATTGTATTCAGGTATGCAACATAATGATTCAAAATTTTTATAGATTATACTCCTACAAGAGGCACTTAAATGTAAAGACACAGTTCTAATGACGTGGATGAAACTGGAGCCTAATATACAGAGTGAAGTAAGCCAGAGAGAAAAACACCAATACAGTATACTAACACATATATATGGAATTTAGAAAGATGGTAATGATAACCCTGTATGCGAGACACCAAAAGAGACACAGATGCATAGAGCAGTCTTTTGGACTCTGTGGGAGAGGGAGAGGGTGGGATGATTTGGGAGAATGGCATTGAAACATGTAAATTATCACATGTGAAACAAATCAGCAGTGCAGGCTCGATGCATGAGACAGGGTGCTCAGGGCTGGTGCACTGGGATGACCCAGAGGGAGGGGATGGGGAGGGAGGTGGGAGGGGGGTTCAGGATGGGGAACACATGTACACCCGTGACAGATTCATGTCAATGTAGGGCAAAACCAATACAATATTGTAAAGTAAAAAAATAAATAAATAAAACTGAGATTAAAAAATAAACAAATTCATAAAAAAAAAAAAAGACAAATAAGTTGAAAGTCAGGGGATGGAAAGAGATGCAACCAGTAAGCATATGAGGGCTGGATTAGCTCAGGTAATGCAGATTTCAAGAAGAAAATCATCACCAAAGATGAAGGAGGATAGTTTGTTTTGTTTCTTAATTAAAAAAATAACTTTATTTGTTTATGTGTGTATTTATCTGGGGGGCCTGTGCTGGGTCTCTGCCGCTGTGCCAGCTTCTCTCCAGAGTCAGCAAGCCAGGGCTGCTCTAACTGTGGCGCCCGCTCGTCTCTCACTGCAGTGGGTTCTCCTTTGCAGAGCACAGCTTCTGGGGCACGCAGGCTTCCACAGCTGCAGCGTGTGAGCTCAGCAGTCTCGGCTCCTGGGATCTAGAGTCCCAGGCTCAGTAGTTACGGCACACGGGCTTAGCTGCTCCATGCCATGTGGACTCTTCCCAGATCCGGGATCAAACCTGGGTCTCCTGCATTGGCAGGCAGATTCTTTATCATTGAGCCACCTGGGAAGCCCAAATAAGAATATTTCTAAAGGATCCATTCATCAGGAACACACAAATGTGAATGTACCTGGCAACAGATCTGTAAAACACAGGAGGCCAAAACTGACAAGATTAAAGGGAGAAATAGACTAGTCCACAATTACAGTTGGAAATTTCAATACCTCTCTTTCAACAACTGAAAGAACTAGACCAAAAAGCAAACAAACAAAAAGCAGTCAAGACACAGAAGATCTGAGCAACACTATCAACAAAGACTCAGCGCAGCTAGCTAGGTAAGTTGTTTTTTTTTTTAATCTGGAAAACTAATGTATCCTTATCAATCATGACACTGTTAGGCAGGTAGAACAGGAAACAGGAGTCCAGAATGGCGGTGGCTAAAAGACAAGAAAGGGGAAAGCCCGAGAACACAGAACAAAGGAAGGTCCGAGGACCTCAGGTAGACCGAACAGCACTCCTGGCTGGCCCGATTTACACAGGGCAGGCCCGGGGGAGGAAAAGACATAAAGAGAGGGGCCAAAGGGCCAGGGGTCTCCCCCGCCCCCCGCCGGGTGCTCGCCTTCCCCCACTCCTCTTCGCGTCTTTGGGTCCGCATGCCCTCACGCCTCGAGGATGGATTTTCCTGCTATTTTCTAAATAAAATAAAGCTGTAACACAGAGCTGTAACACTCATCTGTCTAAGAGCTGTAACATGGTCTGTCCAAGACCCGAGAGCTATGACACGCCGAGGGCTCTAACATCCGTCGCTTCAAATTTTTGTTGAGACGAGACAGAACCGAGGAGAATACACTCGCCTGACAAAACTGAATTTACTGGCTCTCAAAGCTGAATTTGTGTATTTGCTGACATCTGCCAAAGGTGCTAAGTGAAAGCTGCTTTCCACACTGCAGCCAAGAGTGCAAAGCAGAAGCACACAGGTAGACTGTAGTTCCTTGTGACTCACCATTGGTATCTGGTTTGACTTTTTCTTCCTTAATCTGCAAATTACTCATCTGAATGGGAATGAAAAGAAACACTTAAGAGCAGAGACACCTGATAACAGAATACCATGAGTTACAACTGACTGTTAAACATCGGGTTTGAGCTTCAAGGATTCACTTATTCAAGGATAAATACTAACTACAGTATTACTCAACCCAAGGCTGGTTGAATGTGGGGCCACATATACGGAGGTGCAGTGTTATTCGGGGATTTTCAACTGCAGTGTGGGTTGAGGGCTCATAACCCCCAAATTGTTCACTGGTCAATTACATTTATCAAGCTAATGCACATCAAGCTAGTGCACTTAAGTCTAAATGGTAAAATAAAAGGGGTCTTACCCAACCAGATGGCACCCCACTCCAGTATTCTTGCCTGGAAAATCCCATGGATGGAGGAGCCTGGTAGGCTGCAGTCCATGGGGGTCGCAAAGAGTCAGACACGACTGAGCGACTTCACTTCACTTTCACTTACCCAACCATTAGGAAGTAGTGTTTTAAAACATTTATTTACACCAGCCACTCAAGAAACAGAATGGATAAAACCAGATACGAGTACATTTAGGTCTATATTTGTATTATTCATAGGGTCGTAGGTTAAAAAAGATTTGAAACCAATTCTCAGTAACTGTCTTTAGGGAATACCTGATGCTGAAAACTAGTTTTAAACTCTAGAGTACAAACCATAACCTTTATAATACTTTTTTATTTATTTGTGGTAACTGTCAGTTTTACACCCCTGATCTGATTCTGCCTGAACTCCAGTGCCAAATCTCTAAATGCTTCATGGGTACTGTATACATAGGACTTAACACAGAAGGTTTGACTGCTAGCCTTCAGAAAGCCAGCTTGGAAAGCTGAACCCTGGCCAGCTTCTGGGAGCCTGGATGATGAGAAGGTTCCCACCATTCCCAAAACTGCTGAAGGGTTCACTATGTTTCTAAAAACATATGATGGTTTATGGTAACAGCTGCTTTCCTTCCAGGAGTCTGGAGTTTTGGTGCCTGCAAGGCAAAGAATGACCATGTGACAGGCCCCCAATAAAAACCCTGAGCACTTAGTCTCTAAGAAGCTTTTTTGACAACACTTCCTGCGTGTTGTTACTAACTGTGGCTAGAGGAATTAAGCAGGAATAAAATGGAGCTTCTGACTCCTCTAGGAGAGGATTGTTGCAAGCTTGAGACTGGTTTCCTCTGGACTTTTCAACATGGCCTTTTCCTTTTGCTTATTTTGCTTTTCATTGCAATAAATCACAGCTGTGAGTACAGTTACATGCAGAGTCGAGAGTCCTCTAAGGAAACCACTGAACTTGGACACCTCTTGGTGACTCGCAACACAGGTACTTACCAAGTTGTCTCCTTATTTCAAATTCAGAACTGGCAAACCTGTACTCATCACCCTACACATCAAATCTGCTGTTCCTCCCACTCCCCTAAACCTGTTATTAGCACTTTATTAAAACCACCTTGTGGGATCCAGGTTGAAAACTGTAATCTATGCTTTATCTCTCTTCTCTTCTTTTTCCTAAATCTTTTGTTGTTGTTGTTTAGTTGCTAAGTTATGTTCAACTCTAGCGTGACCCCCATGGACTGCAGCCTGCCAGGCTCCTCTATCCATGGGATTTCCAACAAGAATACTGGAGTGGGTTGCCATTTCCTTCTCCAGGAGATCTTCCCAACCCAGGGATCAAACCCCCATCTCCTGCATTGGGAGGCTGATTCTTTACCAGTAAGCTACCATGGAAGTCATCTAAATCTTTACACCTCCACAATTATCTCTTAAATCCAACCCTTCACCTACACTTTCACCAGTCAATGCAGACCCTCTATCTCTGGACGATTAGAGTAATTTCCACACTGATCTTTTCTTTAGACACCACTCCTAATATAGTCTGTTCTCTGCAGTCCAGTAATTCTTGCTAGTCCTTGGATCTAATCTTGTCAGTATCCTTAAAATTGCCCAAACCTTTCAAATAAAGCCTCTCCTCTGTAAGTTCTTTGTTAAGGTCTAAAATACACTCTATTTTCAACACTGCTCCTAGTACAACCCAATAACCTTACGTTGCAGCAAAAATTATTCTGACTCCTGTTCTCTGTACAAGTCCAGCACTTTGGGACATTCTGTTCTAAAATGCTGTTTGCCTTCATCTCTCTTAATTACTGCAATATCCAGCACAAATATAAACTTCTTCACAAGGAATTTCCCTGACTGTCTTACTCATAAACATTGTCTTCCCACTCTCTGAATTCACTTCTAACGTGACTCTCATCATTTTCACAACAATTCCCACCAGTTAGCCTTCTTAACTTGACCATAAAGCTTCCTATACTTCCCTGGATGTAGTTCATTTCAACTAACTGCTGAGAAACTGACAATCTTCCCAAAGCAATAAATAGTGACTGGAAAAGAGTTGTAATTTAGGCATTAAAAGGTTACATAAGACTTCAGACTACACAAAGCAACACAAAGAAAGAACCCCTATATTGTTAAAATCAAGTCCATTACCACCAAATCAACATACCTTAAAGAGGTAAGAACAGAGAGTCACAGTTTACACTGATTACCTTCCCGTTGAATGGATCTTCATTAATTAAAGAACCAATGCATGAAATTAAATGTCACTTTAAACACCGATGAAACAATTTTTAGTGCCTCCCGCAACGTTTGCAACAGATTGAAACACTAAATATAAAGCTGAATCCGTTATTCTGCAAAGTGATACAAACTGCCAACAATGTTAAGCAGGCATCTAAAAATTGGTAAAACAAGAGTAACATAGAATCACTCAGAAAACAGAGAATCAGCACTGTTCCTTTCCTTAAAGTCCCCACTGAGAAGGAGGTGCAATGTAGGAAAGACAGTATACAGACCAAGCACAGGATATAACTGGCTCGGATCAAAGGAAAAGGGTCCATACTGGCCTCTTCCGTCTTAGCCGCAAATCAGGGCTAAGAGACTCCCCGCAGCAAACCTTCGGGGTGCGCAGGCCCCGGGTGTGCCCAACCCAGACAGCTCCGCGGACCCCAAGCAGTGCCAGCTTGGGCCCTCCTCCTACGCTCGCCCCGCCTGGAGCTGAAGCCACTGACCGACTTGACAGCCGCTTCCTGCTCGTCCACTGCCAGGGCCCACGAGTCGGTGGCCATGGTCCCGGCGGAGGAAGGCCGACTCGGGAAACACACACAGCAGCTAGCGAAAGAGCACCAGCCCCGGCCGGGCTGCAGGCGCCAGACCCACACTCACGCGGGCCGGAAGCGGCCGTTCACGAAGATGACGTCAGTTCCCTTACGTCACCACTCCGCGCCGCGCGGGGCTTTGCCGCGCCCCTCCTGCGCCCGCTTGCTCTTTCCGCTGACTGCCTCAGGAGCGGCCTCGTCATGCCTTAAAATCCGTAAGTTCTGTGGGGTGAAACTCCACGCCCTCATTTTTCTGCCTCACATCACGTTGCAGAAACCTCAGTCTGTTTTTAAGTTTGACACATCCTGTAGTGTGTGCGTCTCTGAGCTGTAAGGCTTTGCACAAAGGAAAGTCCCAGAAGAAAACTGTGTGGTGCCTTCAAAATATATTACTCTAGGGCACATTTCTAATCATTGCAACATTTATGTCAAAATGTGTGTTAGTATCCTAAGCTCACTCTCTCTTAAAAAGACTTCTAGCTATAGTGTCTCTAAAAACTCCTAGCTTCTATAAGCTTTAGTAAAATATGCTAACTTTACAACATTCCTTAAATCTTTAACTTCTATTTTAATTATTTCTAAGCCCTAAATTCAGTAGACTCCTTTGCCATAAACATTTTCCTCACAAATAGGCTTCAGATAGCAATCCCTCCCATGGCCTCAAGCTGCGGCCTATGTGCTCATCCTGGAACACACTTTTGTAAAAGTCCTTAAACAAATGTCAATGATTAACTTTATGAATTATTCTCTGAGCACAGCTGCAGAAGGCTTTGTGCCTTCTCATGCTCCTCTCAAGAACAATAGTTCAGTTCAGTCGCTCAGTGGTGTCCGACTCTGTGCGACCCCATGAATCGCAGCACCCCAGGCCTCCCTGTCCATCACCAACTCCCGGAGTTCACTCAGACTCACGTCCATTGAGTCAGTGATGCCATCCAGCCATCTCATCCTCTGTCGTCCCCTTCTCCTCCTGCCCCCAATCCCTCCCAGCATCAGAGTCTTTTCCAATGAGTCAGCTCTTCGCATGAGGTGGCCAAAGTCCTGGAGTTTCAGCTTTAGCATCATTCCTTCCAAAGAACCCTTTTCAGTCAACTCAGCCGAGGAGAGGAAAAAACAAGTCAGAATTACGCCTAACTCTTTCATCCCAGGTCCGTGCCTGCGGAATGAGGAGAGGGGTCTGGGGCCATGCCTCCATTTTGTCAGTAATGCCTAACATGGCTCCCGACACCCACCATGTGTTGGTAAAGCTGTGGAGTGTTAAAGAAAAAAAATATTCAGTGACGCTTGTTAATGATGATAAGGCAAACTTTATTCAGGACCATTGCCATAAGCATAAGGATGACTGCAATAGAATTTTCAGCAGAGGAGAAATATTGGGCTCAATTACAAGTATAGCATGGGCAAGTGGAAATTTATAGTCAAGGAGCAGGGGGGTGGATGGAAAATTACTAAAAGGAAACATCGGGGATAAGGAGAATTTTTGTTAAGCCAATTAATGGGATTCTTGCTGAAGACAGGCCAGGGTGATCAGACATCACCTGGGAGATGGTGGAGGGTGAAGAACCTGACCAGAGATTGAGGGTGATGAGATATCAAAGGTGAGTGGTTCTCGCTAAAACTGAATCTTACAAAGAAGTGCACAGATGGGCCTAGGAGAAGGTTCAGGAGCCTGACTAAATGTTGGTCAAGCAAGGAAACTGTCAGGAGCAACTGGAGTTCTCACAGCCTCTCAAGAGAATATAAAATGGTGCCGTGGTTTCACATAACCGTTCTGCAGTTTCTCAAGAAGTTAGATCTGTGCTTACTCTGTGATCCAGCAGTTCTACTCCTGTTACTACCCAAGAGAAATGAAACATAAAGACTTGCACACAGATGTTCATTGGAGATTTACTCATAATAATCCCAAGCTGGAAACAACTCAAATGTTCATCGCAGGATGATGGATAAATAAATTTCAGTATATTTATTAAATAGAATACATCTCAGCAATGAAACGGAACAGACTACTGATACACATGATGAAACAGAAGAATCTTACAGACATTATGTTGAAAGAAAGAGGCCAGACACAAGATGCATAAATGTATAATCTATATGAGATTCAGTGTAAGCAGCTCTTTGCAGGAAGCCCACCGCAGCAGGAAGCCTCTTTTGTCACTTTAGTACAGCTATACTTTAACTTTTAAACCAGGCACCTCCAGGCTCTACTCATCTCTAGGCCAAGCACACCTTTGAAATCTTCTAATCGAAAATATCTTGCCTAACTTGTTGGTTCTTTCTGTAGATCAAAGAAATGGAAGTGAGGAATAAGTAAGTAACTGATGACCAGATCTCTTCCCTAGCTTCCCCTTCAGTAATCTCCCAAACTGTGTGATCAGTGTGTGAACAGGATTACAGCTAGAAGAAGAAAAGAAGTTGAGGAGACTTCCCTGGTGGGCCAGTGGTTAAAACCACTCTTCCAATGTGGGAGAGCAGTGTCCATGGTCAGGGAACTAGATCCCACATACCACAACTAAGACTTGGCACAGCCAGATGAATAAATTTTAAAAAAAGAAAAGAAATGCAAAAGAATCCTTACCTGATAAGAGTAGCTGGAACCACAAGATTCTTGTATTTTTTTAAAAAGTTGAGGAGCCTGCACACAGTGGGGAATGGCAACAACTCTGACCCCCCATGTCTCAGTGATTAACTGGTATTCAGTTCAGTTCAGTTCAGTTCAGTCGCTCAGTCATGTCCGACTCTTTGCGACCCCATGAATTGCAGCACCCCAGGCCTTCCCGTCCATCACCAACTCCTGAAGCTCACTCAGACTCACGTCCATCGAGTCAGTGATGCCATCCAGCCATCTCATCCTCTGTCGTCCCCTTCTCTTCCTGCCCCCAATCCCTCCCAGCATCAGAGTTCCAATGAGTCAGCTCTTCGAATGAGGTGGCCAAAGTACTGGAGTTTCAGCTTTAGCATCATTCCTTCCAAAGAACACGCAGGGCTGATCTCCTTTAGGATGGACTGGTTGGATCTCCTTGCAGTCCAGGGGACTCTCAGGCGTCTTCTCCGATACCACAGTTCAAAAGCATCAATTCTTCAGCACTCAGCTTTCTTCCCAGTCCAACTCTCACATCCACACATGACCACTGGAAAAACCATAGCCTTGACTAGACAGACCTTTGTTGGCAAAGTAATGTCTCTGCTTTTCAATATGTTATCTAGGTTGGTCATAACTTTTCTTCCAAGGAGTAAGCGTCTTTTAATTTCATGGCTGCAGTCACCACCTGCAGTGATTTTGGAGCCCAAAAAAATAAAGTCTGACACTGTTTCCACTGTTTCCCCATCTATTTCCCATGAAGTGATGGGACCAGATGCCATGATCTTCGTTTTCTGAATGTTGAGCTTTAAGCCAGCTTTTTCACTCCCCACTTTCACTTTCAAGAGGCTTTTTAGTTCCTCTTCACTTTCTGCCATAAGGGCGGTGTCATCTGCATATCTGAGGTTATTGATATTTCTCCTGGCAATCTTGATTCCAGCTTGTGCTTCTTCCAGCCCAGTGTTTCTCATGATGTACTCTGCATATAAGTTAAATAAGTAGGGTGACAATATACAGCCTTAAGTGGTATTACTTCCCTTTAAAAGCTTCATTGCCAAGCAGAATCTTCGGAGATAATTCTTTGGGGACACTGAATCCACTGTCTCCCCAGATCGCTGGCATTCTGATTAAAGGCTCCTTTTCTGTCTACCATTTGTGAGCACTGATTTTGTCAGCAGCTGCACCCCAATTAGATAACAATGAAAATGTTTTTTTTTAAATAATGTTTTGATCATAATTGGTGGTTAAACACGTGTATACAATTGTCAAAACTCAGTAGAATCATACACCTAATATTTGTGCATTACAGTCTGTGTATACGTCAATTAAAAATAAAACAGTGTAATGAGAAAACAAAATATAAAAAACACAGGTAGTAGTAAATTTACTTTAAAAAGTGGAAGGCCAAGAATATTTTCTTGATTCTCAACCACTCATCAAAACAAGTGGCTAAGGGCATGCACACATCATGCACATATTGTCTTCCCAAGTGGCTGGTCTAATAACCAGCATCCTCACCACTAGTGGAGTTACTGCTTAGAGGCTACATTGTTTATTAGGAGAAAGCACCATGGTCTGACTCTGTGTCAGGCACGACAGGATGGCGGCTCTGTTCTTGGAGTTACTGCTCCTTTTTCCTTGTGATGCCTGTATGTACTGGTGGGGAAGGGGAAGTGGAACGTTGTAAGATTCAGGAAATAATTTAGGAATAGTGGCAGGAGCCAGACCAATTTTGTATTTCTCCTACAAAGGTCTGATGACTAATTTATAAATATCAAACAGTTTTTAAAAAATTATATGAAAAAGTGATTGGGGATAATTTTTTAAAAGAAAATATGTAAAATATATTCTACTATTAACATGTTAACAGCAGCAACATGCCTGCTGACAGCTAGAAGTTCGGCGATGACTGATTTTACCCACCTCCCACCCTTACTCAACTTCATCTCAAGGGAACACGGATGCTAAACAAGTAGTCTCAAACGTGTACTTATTTGTATATGAGGCAGGGGCAGTCTAGTGGTTAAGAATGTGGGCCCTGGAGCCAGACTCCCCAGGTGTGTAGCCTGTCTTGCTACTTCTGACCTGTGTATTATAGGGCACGTGACTTCACCTCTGTGCCTATGTCCTGATCTGTAGAATAGGAATCGTAATACACCTGTTGTCAGGAGTAAATAATCTATGTAGAATTTTTTTTTTTAGTAAAGTCTTTACTGAACTTGGTACCATATTGCTCCTGCTTTGGGTTTTGTTTTTTTGTGGCATGTTGGATTTTAGCTCCCCTGCCAGGGACCAGCTGTGCACCTCCTGCCCTGGAGGGGGAAGTGTTAACCACTGGACCGCCAAAGACGTCCCTGTGTAGACGTTTTTTTAAAAATTGACAGGTTTCAGTTGCAGCACACAGGCTCTTCAGTCTTCACTGCAGCATGTGAAGTCTCTCAGCTGCAGTGCGCAGGATCTTTGGTTGCGGCATGCAAACTCCTTAACTGTGGCGTTTGGGATCTAGTTCCCTGACCAGGGACCAAACCTGGGCCCCTTGCATTGGGAGAGTGGAGTCTTAGCCACTGGACCGCCAGGGAAGGCCCCTATGAAGAGCTTTACCTTTCTAACGAGTTGCTTTAATTGCTCTGGGTCTTCATTGCTCTGTGCGGGCTTTCTCTAGTTGTGCCCCAGCGAGGCCACCCTCGTCGCACTGCGTGGGCTTCTCGTTGCAGTGGCTTCTCCTGTGAAGCACAGGCCCCAGGGCATGCGGGCTTCAGTACTTGTGGTGCATCTGCTTAGTTGCTCTGCACCATGTGGGATCTTCCCAGAGCAGGGATCGAACCTGTGTTCCCTGCATGGCCAGGCAGATTCTTCACCGCTGGACCATGAGGCAAGTCCTTATGTAGAATGTTGCCTGACAGTAATGTCAGTAAGGGAAGTACAGACACCAGTACAGGGCACCCTAGAGACCAGGACAGGGCACTGAGGCACGCTGAAGAAGCGGCTTTTACTATTGAAAGAGGAGGACTAGCGGGAGTGAGACCGAAGGAGGGAAGAACCGGGAGAAGAGTTCCAAGCAGAGGAGCAACCTCAGCAGTTGGTGCGCCTGGCCACTGGCAGAGGGGAGAGGCTCTCCGTCCAGGCTCCTCTCCCCACACTGGGTGCCCAGCTGTCCTGTGCTCTGTCGAGGGCGAGGGGCTTTCAGCAACTGTTGAACAGGAGGTTGGCCGCAGGTGACGCCCTGGGGTGGCGTGAAGAAATTATCCTCTGATCTTTCACTCTGCTCCGAGTGCCTGCAGCCTGAGTTACTCGCTCTTTCCACATGCCCATCTTAGCTAGAATCCTGGAGGTGAAACATTCTTAGCCTCATCCATAAGTGCCGACAGTTCCTTTGAATTTTTGTTCTTGCTTCAGAGTGGGCTGGCTAGGGGAGGAAGTAATGGCCTCAAAATGAGAAATTAGAGAGGGAAATGCACAGGATCACTGGCTTCACCAAGGAGTATCCCAGCACAAGAGGAAATTTCGCTGAGGATGGAATTGGCGTCGAGTACAGGGGGGGAAGTAAAGCAAATGAGGAATGCCTAGTACACAAAGTATTAGGGATATACACACACACACAAAATATGTTACCCAGTTTGCACTTAAGGAAAATGGAAAGTAAGGGTTGGAGGACTTAAGGAGGAGAGTGGGATAATCAGACTCAAACGTTACAAACGTTACCCTGGCTGCTGTGTGACAAATGAACTGGAGGAAAATCCAAGTAGAAGCAGGAACACTGTTAGGGACAGTGTAGACCCAGATGTCAGTGGTGATCTAGACCAGGGTCTAAGCTAACTTAAGACCATTTGGCATTTCTCCAACTGCAGAATTCCAATGATACGGAAAGCCTATGGATGAGGATATAACAGTTGTAAAGACTCACAAAATGTGTACTAGTACTTCCAGGAGAGTTCCATTTAAATAGTCCCCCCTCTTTGACCCTCCTTCCTCTGGAAGAAACTGACTATAGGACCACATAAAAGATCTGCCACCCAAGCACCGCAGCCTATGAGATGGATAGAGCAGAGACTGAGTGTCTCATCTGAACAGCTGACATCCCAGACAGCCACCACTCTCAGGCTTCATATAATCTTTTTTTCCACCTACTCCTGTTCTCCACTTTACAATTAAGGCTAAGGAAAAGCCCCTTGCTTTGCTGAATACTAGTGGCAGAACAGCTCTTCTGGGTATTGGAGCGTCCTAGCATCAGCCCTTCAGGTTCCCTCTCCACTGTGTCATTTTTAGAAGATGCTGCAACCTGAGTCAGTCAACAGAATAAGGAACATTTATTCTCAAGCGGAAAAGCAAAGTCAGATAAAGTGCAGGGGGTCCCTGAGAACCTTTTATCTGTGTTCAGGATCAAGAGAAACCTGAAGAGAGTCCCTGAAATCTACAATAGCTTGAGGGTTTTGGTGAAGAAGATGGGCTAGTCCCTCCTGGTGAAGGTGACAGGCCTGACTTCATGAGTCATTCGTTTGTGACTCAACCCTGATGTCATCTGTTCTTTCCAAACCTTCCCTTTGGGTTTCTCCCCAAAATTATTTCTGCCTAGTGTGTTTAAATTTTAAGAGCCACAAATTTTTTTGGAATAACAACAGTAAGTAGGTATTGCTAGCATCGGCCTTCTTTCTGATTAGCCAGCAGCCTCTGGTTTACCAGCAAGAAAAACATGAAGGTAAGGAGCCTGGCAACTGAGTAGGGCTCTTGGCCTGTGGAGACATCCCAGCTGCTCCCAGTTGGAGCAGTGTCAACTCTGAAACAGGATAGTACTATAAGGTGGTAACTAGTCTATGGAATAATACATAAATCTTCACCAGTACCAGCAACGAAAACATGCTGCTTTTTTGTGTGTGCTCAGAAATGATGTCTTAGTAACATGAACACATCATAATTAAGCTCCATTAAGCATCAATAAAGAATACATTAACAATTCATTAGTTCTTATGCATATAGTCAACGAACACTCCAAAAAATCAGTAAAATCTATTGTTTATGGATAATGAACATATCCAGAATTTTCCACTGGGCCAGAATCTTTTTCAAGCAAGTTTCTCTGTTCTAGGGCACAGTTATCATTTCATACATAGGAACTTGCTAAAAACAGCGAAAGACACTCTGGGGACTGAAGCTCATTAAGGGCTCAATACATTTTTACATCATTGGTGTCTCAAAATGGCACAAGGTCACAGAGACAGCTGTGGCCCATAACCCCCCTGAAGCCAGGCACTGGCAGGAATGAGTGTGGATGGCAGTGACACTGGGGGGACCTTCTAGAGCCGTCCATAAAGTGAGTCTCACCTTTTAAAAAGACACATACTCTTTTGGGAGTTTTTCCCCAGGAAAACACATGTAAACTCAAAATACTACATAAACTCCATGGAACCCATCCAGTGAGTTCTTAGGGGTCCAAGCCCCCAGATAAGGAACTGTTGACTTAGATTTCTCTCAGATACCCATGTATTCCTGCTGTTAGAGAGTCTGAAGCACATCCCTTCCTTTTCCTACTCAGATTTGGGGCTACTCAGTAGATAGGTCATCTGTGTTGCAAGAATGTGGGGTGTGCTCAGCCTGCAGCCTCAGGAGGAGTCTGTACTCCTTTAATTATTGCCTTTAAGTTATTTCAGGGTTGGTCTGCAGGACTTTGTGTAAAATTTCTTCTCTTACAAGACTCCCAAGGTGGCTAAAAGTTGGCCAGAAGAACAGACTCAACACAGTCAGGTGCCTGTAGGGGAACATGGCAAGACTGGTGGTCTGTGGTTCTCTCTGCAGTGTCTGTAGTCAGAGAAACCACCTGGGGGCTGGCATTGGCCCCTTCCCTTCCCAGGAGACAAATCTGGCTCTAAAACACAGAAATGCCTGTAAGAAAGGCCTGGGATTCAAATAGTTCTCACCACGGAAAATCCCTCTTACAGGCCTGATTCTAGATGAAGTGGCCCTTCTGTCAAAGAGCTGGAGAGGACTCCTCTTGGCTGGGGTTTCATATGCTCTTGCACCTCAGTTTCATGTCATCTGTGCTTTTTCACTCTAGGTACCAACAGCTTTGGTTGGGTATGAGGAGGTTTCCATTCCTATTCTTTACTCTGACTTATGCACGAGATACCAAGTGAGGATGGAGCAGAGGCCTTAAGAGAGAAATGTCTGAGTCCACTGTGTCTCCTAGTTGCTCCTGTTTGTGTCCTGAGCACCACAGACGCAGACACTCAGAATTCCTTTATAATCAAGATGGCGAATTTTCTGAAACCATTCCCCAGCTCTGATTTAAACAAACAAACAAACTTGCTTTCTGCAATCTAGAGGCAAAGCATTTGTGACTATTGCTGGTCACGTTTGGACCTGCCTTAAGCCTGGCCATTAGCAACTTGAAACACAATGTTCACTGTTTCTCCAAACCAGATTACCTATTATTTGCTTAGAGTTGCTAAGAGGTCAAGGTGATATTAGGGATGTAAAAGAGACGCTGAAAGGTCAGGCTGTGTGGCAAGTGAGGACTACCACTAATTCTTCATGATAGCTTCTCCAAAGGACTGTTTAAGCACAGGCAAGGGATCTGCCAGTTATCAGATGTGCATTCTACACAGATCGCAGCTGCTGAGACTAGGCCATGGTCTGCAACAGACTGGTATACACCAAAGGTGCCAGGTTGGCGTTTTGGGTCATGCTTAGCAAATCCCTTCCTGCTGTAGCCATCAGACAGTAGGGGCTTAAAACACTCAAATGAGCTGCCCCAACCCAAATTCAAAGCAGCAACTCACACGTCTCCTCTGCTGCCTCACACCACACACCAAACATGATGACTGGCTTACAACCTAACCTACTTGGTCTCTCTCTGTTCTCTCTTCACCTCAACTCTGTGACTTCTATAAGGGCTAGAGGCTGGCCTCAACACTTCTAAGCAGACAACAGGCTGGGCTGCCACTGAGACTCCTCAGCAAACGACCAGCCACAACATCTGGATTATGGTTATGATGGGGAAAACACTGGCCAAAAAACAGAATTTCCAAAAGGTAAATTTCTGTGTATTCACGCCTAATCTTCAAAAGTTGTGTAAACAATTTTTTTTTTCTACCTTCCCCCATCATTTGCACAATTTTTGTCAAGTCCAAACGTAATTTCAGATGAGGTAGGCAGCTTGTCTGCTCGTGCCGTCATCCTCGCGGGGACGGGCAGGCTGCGCCGTGGAAGCACTCGCGTCCCGGGCGGGGGCGGCACAGCGACTGCAGGAGCTCCTCAGTTGGCTATCTTCTCAATCTCGTCCAAGTCATCCGTGTCCAGTCTTTCTATTTTCTTATCTGAGGGGAGAGAGGAGGGTTCAGAGAGAGCCCCGCACAGATCACAGGGGACGCAGGCAGGGGAGGGGCAGCAGGCGGGGAGGACCCGGGGCTCCCTGGGACGTGCCGCCCCCGCCGCAGGCCTCCCTGAGCCCCCGAGGCGCCCGGGACTGGGCGGGCACACGGCCGGCGGCGGCCAGGCCCCCGGCCCCTCGGCCCGGCCAAGGGGGCGGTCACGCGAGGCCCCGTCGAGCGCTCCGGGAGCGGGAGGACCTCCTGTCCCGGGGAAGGGCCTCTCGGGGCCATGGAGACACCCCTCCCCGCCTGCCCCCGCGACCTGGCCCCGGCAGGGGGCTCTCCCGGCACTCACTGAAATGCTCCTGGATTCTGTTCAGGATGTTCATGCTGTGCTTGCTGTCCACCATGTTCACCGCCAGGCCCCGCTTGCCAAAGCGGCCGGTGCGCCCGATCCGGTGCAGGTAGGTCTCGTTGTCCGGGTTCCCGTCCTTGTCCACCGGGAGGTCAAAGTTGATGACGACAGACACCTGCTCCACGTCGATCCCTGCGTGAGGGAAGAGTTGGGCGCGAGTGAGGACGGGAGGCAGGAATCGCCGCTGCCCAGTCAGGCCCACCCTCACCAAGCTCAGGCGGAAGGCAGGGTCTGCGACAGCCCAGCTCTGGGGCTGGGACACGGGCAGGTGGCAGGACCCAGAGGGAGAGCGCGGGGCCGTCCCGCTGCTGGCCGAATTCCGGCTTCAGTCGCACAGCCTCCGCTGGATCCGAGGATCTGGAGAAGCAGCTGGCGCCGCACTGGGGCCGCAAGAGCAGGCGCCGGCCTCGCCACCAGCCAGGACTCCCGGCTTCTGTGGACGCTCTCCTCCGCGGAGGGAGCCCACAGGCGCGCCCACAAACCAGCATCTCCCCCAAACCATCGCAGCCTCCCACACACGATCTCTCTGCGGCCCCGAGCCTGGCGGGCCAGGACCCAGTCTCTGCTCACCGCGGGCACACACGTTGGTGGTGACCAGAACCTTCTCTTTGCCCTCTCGGAAGCGCTCAATCACTGCGGCCCTCTGCTCCACCACCATTTCACCGCTCAGCAGAGCCACCTGGTGGCCTTCTTTTGAGAGCTCCGCGGCCAGCCAGCTAGCTGTTTTGCGGGTCTGGAGTGAAAAGAATTGTTTGAAATGAAGAGCCCTGTAAAAAAAAAAATGAAGACACCTGCAGAAAAGTGGCTTTTTTGCTATTAACATACATGAACGCTCTACTGAGTTCAGTCAACAAGATGGGCTTAAAGTTTCTGAATATTTTTTAGCAATATGATTTTGAGGGAATAAAGTATATCAGTGATCTTAGTGTTATTGTGGTTTGAGCCAAAGGTCTTCATTCTGAAAGGGTGTACATTCTTAATACTTTAAAATTATTTCATTGGAAAAAAAAAAAAAAATTATTTCATTGGAAGGTATTTGTAGTTTTTTCCCCCCAAGTAATCTCTAAGAAGTAGGGACCAGAGAAGGTTAGGTCTTCAGTCTTCCCCTTACAACTCATTACAACCTGAGAGACTAGGTCCTGGGACTGATTTTATTTCCTTTCCAGCCACAGGCAGTTAACATTCCGGGGCAATAAGTGGAGCTGTCTGAGTGGGAGGGGCGGGGCCACATCCTCCAGGGGCCCCCCAACCCTGCAGGCCTGCTGCTGCTGCTGCTGCTACTCACATGGCAGAAGATCATGGCTTGAGCAATGGTGATGGCCCCGTAGATATTACACAAGGCCTGGAACTTCTCGTCTCTGCTGTTGCACAGGACGTAATACTGCTTGATGGTGTCCAGTGTCTCCTCCTCACGCTTCAGTTTGATGATGTTCGGGTCGGGCACTACTTTCTGGGCAAATTTCCAGACAGAGTCTTCAAAGGTGGCAGAGAAAAGCAGCATCTGGCAGTTCCTGGGCAGCATCCTGCAAGGGGAGCCCCAGGTGTCCAGCATGACCCTGACCCAGGCTTTCCCTGGAAGGACCAGGGCACAGCCTCCCCAGGCCTGATGACCTGAGTCCCCAGGAAGGGGCAGCGGGGAGCAGCTGTGGGGAGGAAGGGGGAGCAGACATGGGGCAGGGACGGGTGACTGAGAATCCGAGTCTCCCTCCTTAACCCGGGCAGGGGGCGTGCTCAGCGCTGACATGGAAATGGCCCATCAAGCAAATGCCCCTGAGAGCTGTGAAGAGCCTGGCAGGGGCAAGAAGGGGAGTGTGAGGCAACAGGAGCAGGAACTGCAGGCTGGGAGCCGAGAAGTCCCTCCTGGCTCGAGGCCCTACCTCTGGATGCGGATGCTCTGATCTTGGTGGCCCTGAGTGGCTATCATCACGTCAGCCTCGTCCAGAACAAACACCTTGATCTTCTTGGGGTCGATGAACTTGAGCTTGGAGCACCAGTCCAGAACGGTCCCCGGGGTGCCAATGACAATGTGCTCACTGATTTTCTGACCTCTTTCCACTGTGGAGACAAGATGTGTTTTGTCTCATGGGTATTTCCCATGAAAAGCCAGGTTCACTCTCCAAGCAATTTTAAAGCTATGATGTATTTTAAAGCAATTGTTTTGATGTTTGCATTAATATTTTAAGGCAAGGTCAGGATAGCATTATAGTATTTAATGAACATACACACAAAAAACAGACAGTAATGCTGATAAGATTTGGTAAAGGCATGAACCATGAGATGAAGACCTCTTCAGTAGTGTTCTTTTTTACATTCTCTATAATCATCAACCTCTTTCAAGGATTTCATACCTATGTTTCTTCTTTGTCAATATTATTCTGCCTAGCCTGGGTTTGCATTTCCCCACAAGTAGACTTTTTCAAAGTTAGTTTGTTGTGAAACAAGCAAAAGTAGAGTGGATAAAGAGTGGATAAAGAAAATAATATCTCCCAGAGTTAATTGCCATGAACATTCTAGAACATTTTTACTCTAATAGAAACATTTTAAAAATTAGGCTATTAAACAAATCCAGAATTTGTAACATTTTTTTTTTTCTTATTTGGATATATTTTATTTCCTTTGTTTTGTCTAATTGCTCTGGCTAGGACTTCCAGTACTAATAGTGAATAGGAGTGTCAGAATTTGTAACATTTTATAAGCAACTGGTCTGCTCAAAATAAATGTAACAAAGTTGCAGGGGTGGGGGTTGGGATGTGAAGGGACTATTCTAGACTGCAAGAAACTAAAGAGATACCACAACAAAATGTAATGCATATATACTGACTCAGTCTTGGTTCAACAAAAAAACCATAAACACTTCTGGAATAATTAGGGGGGAAATTAAAATGGAAAAGATGCTAGTTATCAGAGAATCTGTAATTTTGTTGGTTGTGATATGGGTATTGTCTGTATGGTGAAGAATGCTCTTACTATGAAATGCATACTAAATTACTTTGAAATAGTCGGGATGTCTACAGTTTTCTTTCGTTTTAAAAATATTTGGCTGCACTGGGTCTTAGTTGTGGCACACGGGACCTTTTGTAAGCTGTGGCATGTGGGATCTTTAGTTGTGGCATGCAGACTTAGAGGCGGTTTGTGTGATCCAGTTCCCTGACCAGGGACTGAACCGAGGCCTCCTGTTTTGGGGGCTCAGAGTCTTAGCCACTGGATCACCAGGGAAGTCCCCTACAATTTACCTTCAAGTGATTGACCCTCCACCCAAGATACACATAATACACGTAAAGCAAATATGGCAAAATGTTCACTTTTCAGGTCCAGGTAGAAGGCACATGTGTTTACTGTAAATTTCAACTACTGCATATGTTTTGGGATTTTTCAAAGTAAAAAGTTATTCCCTTAATTAACTAGGATCACGTATTCATACTCACACTTATTGCCACGAACAGCATAAGCTAGCTTCAGCTCCGGGTAAAATTTGCCCATCTGCTCGATCACTTTTCCTGTTTGAAGGGCAAGCTCGTACGTCGGGGAGAGGCACAGACACTGGTAGGGAAAGAGCGCAGAGAGAGAGCTCGAGACGCTCACTGCGATGCAATGGGGAGTTACTACTAGGGCATAATGACTCCTCCCGCTGAGGCTGGAGGGAAGAGTAGACGGAGGGCACACCATCTGACTGTTTAAGCTGCAAAGTTGGATTGTACCCCTGTACAATTCTCAGAGGTCAGAACTCTGGCTGGGTAGACACTTGAGAACAGCTATTTGGCCACTGGAGTACCAGAAATCACATGTGAGCAGGGATCTGAAATTCCAGCTGGAGACTACCTTCCTTTTCTCTCACTCAGAAGGTTCTCAGAACTTCCTAATGGATAATAGAGATTAAGGAGGTTTTTCCTACAGCTAAAGGAGCATAGCCTGTAAGCACTATCCTAGGAATGGCATGTCATTGAAAAGGAAAAAGGATTTTTTATATTATTGGAAGATCAACCATGTTATTTGTGCTCATCTTAAGGGGTTCTGGTTGATGTAAAAAGTAATACATAGCTCATCTTTTAATTCATCAAATGGCATTTCCCTTCTAGTTATGAGTTAGAAAACTCAGCTTCAAGCCCTTACCTGGGGGTGTCTGTTGGCTGGTTCTACTTGGCTGAGCATGGCCAACACAAAGGCAGCTGTTTTACCAGTACCAGACTGTGACTGGGCAATTAAGTTCTGTGGGCTGCACAAGAAAACAAACTGTTTAGGAGTTTAAATCTCATGTATTCTTTCAGTGAATAAAAATGAAGAATAAAGCTTAATTAAATAATGAGTATCTCGGCTTGCTTGACAGGAGGCGGCTTTGGCTTCTATAGTAGAGTACATATGCTAGCTTCACAGATAGAGGATTTTATGGTGGAATTTGAAGCACTTCTTATCTTTTATGTACTCTTGACATGGCAGTGAGTGATTCTTCTTTTCTGCTCAAAACCCTCCCATTCACTCCAGATTTCATTCAGAGAAAAAGTTAAAATTCTTATAATGCCCTATAAGGTCCCACCTGATGGGGCTCCCCGCTAGTTCTCCGTTCTCATCTGCTACAGCAGCTGCCCCAGAGCTGCTCAGAACATACCAGCCATGCTCTCGTCCTCGGGCTTCTGCAGCAGCTAGACACTGCCTGGGATAGCCGTCCCTGTGACAGCATGCCAACTCTCTCTTCTCCTTCAAGTCTCTGCTCAGATATCACCTATTTAATGAGATTCCACCCCAACTACGTGATTTAAAGTTGCAACTTACTTTGAAATGCCTGAAAAAGCAAGAGGTACTGGTGGGCCGATACATGATAAAGCACGGGAAAGTGTCAGTGAAAGAATCTAGGAGGTGCATATACAGGTGTTCACTATAAAACCCTTTCAGCTTCGTTGTATGTCTGAAAACTGCCGTAATAAAACATTGGGGGTAAAACTGCAGTCTTGGTCTTCCCAACCCCCCTCCTATCATGCTCTGTCTACTGTTCTCCTGAGCACTCACCACCTTTTCAAAAGAGAGCTTTACTGAGGTGCAGTTCATGCACCATGCAGTTCGCCCATTTAAAGTATGTAAGGCAATCTTTTTGGTGTATGACTTTAATGATTTTTTTTTAATTGTGGTTAAATATATAACATAAAATTTGCCATTTTAAAGTTTATAATTCAGTGGCATTAATTATATTTACAATCTATCACCTTTAAACATACTATGGATTTATTTTTAATAAAAATAAATCTATACTCCGAACTAGAATGTAAGCTCCTTGTGGGCAAGAATTTTCATCTGCTTTGTTCACTAAGTATCTAAGTTCCTAGTTCACTAATGTATCTAAGTGCCTAGTACATTATGTGTCACAAACCAAGTCCTCAATAAATAAGTTAATGAAGGACAAGTATCAGAAAATTCTCAGAGCTCTTCTAACGTTGACAGTCTAACAGTGAGCATCTTTGAAAGCATCAAGATCCATAAATACAAGTGGCAATTAGAAACAATATAATAAATATTCCATTTATTCATTTTAGGTATGCTCAAAATGTCATTAAAAAAAAAAGACATTAACCATCTTGAAAAAATATCACTCTTGTGACACAGGACATTAGAAACTTTGAGAGAATACAGACCTACAGTATCTGTTTTCAGACAAATAGGGAAAGGGGTTTTCAGGGTTTAGGGTTTTATGCAATTTTATATAATCATGTGAAATATAAAAAGTTCCTTTTGTTCTAGAACCCTGTTCCTCAAAGTGTGGTCTGACTCCAGCAGCACCAGCAACACTGGGAAGCGTCTTAGAAATGGTGAGCCTCAGTCCCCACCCTAGACTCACTGAGGCCAGAATCTGCATTTTAATAAAGTCCCATGAGTTTCACATGCCTCTGAAAGTGTGAGCAGCACTGCCTCAGAAAACAATGTTAGCAATGGTACTGTTCTGATCGCCTCAAACTCTGTTTAGTTTTTGTCATCTACATTTGACACATATATTTACTTACTCATATAATGAAATCATGGTGTATATAAATGGTATAAATGTACATGTATTTACCAACATAGAAATATTATCATATAATTATCATATCAAAAAAAGTATTTAACCATTTTATATGGTTCCTTTAAGCAAAAAGTATACAAATCCAAGTTTACATAGAAAAACATCTAGAAGTCTCTACTCCAAATATTAATAGTGTGGAGGGGAGGGAGATAACAAATTTTTTCTTTTCTCATTTTTCATTGTTTTCTAACTTCTAAAATGAACATGTGTATATATATATATATTTTAATAATGAAAGTAAAAAAAAAGTAACATGGGATAGAGGTGCATCAGGACACATACGGCTCAGCAAGCATTAAAGGCAATGCATTCTCTTGTATCTTGGATGGACGGTTGAAGCCCATGGCATAGACTCCTTGGAGAAGCTGTGGTTTCCTAGAAAAACAGTTTAAAATGAAAATCACAGTCTCTGGTTGAAGACAGAAGCCAAGTATCTAGCTAACAATACAACTGTTAATAGGGCTCGATGTATGTGTGTAGCTAAAGCTTTTACAAATTACCAGGAAATTTTACTTACTAACCCAAAACAGCTAAATTATTTTATTAAACTTGTATTAGCTAAAAATGTTCTGTAGTGATGAAAAAATACATGTTAACAGGCCTAAAATTTCTAGTTAAACACAAAGGGGAGAGTCAGAAGATACTCACAGCCGAAGCTCCTCGAAGGACTTGACTGAGTAGAGTGGGGAGTTGGGATCCCGCTGCAGGACTTCCACTTGGTTGGTGTTATCGACAAGGTTGCTTCTGATCAGCTTGTTGAGTAAGGACTGGGCGGCTCTGTCCTCTATAGGAAAAAAGCATGAAGGTTTTTAGAAGTCCATGAAATCTAGCATGATCTCCTCTGAATTCAGCTGCCATTAGTATTTTAAGCAATAACATGTATTTGTACTGGGACTCCTAATTCAAGGTAGAATTTAGTTCTGATTTATAAATGTAATTAAAAGTTTATTAAAAGCAAAATTTATGATGCTCGTATCATCTGTTGGGGCCTCATATTCTTCTCCAGAACTCTATTCCTAACAACTATCCTTTCTTGAAGTTCCTCCTCTCAAAACCCAAACATTTACTCTCCAATATGTACCCAATATAAATTTTAAAATGATGAGTTTAAAAACCCCATCACAATAATGGGGAAAAAAACCCAAATTGACAAAGTCTGTATCTTGATATTGGATAAGCTGTTTGCATCTTGTTATTCATGTTAAATTGTCAAAATATCATCAAATATAATTTTATTAGAAGATGGAGATGCAAGTTAAAATATCGTTTATAAAGACCTGTACAAGGTAATCATTCAGGGAATATTTCCTGCTGCTGTTGAAGTTTATCATCCGTTCAAAGTCAAATTTCTCTAAAATGTAAAGAATTAGAATCCCTTTAGAAAGAAGAAAGAAAGTGCAGTTGCTCAGTTGTGTCTGACTCTTTGCGACCTCATGGACTGTAGCCTACCAGGTTCCTCCATCCATGGGATTCTCCAGGCAAGAATAAATACTGGAATGGGTTGCCATTTCCTTCTCCAGATCTTCCCAACCCAGGCACTGAACCCTGGGCTCCCGCTAAAACGCAGCAGATGCTTTACCATCTGAGCCACCAGGGAAGTCCATTGGCAGGTCGGTATAAACCTCCTAGGATCCTTTTACCAATGACTATATTGAATTTTTACTAGCACTGTGGTGGTGGTGGTTTAGTCGCTAAGTCGTATCTGACTTTGTGACCCCATGGACTATAGCATGCCAGGCTCCTCCGCCCATGGAATTCTTCTGGCAAGAATACGGGAGTGGGTTGCCATTTCCTTCTCCTGGGGATCTTTCCAACCCAAGAATAGAACCTGGGTCCCCTGCATTACAGACAGATTCTTTACCGACTGAGTTAGGGGAGACCACTAGTACTGTGACGTCCATTAAACTCTAGCCAAGTCACGGCGCAAAAATGAAACCTCCTAACACTCCATTCTCTTAGATTGTAGAACTCCACGTATACATAACTCTAGGCTAGGTTACCTTTCTCTTCTTCATCAGCCTTCTCTGCATTAGCATTGGTCTTGACAACAGCACCTTTATCAGACACAAAGTGGCCGTCATTCAAAATCACATCCCATACCCAAGAGCTGAGACAGTTCAAATTCTATGAGACACTAGAAATGTGAAGGCCTGAGGAGCAGAAAAATAAATGAGGAAACCAAGCCACACATAAAAACATTTTATTGTTACTACATAAACAAAGGCATGAAAACTGATGCTTACTTTTTAGTTCCTTCCTATTCCAAGTCCTCACACTGAACCTCAAAAACTGTGAATCCCTCACAGCATCAACATTTCTCAAATGTTATAGAAAGATGATTACATGACCTTGATGCTCAACAGAGGAATACCTATGCAAATCATGTTTCATCAATATATAAATACCACAGTGCCATTAAGAGTCTATGCGTATAAACCGTTGATTAATAGAAACAGATATTCAGTGTTGTAGTTATATTAAGATATACAGAAAAAGATCTGAGTAAGGTAAATGTTACAATTTCTCCCTTACAACTTTAAATACATGAACAAAAATTCAATAGACATCTTAGATTTTGTAGATATGATTTCAGAATAATTACAACAGGTTAGCCCTCAGGGTGCTCATACTTTGTCTATCTCATCTCAAATTCAGGAATATTTTAAAAAGTAAATAATCATTGGCAGTGTATTTTCATGGTTAGTGATATATTTAATAATTTATAAGCCAATTAGTTATCTTCATATTTATATGAAGCATAACAAAACAATCCAGTTCGTTGATTCTCAAATCAAATAACTGCAAATATCTGCCTGTCTCCTGTCTGGTATGTATATAGTTTTTTTTTTCCAGTTATATTAAAACAAATACTAAAGGAAATCATTTTTTGTTTTCAAAATAGCATTTAGTTACTCACCATTGGCATCTGGTTTTATTTTCTCTTCCTTAAGATGCAAGTTGCTCAGCTAAATGGAGAATATCGGGGGAGAAGTGTCAGGAAAATCACTCAAAAGATTTTGCATCAATAGTGGCTCCCCCAGTGAAGCTGGGAAGAAATGAACCACTCTGGTGACCTATTATTCATTAGCCTATTCTGCTGGGCTCCTTTTGTTTACTAAACGTTAGAGTGAGAATAAACAAAATATCCCACAAGTACAGCAGTACTGAAGCTGAAGCTCCTGTATTTTGGTCACTTGATGCAGAGAGCCACTGGAAAAGACCCTGATGCTGGCAAAGATCGAGGGCAAGAGGAAAAGTGGGTGACAGAAGATGAGATGGTTGGATAGCATCACCAATACAATGGACATGAATTTCAGCAAACTCTGGGAGATAGTGAAGGACAGGGAAGCTTGGTGTGCTACAGTCCATGGGGTTTCAGAGTTGGACACGAGTTAGCAACAGCAGTAGAAAAAAATGGTTACACAACAGCTCAAAATCCACACTTCCTAACTGCAATCCCTAGAAATAATTATAATTTGTGAGTTTGCTTAATGCACTGATTACACACCTACTCACAATCTCAACAGAATACCATGTGAGTTGTCACTCTCATTTTTCAAACGAGAAACTTTAAAGAGATACTGGAAAATGCAGTCATTCTTCAAACAGAACACTGAGGTGGGAGGTCTGTGATGAAAAGCATCCGTGGGCGTGGATCAGTTACGCTTCAGGCTGGTTCAGGCCCCAGGGCCACAGCACGCCATGGTGCAGCCTCTCGTTCAGGCTGCCTTGTGCTGGATGTCTGGTATTTAAATCGGGAACGGCCTAGAGCACAATGGCACACTGTGCAATCAAGGTACAGAACAGGATGAAGTGGAATAGAAAGGAAGGGGACAGAGGAAAGATGCTTTAAAGAAAGATTTAGTAGGACTTTGATCAGACACTGTTAGGGATATCCTAGAAGGACTCATCTCCCCTGTTATTATAAAAATTTGTCAATTATACCTCAATAAAGCCAAAAGGAAAAAAAAAGGAAAGACTAGAACAGAAGATAAAGTCAGGGGGTATTTCTATTTTTAGTTTACCTTTGGATCAAGGACAGAGCAGGTGCTCTAGTCAAAATATTAAGTAGGGCTTAAGACCCAGATAATCATGATGATGTGATCACTAATCTAGAGCCAGACACCCTGGAATGTGAAATCAAGGGGGCCTTAGAAAGCATCACTACGAACAAAGCTACTGGAGGTGACGGAATTCCAGTTGAGCTGTTTCAAATCCTGAAAGATGATGCTGTGAAAGTGCTGCACTCAATATGCCAGCAAATTTGGAAAACTCAGCAGTGGCCACAGGACTGGAAAAGGTCAGTTTTCATTCCAATCCCAAAGAAAGGCAATGACAAAGAATGCTCAAACTACCACACAATTGCACTCATCTCACATGCTAGTAAAGTAATGCTCAAAATTCTCCAAGCCAGGCTTCAGCAATACGTGAACCGAGAACTCCCTGATGTTCAAGCTGGTGTTAGAAAAGGCAGAGGAACCAGAGATCAAATTGCCAACATCCACTGGATCATGGAAAAAGCAAGAGAGTTCCAGAAAAACATCTATTTCTGCTTTATTGACTATGCCAAAGCCTTTGACTGTGTGGATCACAAGAAACTGTGGAAAATTCTGAAAGAGATGGGAATACCAGACCACCTAACCTGCCTCTTGAGAAATCTGTATGCAGGTCAGGAAGCAACAGTTAGAACTGGTACAACAGACTGGTTCCAAATAGGAAAAGGAGTAAATCAAGGCTGTATATTGTCACCCTGCTTATTTAACTTATTTGCAGAGTACATCATGAGAAATGCTGGACTGGAAGAAACCGAAGCTGGAATCAAGATTGCCAGGAGAAATATCAATAACCTCAGATATGCAGATGACACCACCCTTATGGCAGAAAGTGAAGAGGAACGAAAAAGCCTCTTGATGAAAGTGAAAGAGGAGAGCAAAAGTTGGCTTAAAGCTCAACATTCAGAAAATGAAGATCATGGCATCCGGTCCCATCACTTCATGGGAAATAGATGGGGAAACAGTGGAAACAGTGTCAGACTTTATTTTGGGGGGCACCAAAATCACTGCAGATGGTGACTGCAGCCATGAAATTAAAAGATGCTTACTCCTTGGAAGAAAAGTTATGACCAACCGAGATAGTATATTCAAAAGCAGAGACATTACTTTGCCCACTATGGTCCGTCTAGTCAAGGCTATGGTTTTTCCAGTGGTCACATATGGATGTGAGAGTTGGACTGTGAAGAAGGCTGAGTGCCGAAGAATTGATGCGTTTGAACTGTGGTGTTGGAGAAGACTCTTGAGAGTGCCTTGGACTGCGAGGAGATCCAACCAGTCCATTCTGAAGGAGATCAGCCCAGGAATTTCTTTGAAAGGAATGATGCTAAAGCTGAAACTCCAGTACTTTGGCCACCTCATGCGAAGAGTTGACTCATCGGAAAAGACTCTGATGCTGGGAGGGATTGGGGGCAGGAGGAGAAGGGGACGACCGAGGATGAGATGGCTGGATGGCATCACGGACTCGATGGATGTGAATCTGAGTGAACTCTGGGAGTTGGTGACGGACAGGAAGGCCTGGCATGCTGCAATTCATGGGGTCGCAAAGAGTCGGACACGACTGAGCAACTGAACTGAAGACATGGAGAGAAGGGAAAAAGAATGAAAATCACCATTATCAAACGGCTGCTCCTTAAAGCACCACCTGCACAGGTTTTCTATGTCTTGAGGTTCATTTCTGTGTTTTAAGTGGAGAGAGGAATGAAAAAACATTTAACGAGTGGTCAGCTGGGAATGGAGGAACTTCATTCTCCTGATGGAAACTGTGAAGGGAGTTTCTGGCGTCTCTCCACTTTGGTGTTGGGGTGGAGGGAAGAGGAAGGGGGAAAAGACACTGAAGAGGCTGGCAAGAAGGGAGACTGGCAAATAAGGAAACCACTATAAACAGTAACAATCCTTCATTAATTCTGAAGGACACAGAGCACACTGATAGACAATGAGGAAACCAGCACAGTATATGAAATATAAAGTGAAAGCCACTGAGTTGTGTCTGACTCTGCGACCCCAGGGACCATCCATGGAATTCTCTAGGCCCGAATACTGGAGTGGGTAGCTGGTCCCTTCTCCACGGGATCTTCCCAACCCAGAGATCGAACGCTTGGCAGGCACTGAGCCACCTGGGAAGCCCCATATATGTAGTAGGTGCTTAATATATTCTAGTCATCACTGAAGGAGTCTTCCACATCCTGCCGATGAACCTAGTTTAAGCCTAATATTTAAGGCTGTTAAAAAAAAAAAAACAGACAGACTTACTGGCAGTATTTACAAGAGCAGGGTTACTAGTACTCCTAGGGTGACAACTGCTACCTAAAATAAGTGACAGGTTGATGTATAAGTTAGAAATATCCTTTACTGTAATATTCAATGATAAAAGGACAACCTATTCTTTTGTTGTTATATTGTTAAAATTGAAGCTAACAGCGTAGTAGTTAAATAAAATGCCATCAACTTTCTCTATACATTGCAACAATGTAAATGAAATCAAGAGATGTTCTGATTACAGTGTATCAGAATTCTGGAGAGGTTCCAGCAGATTCTGAAAAGATACTCTGGCCCTCACTTGGCTGTAGCAATCTCAAAGCCTATACAGCAAAAGCACCAGGACAATGAAGTTTGCATCATCCACTACAGTGTCCGTGAACTGAACGCTGAAACTTCTGATTAAGTCCAGTTACTTCAGACTTCTTCCTTTGCTTTGCTTACTTGGACCAAAAGGAGAAACCAGTTTCTCTTGCAACTTCACTCAACACCACTTTGCAATCCAAGAAGATTAACCAAAAGCCAAAATACCCACCTTATAATATCTACATTTTTAATGCCTTTAATTAATATTTTAGTTTTAAAGATATGTAAAAATAATTGGAAACTATAAGTCATACACTGTATTTTATTCAAAAGCTACTTGAGAAAGGATTGTTTGCTTTTTTAAAGCCATACCTTGCAGCATGAGGGATCCTAGTTCCCCAACCAGGAACTGAACCTGTGCGCCGCTCATTTGGAGTGCAGAGTCCCAACCACTGGACCAGCAGGGCAGTCCCAAGAGAGGGCTCTTGCCACAGCAGAAGGAAGATCCAATGGCGACGGAGCTCTGCTGAGCGAGGACTGCTCCGCGCACAGCAGTGAGTTAGGCGACCGCAGGGGCTCGAGCCTCAGAGTGCTGCTCCCTCTGCCCTCCCCTGCACTGGCATTTCCCAAGAAGCAAGAAGAGCAAATAGGGACGAGGAGGGAAACGTAAACAGCATCTAATACTTTCTCAAAGGAGTGAAAACTGGAGCTAGAGGAATATTTAAAATACAAGGGCTTCCTCTGTGGCTCAGTGGTAAGGAATCTGCCTACCAATGCAGGAGACATTGGTTCAGTCCCTGGGTCAGGAAGATCCCCCGGAGGAGGAAATGGCAACCCTCTCCAGTGTTCTTGCCCAGAAAAATCCCATGGACAAAGGAGCCTGGCGGGCTACAGTGCTGGGGTTGCAGAGTTGGACACGATGTAGCACGTAAACAACAACCTTGCCCTGTGCATGTCACAGTCACCCGCATCATGCCATCCCTGCGGAGGTTCTCAGGGGGAGTGCCACAGAACAGCAGGACACAGGTGTCTTTACTCATTTGTTCAGTTTCAGAATAAAACTTATGCAGGTTCAGCTAGTCTCTACAACATGAACTAGTAATTTAAAAGATTCCTGCAAAGAAACTGAATTATAGAAAACTACAACCATAATAATAGGCACTACTTAAACAGCACTTATTTCAGGCATGTCCGAAAATTAATGAGGTGGACACTCTGTTTATCCCCATTTAACAGATGTGAGAACTAAAGCACAGAAAGTTCAGTAATTTGCCAGAAGTCATACAACTAATAAGGGAGGGACCCAGAATACAAATCCAAGTCTGTCTGGTTACAAAGTCTTAGGTCTTAACTTCTACACAACAGAGCCTCTCATAGGTGATACTAATCTCAAAAAAATAATAATAAAGATGATACAATGATGCAGTCACTTTGGAAAACAGTATAGCAGTTCTTCAAAACTTAAACACAGAGTTACTATATCATCCAGCAATGCCACTTCTAGATACATACCCAAGTGATTGAAAATGTATGTTCATACAAAAATTTGTACCTGATGATCGTACCAACATTATTTATAACAGCTAAAAAGTAGAAATAATTCAAATGCCCATCAGTGGACACCGATGAACAGATAAACGAAATGTGGCATATCTATATATCATCCTTTGGCAACAAAAATCAGCGAAGTATTGATATATGCCGCAACATGGGTGAACCCTGAAAATGTGCTCAGTGAAAGAAGCCAGCCACAAAAGAGCACATATGGTGGGATTCCACTTACAGGCGACGTCCTGAATAGGCAGATCCAAAGAGACAGAAAACAGATCAGTGGCCACAAAGGGCTGGGCCGAGGAGAAATAGGGGGTTTGGGATGATGAAAATGTTCTAAAATTGACTGTGGTAATGTTGGTCCAATCTTCCTACTACATAAAAAGTCAACTCAAAATGGATCATAGTCATAAATGTGACATTTAAAGCCATAAATCTTCTGGAAGAAAATACAGGTGAAAAACTTTGTGGACTTGGGTAAGGTATATTTCTTAGAACACAGAAAGAACTAATCATGAAAAAATTGACAAATTAGAATTAACCAACATTGAAAGTATCTGTTCTTCAAAAAGTACTGTTAAGAAAATTTAAATGTTAAGTTTCAGTGGGGAGAATATTTATGCAAATGACATATTTGATAAAGGACTTGTATCCAGAATACATGAAGAATTCTCGCAACTCAATAATAAGAAAACAATCATTTTTAAAAATCGTCAATCAGTTTTTTTTTAATTGGCAAAAGATCTGAAAAGCCACTTCAAGAAGTCATACCGGTGGCAAAGCACATAAAAAGACGCTCAACATCATTAGTCATTCAGTTCAGTTCAGTCAGTCAGTCGTATCTGACTCTTTGGGACCCCACAGACTGCAGCACACCAGGCTTCCCAGTCCATCATCAACTCCCAGAGTTTACTCAAACTCATGTCCATAGTCGGTGATGCCATCCAACCATCTCATCATCTGTCGTCCCCTTCTCCAGCCTTCAATCTTTCCCAACATCAGGGTCTTTTCAAATGAGTCAGCTCTTCACATCAGGTCGCCAAAGTATTGGAGTTTCAGCTTCAACATCATTCCTTCCAGTGAATATTCAGGAGTGATTTCCTTTAGGATGGACTGGCTGGATCTCCTTGCAGTCATTAGGGAAATGTAACTTAAAGCCTTGTAAGATATCACTCTACACCTATTAGAATGGAGGAACAAACTGGCCATGCTGCGCTGCTGAGAATGGGAGGCAACTAGAGCTCTCACATGTTGCTGGTGGTAATACAAAATGCTACAGCCCTTTGGAAAACAGTTTGGTACATAACTTACAAAGTTAAACATACACCTAACATATAACCCAGCAAATCACACTACTAGACATCTACCAAAGAGAAATGCAGACATAAGTCCATACCGAAATCTGCATATGCTAATGCATGTAACAGCTTTATTCATAAATACCCTCAAACTAGAAAATACCCAAATGTTCATCGACAGAAGGTTAAGCAAGCTGTGGTACACCCACACATGGAATACTACCCAGCAATAAAAAAAGAACAAACTACTGAAAGCCAGATTTTTCAACAGGTTTGCAATACTGTATAATACCATTTATACTACATTTTGGAAAAGGTGTAAGTAAAATGACAGGAAACATATTAGCAGCTGCCAGAGAAGGGCAGAGACAAGAAAGTGAATGCGAAAAAAGTTTGGGGGAACTTTTTAGAGTGGTGGGAACATTCTATATCTTGATTGTGGGGGTAGTGACAGGACTGTATGCCTCTGTCAAAATTCACAGAATTGTAGCACAAGGTGAATTTTACTTTAAACTATATCACAATAAACTTGACTTTAAAAATTTTTTAAATTAATGAGATTCAACATTCAGCTAATAAGAGTCTGAAATGAGAAAATGAAAACAAAAACAAAGGAGAAGAAATCAACAATGAAAAATTTCAAGAAAACTTCCCACAACACAAGGGCAAGAGTTTTCAGAATGAAGTTCCCACCCCGTGCCTAATAAAATGAAAGTAAACCCGTATCAAGACACATTATCATGAATTTTCTGATGAATGGAGACAAAAAGAAGATTCTTCAAGCTTAGAAAGGGAAAAAGGGGTCACATCAGTAATCAGGATGGTCTCCGACATCTCAACAACAAATACAGAAATCTAACAGGCAGTAGAACAATGTCTTTAAAATTTGGCAGGTGGGGCTTCTCTAGTGGCTCAGTGGTAGAGAATCTCTCTGCCAGTGCAGGAGACATAGGTTGAATCCCTGATCTGGGAAGATCCCACATGTCATGGAGCAACTGAGCCCAGGGACCACAAGTACTGAGCTTGTGCTCTAGAACCCGAGCCCGGGAGCTGTGACTCCTGAACCCGCAAACCGAAAATATTGAAGCCCACACACCCTAGAGCCCATGCTCTGCGATAAGAGAAACCGTGGTGAGAAGCCCACAGGCCACAACTAGAGAAAAGCCTAAGCAGCAATGAAGACCCAGCACAGACAGAAATTTTTAAAAAACTTTTTTTAATTGGCAGGAAGATAATTTCCAACCTACAATTAATGCTACACCCAGCAATACTATTATTCAAATGATAGGGCAAAATAAGCTAATTTCAGAAAGGCAATATCTTAAAAAATTGACTTCCCATATACCTTCAGAAAGCTGATAGATATATGACTGCACCACATCCAGAAAGATGTAGAGGGGGGTGAAGAAATGAAAGCATCCAGCACAAGAGAAGAGGGGCAAGTCCCCTGAATGAGGGCGAAGAGAAATTTGCCCTGTTCCCCTCCAGCCCCTAAAACAAATTGGGGCAATTCGTACAGTTCAAAACAGGCTACAAGACCTTGGAGAAACAGAACTAACAGAATACTCGGTGTGTGGGGACATCTTGAGATAAATTTAGATGATTAGCAAAGAGCCTGAGGTTGAACTGGTGATAAGCACAAAACAAAAACATAAATTCCAAGGAAAAAATGGTAGAGGAAAAATATTTGAGTTATTAATATAAACACAGAAAACTGATCTAACTAAAATCACAGTGGAAAGATGAGGAATAGGAAGGTGTGCTTCTATGGCGGGAAAAGGAGGATGGACCAAAGTGTCAAAATCAATAAACACCTAAAACGGAAAACTGAAGAAGTAGCAAAGCAAACATGTAATTCAGGGAACAAGGAGGTCAATATCGTAGATCAATGTCAAGAGAAACAGCAGTTTTCTTCCGGGAGGAAAAAACTGACTCCTGAGGTGCATATGAAACTTTATCACTTATAAAAAAAAAATACTAAGTCTTTGTTCTCCAGAAATTCACAGACAACCTAGATAGCATATTAAAAAGCAGAGATATTACTTTGCCAACAAAGGTCCCTCTAGTCAAGGCTATGGTTTTTCCAATGGTCATGTATGGATGTGAGAGTTGGACTGTGAAGAAAGCTGAGCGCCGAAGAATTGATGCTTTTGAACTGGGGTGCTGGAGAAGACTCTTGAGAGTCCCTTGGACTGCAAGGAGATCCAACCAGTCCATTCTGAAGGAGATCAGTCCTGGGATTTCTTTGGAGGGAATGATGCTGAAGCTGAAACTCCAGTACTTTGGCCACCTCATGCGAAGAGTTGACTCATTGGAAACGACTCTGATGCTGGGAGGGATTGGGGGCAGGAGGAGAAGGGGACGACAGAGGTTGAGATGGCTGGATGGCATCACCGACTCGATGGACATGAGTTTGGGTGAACTCTGGGAGTTGGTGTGGACAGGGAGGCCTGGCGTGTTGCGATTCATGGGGTCGCAAAGAGTCGGACAGGACTGAGCGACTGAACTGAACTGAGGTACCAAAAAAGCGGGTTCAAAGCACTATCATAATGCGAGTGTTTAGGCGGGAAAAATTAATTCTACACAGTACTGTTTAACATATAACTTGCTTACTGTGTGTCAGGCCCACAACAAAGTTAAGCGGATCACGAGAGGATTTACTGACTGCCGGGCCCACAGAGTGGATCATTCATCATCAATGGGCAAGCTGAGGAAGCACACAAACATGAGTAAGCCATGGTTCCTGGACACAAGCAGCTCAGAATGGGGAAGTGGAAAATGACACCTAAATAGGTGATTATTACAGTTCAGGGCGGTAAGTGCAATCCTGACTCCAGGAAGACAGGCGGGCGGCTGGCTCTTTCCCGATGGGAGCGCTCACCTGTGCTTACGTAACTTGGGGGAGGCTGGCGGGTGGGGAAACAAAGCCAGCTCAGGGTCCAGGCTCCATCCCCACAAGCACCCCATCCCGGCTCGGACCAACCCAGAGAGTGACTTTTTCCAGGATCTGATCCCCGGCCAAAACTGGCTCCCTGACCCTTTCACGGCTGAAACCAACTCACCGACTCGGCTGCCGCTTCCTGCTCGTCCACCGCCAGGGCCCATGAGTCGGTGGCCATGGTCACGGGCACAGGCTGGGACGCAGGTGCTGGCGAACGCGGCGGCTTGCGGCGCGATCAGCAATCCGGAGACTCCGGCCCCGGGGAGGGGGAAGTCACTCGCTCTGGAGCTGGGGACCGGAAGCGGCGCGCCCCAGTGACGTCAGAGTCCGCGCCGGCCCGCCGAACCCTCTCCCTCTTTGGGCTGGCGTTTTTGTCGCCTTCAAACCTCCACCTCTTCGTTGCTCTTAAGTTTCTTATCCAACTTCCAGAACTGTAGACTAAGGTAGTATGTTAAAGTGCCTAAGCTCCTGTCAACTGGCTCTCCAACCAAAGAGCAAAACCACATTTTCCTCCAGCACAGTGACATAGAACATGCTTATATACATTGAGTGTACCAATACACAACACCATTATGGATTTCCTTACCCTACTGCTCTCCACCCGGGTGCCCTTTCCCAATGAAATCTCCTGCTTTGTCAGCACATGTGTCTCATTTCCGAGTGTTAAACAAGAGCCCAGTTTCCGGCCCTGGAAGGGGTTTGCCTTCCTGCAATAAATGGCGACTTGTGGGGACTCTTCCTCACTGAGACTGATATCCTGACCACTTGGGGTACTCAGAGACCAGCTTGCCTGCCAATGGACCAGACCCAGCAGCCGCAACTGGGACCGTTTTGTCCCTGGTCTCCTCCTGACGCGGACAACTGGCCAGAGTGCCCCGACCGGTAAGGAACGAGAGACTTTATTGACCTCTCTCCCCTTCCCTCTCTCTTTCCTCTCCTTAACCCTTCCTATCCTTCCCTGTTTTTCTAGTCCCCCGGTCCTGGACGCAGGAATCTGATTGAAGGGCCCTCAGCCTGAGCTGAGGATTGGAGACTGATCACCTCCTCTTGGAAGAGAACTTGAATTCTGGTTATGATTTCTGGTGGGGCCGAGTTCCAGTCCTCCCTTCTCTGGAGGCCCAGGGAAAAGTCCCATAACGCCTGGGTATCTGTAGGTGGCAGGAGACTTCTGTAAGTCCACCCCTTTCATCCCCTCCTCTTCTGCCTCCTCCCCCTTCTTTCACCCTGGCTTCCTTTCCTCTCTTGAACATCTTTGATGTTCTGTGTCTCTGCAGGAAGTTTTGCTTCTCTGGTGGTGCAGAGGTTAAAGCGTCTGCCTGCAATGTGGGAGACCTGGGTTCGATCCCTGGGTCAGGAAGATCCCCTGGAGAAGGAAATGGCAACCCACTCCAGTATTCTTGCCTGGAGAATCCCATGGACGGAGGAGCTTGGTGGGCTACAGTCCAGGGGTTGCAAAGAGTCAGACACAACTGTGCTACTTCACTTTCTTTCACTTTCACTTTCACATGCATTGAATGTACCAATACACAAAACCATTACGGACAGTGAGCAAAATGAATCTGAAGCAAGCAGATTTTCTTTTTCCTTCGCTTATCGGGTTGGTAAATTTTTAATGCCCAGGTGTTAGCTAGAGTATTGGGAATCAGCCGTCTCAAACACCGTTTGATTAAAATTTTGTCCCACAGACTTATGTGGCAACAGCACTTACAGGAATCTAACCAAAATCACTTCAGATGGTGACTGCAGCCATGAAATTAAAAGACGCTTACTTCTTGGAAGAAAATTATGACCAACCTAGATAGCATATTCAAAAGCAGAGACATTACTTTGCCAACAAAGGTCCGTCTGGTCAAGGCTATAGTTTTTCCAGTGGTCATGTATGGATGTGAGAGTTGGACTGAGCTGAGAAGAACTGATGCTTTTGAACTGTGGTGCTGGAGAAGACTCTTGAGAGTGCCTTGGACTGTGAGGAGATCCAACCAGTCCATCCTAAAGGAGATCAGCCCTGGGTGTTCTTTGGAAGGAATGATGCTAAAGCTGAAACTCCAGTACTTTGGCCACCTCATGCGAAGAGTTGACTCATTGGAAAAGACTCTGATGCTGGGAGGGATCGGGGGCAGGAGGAGAAGGGGACGACAGAAGATGAGATGGCTGGATGGCATCACCAACTCCGATGGACGTGAGTTTGAGTGAACTCTGGGGGATGGTGATGGATAGGGAGGCCTGATGTGCTGCAATTCATGGGGTCGCAAAGAGTCGGACACGACTGGGCGACTGTACTGAACTGAACCCTGAAAATACTCAACGAGGGTGCTGGGGAAATGTGTTCCAGGTAGAATATCAGAGACAAAGAGCAAGTAGGTTTGTGGAACGAAAAGAGTTTCTGGAATGATGACAAGAATCAGCGATGAAGTTGGTAGGAGGCTGATGAAAAAGGACCGAGTGGAGCAGCTTAATGAGCAAATGAGTTCATTCGAGGGAACACCCCATTCTGGTGTGACTTTTAGAGTTAGCTTTGTCTGGGCTAGAATCCCAGCTGTCTCACATAAGCATTCTATGATTGGGAGCATTTTTTAAAAGGAATAAAAATGCATATATTGGGCTTTAAGAAGAGGTAAAATAAGAAAAAAGGATAAAATAAGGATTAAGTGTTGACAGTTTAACTGGGATCAAACAAGATCTCTTTCCTTGTTACTTCACTAGAAGGAAGCTGGGCAATTTCTCTGAAACCTGAGAAATGAATCCCTACTTCTCCCACTATGCCACTAACGCACCACAACAAATTAATTTCAAATAATAGTGGGCTCTACGTGGAATTTTACTTGTAAAGTGTAAGTAAAAATGTTTCGAAAAGGGTAAAGCAGTTCCTGCAGTCCTCTTCTTGCCAGGATTCTTTTTCTCCAACACTTTTTACAGTGTTAATTTGGAGAAGATTCTTTTGGACCCTGCAGACGAGAATGTGCTGGAAGAAAAAAGTAAATATGCATATGGCAGGCCATGACCTACATCTCATTATGTGAGAAGCAACCCTGGGACTCTTTTGCCAAATTATATTGATCACAGGAGTAAAAGTGGTTAAAGAACCTTTAAGTTTAATGAGTTTAAAGATAAATCAGCAAAGATGCAGGGCTGTATACAATAGAATTCACTTGTGCAAACAAAACAAACACAAATATGCTTGTACATACTATAGAAAATGTATAATACACACACAAAAGTGGTATCAGTGGCTGCTTCTACTGAGAGGCTCTAAAGCCTGGACTGGGAGGAAACTGCGTACAGTTCATCCTATGAAAGTTATTTTTCATGTGCATGTTTTCCTTTTAAAATTGTATTTCAGACAAACAGGAAAAGGAATTCTGTAACAGACAACAGTTATGATTCAAATGAAGCCCCTGCATTGCCATCCCAAGAGACACTCCCCTGAATTTTAGTGTTTATCTTCCCCATAAATGCTTTTAGTGTGTATAGACTTTTCTTAAAAACAAACTTAACAAGCCTCAGGATTCTAGACTTTCCTATGTCCATCTTCAACATCTACACAGTGTGAGACTCCTGCTAAGAAGGAAACTAGTTTCCAAAGTAGGGCATGGAGCGAGGAATCAGGGATTTTAAATTCAACCGCCTGCATCCTGCCTCCTCTGAAATCATGGTGAACACCCATCTCACGGTTCGAGGATTCAACATCACAAGGTTAAGAGCCTTCTGCCCAGTGCCTGGTCTGTGGCGAACGTTTGATTAAATACCAGCTATTATTATTATTCCTATTCCCCACCGCCCAGCCCCCGCCCCCGTTGGGGGGTCGGGAGAAGGAGACACCTAAATACGGGAAAGAGGCTCTCACACCTACGCTCAGAGATACTCACATCACGCACAGGCAGAGCAAGCCGAAAGCGCCCTAAGGCGCGGCCACGTACCCGGCCAGCAGCCCCGGCCATCGCCACTCAGCATGGCGGTTACCTCTGCCAACTGCCGCTCACAACCAGAGCCTCATTGGCTGATGCATGGAAGCCGGTCCCACCAGCCAATCAGAGGAGGGGGCAGCAAGCCTTGCGCCTGCGCACCTGGGTGCCTAAATTTCCTTTACTGTTCAGTTCAGTTCAGTCGCCCAGTCGTGTCCGATTCTTTGAGACCCCATGAATTGCAGCACACCAGGCCTCCCTGTACATCACCAACTCCCGGAGTTCACTCAGACTCACGTCCATCGAGTCAGTGATGCCATCCTGCCATCTCATCCTCTGTCGTCCCCTTCTTCTCCTGCTCCCAATCCCTCCCAGCATCAGAGTCTTTTTCAATGAGTCAACTCTTCGCATGAGGTGGCCAAAGTACAGGAGTTTCAGCTTTAGCATCATTCCTTCCAAAGAACACCCAGGGCTGATCTCCTTTAGGATGGACTGGTTGGATCTCCTTGCAGTCCGAGGGACTCTCAACAGTCTTCTCCAACACCACAGTTCAAAAGCATCAATTCTTCGGCGCTCAGCTTTCTTCACAGTCCAACTTTCACATCCATACGTGACCACTGGAAAAACTATAGCCTTGACCAGATGGACCTTTGTTGGCAAAGTAATGTCTCTGCTTTTGAATATGCTATCTAGGTTGGTCATAACTTTCCTTCCAAGGAGTAACCGTCTTTTAATTTCATAGCTGCAGTAACCATCTGCAATGATTTGGGAGCCCCCAAAATAAAGGCTGACACTCTTTCCACCTCTGCTGTTACTGGCAGGTAATAAAGTAACTCTTTGTAAAGGGTTGTGAGATTTAGTGTTTACTGCACGCTCAATGCTTAATAGATGTTAGGTGTGATGATGGTCATTAATACTTTACTGTCAAGTTAAGTGACTTTTTACTAGCTTTTGAGCTTGACCTTCTGTGTTTGTTGTTTAGTTGCTAAGTCAACTGACTGGCTCTACTGCAACCCCTTGGACTGCTGCCCACCAGGCTCCTCTGTCCAAGGGATTTCCCAGGCAAAAATTCTGGAGTGGTTGCCATTTTCTTCTCCAGGGGATCTTCCTGACCCAGGTATTGAACACGGGTCTCCTGCATTACAGGCGGATTCTTTACCACTGAGCCATCTAGGAAGCCCCAGTTGTATTCTCTTTTACACAAAAATGTTACAGGAAGAGGGACTCCTAGGGCTGGAAAGGGGGATCTTGTCTAACACTCAGAAATGAATTGTCCAAGGAGACCTATGTGCTTACGAGGTAAGAGACTTTATTGGGAAGGGGTGCCGGGGTGGGGAGCAGGGGATGCAAACCCAGAAGAACTGCTCTGCCAAGTCTCAGGTTTTATGGTGAGGGAATTAATTTCCTGTTTGTCTTTGGCCACTAATTCTGTCTTAGAGTCCTTTCTGGATTGTGCAGGCATTATTCAGCCAAGATGGATGCCAGCAAGAAGGATTCTGGGAGGTGGTAGGACACGTGGTGTCTCCTTTTGACCTTTCCCTAATTCTTCCGGTTGGTGGGGGCTTGTTAGTTCCCTGTTCCTTATCAGGACCTCTTGTCTTTAAATACTCACTCAAATGGTTACTACAGTGCCTGGCCAGGGTGGGTGGTTTCAGTCAATGTTTCCCCTAACAAAAAGGATAAAATTTTTCTGTAATATTGAGACCAAACAGGAATCTGTGGGGCCATCCTGGGCACACAAGCCTTTGTAGGAACTACAAAGTCTCCTTGACCTCCCTGAATTCCAAAGGGTAGATTCAAACATTTGCTAATCAGGGAAGGGAGGGACTGTGGAAACAAGAGAAGAGCAGTCTAGAAACAATAGTGCAGTTTTTGGGTAAGGTCCTGGTTCCTCCTCAAGGACTATGCATACAGTATCTTTGAGTTCTCGGGCAGGAACTAAGTCCCTCCCCTGCCAGCCCCCCACCCCCAACTTCTGCCTGGGCATAAAATTCTTAGAACACCACCCTGTTACCACCAACCGATCAGAAGGGAGTCACACACCCTGCAGCCCTCACCCCAAATTTTGTCATAAAAAACTCCCCCAGACCATCAGGGAGTTTGGGGTTTTTGAGCACCATCTACCTGTTCTCCTTGCTTGCCCCTGCAGTTAACCTTTCTCTGCTCTAGATTCCCACGTTTTGAGTTGTATGGCCTCACTGAGCAGTGGGCATGCAAACTTGTGTTCTCCTAACCTATCTTTAGGGATGACCAGCACAATTTTATATTCTTGTATTTAGATATACAAGCTGATGTAGGTTAATACTGGAGATGACGCTGGGAAAGACTGAAGGCAGGAGAAGGGGATGACAGAGGATGATGAGATGGTTGGAAGGCATCACTGATTCGATAGACATGAGTTTGAGCAAGCTCCAGGAGTTGGTGAGGGACAGGGAAGCCTGGCATGCTGCAGTCCACGGGGTCACAAAGAGTTGGACGTGACTGAGTGACTGAACTGACTGAGACTCAGGGCGAGAGAGAGAGAGAGAGAGAGAGAGAGAGAGAGAGAGAGAGAGGGAGAGAGAGAGAGTCACTGAGTCACACCCTTTTGGAAGTTTGAATTACTTTTAAGGGGCATTTCTTCCTGGTTTTCTGGGTTTCCTTTGGCCAGTGATTTTGATTCGTCTGATTCACAATCCATATTTTGTGTATCTCAGGATCCTTCCCTGTGTACTCATGCATCTCTTAGCCAAGATGGACTTTATAGAAAAGGCATATGGGTAGAAAACATCCCTTGACATAATTCCTCTTTGACCTCCAAGGAACCTTTTTTGCACATAAGTGGTCAGGGAGTTCTCTTGACTGTGAAAATAAGAAGTATGTATCTGGGTAGGACCCAGCCTCCTCCCTTCATTGTCCCACTATGCTTGTCTTGGAGTTTCGGTCCTTATGGAATGAATCTCCAATTGCTTTATCCTGGGGCTGGTGGGGGCGGGGGCGGGGGGCCACGAGGGGGGGTGGTGGGGGCAGGCATCTACCTCCTGTCTCAGAGGTTAAGATCATGGGTTTTGGAGTTACACACACACAGGTTTGAATATTGGCTCTTTAACTTTTTCAGTGTGTACCTAGGCAAAACAGTTACCTCATCTCCAAATGGGATGCCAGTTGATCTGCCTCATACACAGTCAAAAAATTAAGCAAAATATAGTCAAAGCTTTGGTTTTTCCAGCAGTCCTGTACCGATGTGAGAGTTGGACCATAAAGAAGACTGAGCGGTGAAGAACTGATGCTTTTGAGAGTTCCCTGGACAGCAAGGAGATCAAACTAGTCAATCCTAAAGGAACTCAACCCTGAATATTCATTGGAAGCTGATGCTGAAGCTCCAATATTATGGCCACCTGATGTGAAGAGCTGACTCACTGGAATAGACCTTGATACTGGGAAAGATTAAGGGCAGGAGGAGAAGGGGGCAACAGAGAATGAGATGGCATCACCTACCCAATCGACAGGAATTTGAGCAAATTCCAGGAGATAGTGAAGGACAGGAAAGCCTGGTGTGCTGCAGTCCATGCGGTCGCAAGGAGTCAGCACAACTGAGCAACTGAACAGTAAAAAGGAAATGTTTACTAATACTTTGCATATAAATATTAACTATTATTTTTCAAAGGCAAATGGAAGACCAGAGGCCAATTTAATTGTCTCTCAAAGAGTAAGTTATTTCTTCCACACCAAATCCAAGGTCTGACAAGGACAAGCGTGTCCACTGGCATAACATATCAGAATCCGCATACCATTCTATAACAACACAACGGACACAACTAGATAAGAGCTGTGACCTCTACCAAGCACACGTCACTGTCTCCCCTCATCAGCCAAATCAACCACTAGGACCTATCCTGTGTGCTCAATTGTGTCCCACTCTTTGTGACCCCATGGGCTGTAACTCGCCAGGCTCCTCTGTCCGTGGGGATTCTTCAGGCAGAAACACTGTTGTGGGTTGCCATGCTCTCCTCCAGGGGATCTCCCCAACCCAGGGATCTAACCGAGGTCTCCCGCACCGCAGGCTGATTCTTGACCGTCTGAGGCACCAGGGAAGCCCACGACTTAATCTTACGGATACTGAAATGTCGGTTTCCAGCAGTCCGCAACCTTACTCGTCACGTGATGGGCCCCAATCCCTTCTTTCCCTGCCATTGCGTCAGCCAGAAGTAGAGCCGCCTTCCCAGGAATCAACGAAGAAGCTGATACGTACTCCAGTTGACTGGCATGTGGCTTGACCAATAACGTCTCGGGAAGGCAAGGCGCGGCGAGGCACTTTCCCCTGCGCTCTCTGGTTGGACGGGGCGGTGCGTGCTGCAGGCTGCCGGGGCTTGAGGCCCGTGCCACTGCGCGTCTGTGGGAACAGGTAACCGAGGGTCCCGGGCAGTGGGCTCTGAGGGAGAAGTCAGGCACTGCGACCCCGGGAGAAGCAGACTGGACTGAGAGAGTTCTGCCGCGCCGAGATAGCGGCTGGGCCCGGCGTCTGGTCCCTGGGCCAGGTCCTGTGAGGCCTCTGGTACCGGGGCCCGGGCCGGAACCGAGGCTGAGGCGGCCGCTGGGCGACCCTGCCGCCGGGAAGTGGCTTTTTGTCAGACCCCTGGAACGCTGGGGTGACTTTGGCCTTCTGTGGCCTTGCTGAGGACCGAGACCCTGGAGGGATCATCGTGGTCGCCGACTCCCGATCCCAGGCGGGGGTTTTATATGCCCTGGTTTTAATCCCCTAGGGGCGGGCGGGGTTGCCCGGTAGCGTGGTCAGGACGGGTAGGATCAGGCTGTGTAGGATCAGGCTGTGTGAGCCGTTCCCTCGGTTGTCCGCGCCCGCCCCCTAGTTCTTGACGGTAGCTGAGTAACTGATTCTAGTCCAGGCCCTTCTGGAGGCACTTGCCATGCCCGTCACATTCAGCGATTGCTGTCTGTCAGTCTGTTTCCGCTGTGCTTTAAGTTCATCCGCAGATCGCTCTTAAAGGATTCCTATAGCATGAAATACCTAGCAACCACTGTACTGGATGCTGAGAACATTCCCGTAGTGAAGAGCAAAACCTCCATGATTCCCACTGGGCTGGAACTTACAGCCTCTTGGGGAGATGGACAACAAGCCCTGAAATGCATGTGGGAATTATGGCAGAAGGCACCTGGGGCTCTGAAACTAAAACAGGGAAAATCTGATCAAGAAGGAGAGGCCTTCCTTAAATAAATCTTTTTGAAGTTGAGATACCAACACTGAGAAATTAGGAAAAAGCAAAGAGGGAAATAGGGTAATCAGCTTACTTGGTAAATGAAGAGCATATTAGAAAGGTCCAGTGGGTGGAACCTTAAACCCAGAGGCTGCAGCTCCTGCTGGGGTATGGAATCCAGTCTCCTCTGTGCTACTTCCTATCCAGTGTAACCTTCCTGTATATTTATATTAAATAAGTGAATGAGCTGTGGTGATACAGCCTTTAATAGTCCCAGCCTCCATAGGGCTTTACATCAATGTATTGGCTCCTTTTATATCATACTGCAGTTACTTCTGGGTATGACTGTCTCCCCATTAAGGGTGTAGACTCTCATTCATCTTGGTTCCCAGCATATAGTATGGATTCAGTATGTTGAAAGAGTAAGCAGAGATGGAAAATCCATATGTCATTTGGAATGGAACTGTTCGTGTTTCTCTGGCACATTTAGAGGAGGAGCAACGAACATTGTACAACAGCTATGATGCTGTTGCTCCGTCGGAGTTAGCACCTTGCATTCACTGTTGCCGCCATTATTAAGATGCTTGAGCCATGTTGAGGCGGGTCGAGGGGGAATGTGGTGTGACAGAGTTTCTAGAAACTGTAGCCTTGACTCCTTGGCACCAACAGAAAGTCCTCAGCTGTGGACATTTTAGTCAGTTCTTTGACTCAAAGGCCTTTTTGTTTGAATAATGGGTTGATTGAGTTGTGACTAAATCAATTGAAATTGTGATTAGACATAAAATCTAAGAGTCACAATCTCATCATGTTTGCTGTATACATCTTTCTTGTATCTTCCTCCTGAGAAGGAAGAAAACTTTGAGGTAAGGGATGTACAGTAATAGTATCCAGTTTGTTCCAGTTTACCAGTTGCTTCCAAATACAGGAGGCGTTTTGAACCACACACCCCAGGTGTAGGCAGGATAGGTACTACTGTTTTATAAGAAGGGAAACAAGTGTAGGACAAAGTGACTTTAAAGGTTAGAGTTAGGTCTAAGGTTAGAGACATTTTAGATAATATTGTGAATGAGATGGTTCCTTATTTTTCCAGACAGCCAGAGCTGTATGGCAGTACAGCCCCATGCCACTTCTGTCTCACCCGCCTGTCAGAGAAGCCATGTAATATATATGAAAGAGATTGGAAACTGTAAATCTGTTTTAGTTCCGGATTTCCCCCTCTTCTGAGTCTCTTTCTCTTGCACAGATTCTGAGCTCCGCCTCCTTACTGCAGCTGCAGCATCCCCACTCCCAGCAGTCTAACAGCTGGGAGGACAGCGGTTTCCCTGTTGGCTTCTGGAACTGAGTTGAGGCAGGTGTATTCCTGCCACTTGCAGATAGTCTCTTTTACAGATAAGCCCATCTCCAGGTCCGTTGTTGCTTGCAACAGCCTCCCCAAGATGGTCAGGCCAAACCTGGAGGCTCTGGCTTTGGCGATAGTGAAACTTGGCACAGTTCTAGACATGTGGGTGAAGACAGAGCTGGAAGGTTCCTATCGAGTACAGGCCTCTTGATGGTGAAGTAAAGTAGCTCCCTTAAAGACTTGGAGCTTGGACTGGAACCCAGGTCTTCTCCTGAGCCTCCCCTATCCCCAGTGGACTTTGCTGCTAGACCATGAGGTTTTATTCTCATTTCCTAATTCCTGACCTAGGGCTTGGCACAGTGGGTGCTCCATACATTTTTGCAGTGAATAAATGCCTGAAGAAACCACCTCCTATTCCACTTAATGTGTTGGTGTATTGAACTTGAGGTTGGCCCTGGAAGGAAGAGCATATGCAGTTGTCTGCTAGCGCAGCACGTTTTGCTTCGATGATAATTTTACCCTTGGATATTACAGCATAGAGGTTTTAGGATCACACAGCTTACCCATGTCCTGCTTTGACTTGGCCTGAGAAGCTAGGAGTCTTGGGTAATGCTTACTTATCTCTTAGTTTCACTTCCCCTCATTTCTTTCATTTTTTCCTTTGGTTAGTTCCCTAGGGTTATTTTCAAGATGGACTCAACCCTAACAGCAGGTGAAATCCGGCAGCGTTTTATAGATTTCTTCAAGAGAAATGAACACACCTATGTTCACTCATCTGCCACCATCCCTTTGGACGATCCCACTTTGCTCTTCGCCAACGCAGGCATGAACCAGGTAAGGTTGTTTCCCCCTTCCCCTTGCCTTTTTGTCCACGTAGGAGGCAGCAAAGCAGCCCTGAAGTCCTACAGAATCCCAGTTCTGTCACTTTCTGTGTAGTCCTTATGTTGTTGAGCTTCCATTTCTTTGTGTGTGAAAAGAGAAAAAATAATAGTGCCTGTCTTTAGGTTGCAATGAGGAGTCAATAAAGTAATGCACTAAAAGTGTTTACCATAGGGACTTACCTACCTGATGGTCCAGTGGTTCAGACTCCACATTTCCGCTGCAAGGGGCTCGGGTGAGGCCAAAAAAAAAAGGTTTAGCATAGTATTTGAAGTAGGTACTTGAACATTAGCTATTGTTATTTTTAATTATGATGAGAGACCCTGATACTCATGGATTAACCTTGTATGTCTCTCACGGAAAATACAGCCTGCATCTAGTCTGTAATGTTTTGCCGTTTTTTGTTTTTTTTTTTTCCTTTCCTAAGGAAAAAGCTGTGTTTTATTAGAATCAGAGTCTGGGTTAATCTTGCTGAGCCCTGAAGAGACTTGTTAACTCAGGTGTTGTGGTTCTCCTTCATCTTCTTATTGTCTTTGTATTTTTCTTTATAAAATAAGTCAGTTCTTCAGAATTCTTTTAAGGCTTTGCTTTCATTCCCATTCTAGGCCATGCACTGTTTTATTGATTTTTAATTTTTTCTTGAAGCTCCTGCCACCAGTGTCAATTTGGATCTACTGCTAAAGAAACTTAGTGGGGCAATTGACCTATAAAAGATACTTGAAAGTTTTATTTTAGGAGACAAGAGTTTTCTCTTGAAATAGTGGGAGCATCACAAGTTGATAAAGGTGTTTCAATATGCCGATGACATGAAAAACTGTTTAATTAGTTGGAAGTGGCTTCAGGTTAGTTGGTGCCCTCAGGGCTTTCCTTTGGAGGTTCTCTGGGTGCCC